>NW_025766636.1:0-600000 GCF_003918875.1 Haliotis rubra
GGTATTTATAGATGTTGCGCTCTTTTCAATGAGTTTTTGTGAAGTGTTACTGATTAGGTCTATAATACACTTTGCACGGGTATAGTCTCTGGAATGTTTGGCGCCGTTATGTAATATCTTTACGTGTTCACAGGGGAACATACGTCGGCGCAGATGAAATCACCAAATTCATGCCATCACATTTCTTCGCACATCTCCGTGAGGTCAATCTCCTCCTGCAAACCTGGCCTTTTTTCAAGCTGTCCTCAAAACGAATTGAAAGACAGGATCTCGATTACTGTTTCAGGACCTCTGTCTTCGAAACCATTCAGGCGACACGCTGTATCTTGAAGTTTCCAAAATTGATGAAGGTAATGCTATCAAAGCGTCGCTCTACACTTCATAGTTTGAAAAGCCTACATATGAAAATGTTCCGCAGCCATGTTAAATGCAAAAACTTTATAGGCAATAAGCTGGGTACATGTAGAGACCATTGAAAAGGCAATTAAACCGCAACCATGAATATGCGATGAAACTCCACAGTGTAGCGTCGCCTTGTACGCATGGTATGCTGTATGCTGCGTGCGAGCGTGTGTTTGTTTGAACTGACAGTAGTAATTGATAAGATTCTTTACACAAATACATGCTTGTGAGTATGTTTCGAGTTAAAGGTCAAAAATATAACATAGGTATGGGTCTGTCAATATCTGAATAGATATATTTGAAGTTCCACTTTGTCCTTTTTCCCAAAGCCAATACCATCAATATGACCCCATCTTAAAGTTTGTTTTCGAAACCTGCCGTTAGATTTTACCTCGAAGCAGTTACGTTCAAAGCACAAATAATGTAAACATCGATTGATTGTATCAGTTGCCGTTACAAGTCCACCAACATATATGTTCCAGGAAGTAATGCCAGGGTCAATTTACATGTGTACGGAAGACTCACCAAGAGAAACGAAGCGACACGATTGTAAAGAGCTTGGCCAGTTGTCTTGAAATTCCCGAGTCTATCCAAGATGGGGGCCGAGGCGCCAGTTACCGCTTGATTCTGTCTATCCCCGCACAGAGATCGCCTTGTGGACAAGAACAAGCCCAACCATCTTGATGAAGGTCGACATTGACGAGGTGGAAGTGGATGGGGAGACTATCGCTTCTACTCCCAGAAGATAGGAATTAGGACAAACACACCACATTTGCTTGATTGTAAAGACACATACGACTTTTATTGTATATGAGTGTAAAATGCCTATCGTTATTGTCGAGCGAAGAGGTAATGAATGAATGAATAACACGTGCATTGCCGCATCAAGTTTGCAGCTTTACTCAGCGAGCCGCATTAACAATAGCGAAGAAGTTAACTAAAAATGGTGTAAATATGTATCTACTTAATTATTTCACAAGGAAGTTTTGCATTTCTTCATGTCTTCTATTCAATTCTTTTCGGTCACATTTCCATCAATTTCTACATAAATGTCAGTTGGAACGTGTGAATGTGTTACGGGCCACGTTAACATGGGGAAACAGTTTAGCCTGGTGTGTGAACTAGCGGCGAGATGCAGTGGCACTGGTCTAACAAACGTTTGTTATATTTAATATTGTGGTGTGTAAAATGTAAATAATAACGCTTACTATTATTTGAACGACGGTCCAACGTGCTACGTTGTCATCACTTTAAAAATATTAAAATAATAAATGTGTAATCATGTCATGGTATAAAACTGTGGTGGTACACATAGTCAGCTGGCACACATGCACACTACACTCCTCTTGCTCCCCGGGAACTCAGGTGGAGCGGCCTGTTTCTACGTCGTTCATGCATGTCCTTTTTCTGTTGAATGATAAATAACAATATGTTCACCAGCCAAAGAGAAGCGAATGGCTGGTTTCTGAATGATTTATGACCTTGGAGGGGTGAATCAGTTTTCTTGGTTTCGCCTTCCATTGACATCACCCTGATCTCCACGGGTTGTTGTGTGTATTGATATGAGGTCTTTGTACCCACAGTAGTTTGTTTCTTCATATCTGTCACTTCAATGTGAACGTATTTGTATCACTGTAGCCTTAAAGTAGAAAATACTTTCTTCCGAGATCTTCTGCCTGTGTACAGTGTACAGATGTTTGAAGGGCATTCGGAAGTTGGTAGAGGGTAATAGTTAGCATATTTTGATATAGATGTGCAACTTCATAATCGTAAATAATAGAAGTTGCACATCTATATCAAATGTGTTGTGCAGTGTAGAGAATACTCACATTTCTACTTCCCTACCATTTTACAGTTACTTTACATTTAAACAGCCATGTTTATTGTTTTATCAACGTGTAACGTCAGGTCAGGCGATTTTAGTTCAGATTATATTCTTGAAGTCTATATTTATAAACATATTTGTGCTGTTTATCCATGTATTTATATTTCTAAAAGTTAAATATTTAAGGACGTCTTCGTTCAAATGTCCTCATCTCTATATAAAATTCTTATTACACAAAACACATTGGTGATCAATGTAGCACGTTACCAATATCACCATCCAGCTTCTATTGTTTGCAGATAATATAAATGAACTGTTTCTTATGATTTAAATTTTGGTCCAAAGAACTCATATCAAACTTTAATCAAGTTACTTAAATTCACAGCAAAAACAAATTATTTAAATGACAACGGTAACATCAGGTAAGTTTAAAATGTGTTCTTTTATAATGACACAGCAGTTATATTGACATAGCAGGAGATATCAAATTAACGATGAAAGGAGTTTACAATAATTACTTTGCAACTGCATAATAATTTTAATAATCAAGTAATAATTGCGTTGGCGTGCAATGAAAATAGCAATGAAAATGTACTTATATCGTATGTTGGGACCAACTATTAAACCTATTATATTTTGATGTTTAATATCGGACAGAAATAAATGAACTTATAATCAGTGAAACAATGACGTATTTGTCGTATGTACATGCACTTGAAAACTTGATATGTGTCAGTAGTGTACAGTGGTGAATGCCCTTGATAAGCATCGACAGCTGATATAGTGATCGGTGAGGGAGGATATATATCACATCTATTTCAGATGATTACGTTGCACACACACCTTACATTGAACAGCACGCCATTGCGTGAATGACTCAACTGGCTTATATCTTTAACAACGCAACCGCGTAAGGTGTAAATCCATTGTGATTTTTTCGTTGAGAGGCATTTTAGAAGTTGTGAAGATGAAGGAAAACTGATATATACATGGATGGTATCAACTTCTTTATTGCGATGAGTGCGTCGTTTCGGTGTAGGTATTACTAACACCGTTATCAAGCAAGTGATACAAACAACTGAAGCAAGGAGAATATATACATAGCTGTATGCAGTGAGTATATACAACTCGGTTGATGTACATTGGATATTTGATAAGTGACAAAAAGCAGAGGGAGGGTTGATGTACGGGTGATCGATTTGTGAATTAGAGAGTTGAGTTTATACGATTGATGAGTTGGATGTACAATAGCGGTGATTACAAGCACAAAGGAGGGAGCATGGAAGCCAGATGGACAAAGGGAGGTAGTAGGAGGATTACTGGTGGTGGTGTTTTGATTAGGTGGTGATAGGCTGACGAGATGAAATAACCTTGATCTCGATTCATGGTGGGGTTGTGGCGTTTGACTACAAAACTACAAGACTACAAAAATTAGGAAAACTCCTTGAAGCCATAAACATCCAACGCCACAACCCCACCATGACAATCTGATAAAACAACACACGTTGCTCTGTGTCGTGAATTTAGAGAGAAATACGCAAACTGTAGAAGAAACTTAACAAAGAACCTTCGTCGGCATCGCCTAACTTTCCTGGTGTCGGCTTTGACGTCTGGAACGTCAATGAGTGACTGTGGACAGCTAGTGTCTCGTCTTCAGCGATTCCACGTGTTAATACTGAGACGTACCCCAGTAACGGTCATTGTGAAGAGCAACTGGCATACAACAGCATATGATTTATTGTGAAAGGACAGGGCCATGCGAGTGTTCTTGATGACCCACAATTTTCGAGATTCTTTGATCCAAAGCTCACTTGATCATTCGCACCACGTCTCCCCTCAGAAGAAAAATTCCTAAAACGCATCTCGAAGCCAAACACGTTGTTCAGAAACTGTTGTCATCTGCAGAATAACTACGCATTTATCGTAAACTCACTAGATGGGAATTTATATTTAATCACCATTAGCTACTGACCTTGAAAATATAATAGATGCCTCGTTGTTTTCTTTCATGAGGACATTGGCTTCTGAAGTATTTTAATATTCACACACAGAAGCCGCATGTTCAGAACTACAGGGGATCGATTTATAAAAGGAAATATGTAACATGATTTAATTTGTTCAGGCTGCTCTCACATCTGACGGATGGAAGTTTGTGTTACCAGACAGCTATGTCATCATATCACTGTTGAGTAGCAAGTGAAGAATTAGGTTTTACTGACTAGGATACGATTGAAATTCACACAGGTAAAATACACAAGAATTGTTTTTGACAAAATATAATTATATATATTAGATTATATGGATAGGAGGCAAAAGACAAAACTTCAAAACTGTCACTAATACAGCGGAATACAAATATCTTTTTACCACATAAGGTATTAAAATTCGATATCCATATGAAAATGGTAAAGTAAGCAGTAAATACATAATGGTTTTTCAAGAAAACAGTTTCTTTTACGTCTGAGCATATTGCAGACACTCACAGTTCAGGCAGTTGAGAAGTGAAAGTTACCAATAAAACATGGGTCTCCTCCTGTCACCGCTGCTAATATGATTAAAGCCGATAAACAACACTGCATGCCGCCGCCTTTATCGTCGAAATACTTTCTTCAACCCAATAGCTCCCAAACGAAGCGACAATTGAGAAGCAACTGGGAAAACGATATGTTCTAATGAAAATTGGTCTTGCCCATTTGCTGGCAAGCTAAGCAGATTGATCTTTTTTCAGTGTAATCTAATTAGGCAACTTGTAGAATCCAATATGGCTGACACGCAAATGCATTTTGACGCGCACCTGAAAAGCTAAAATGAGCAACGTATGATGTTGCTACACAATGCAAACTTGCAATCTTTCCTGTACAAGTTAACGAAGATATGTAATTTTTAAGGTTTACTCTGTGTAGACATTTAAGTTAGTCTTATCCCTCTCACGAACACCATCTCACTACTGGGGTGTGAGACAGTTGTTGAAAGTGGCTATATTTAATTAATTTTACATTATTTCCCGCTACCTCATCAGTCTGGATCGCTGAGATATGGCGATTTTTGTTGATGCTGGTGATTTTGTGTCTTGAGAGCGTCTGACAATTGGGTGTTATGTACAGTAAAACTGGGGGACTAAGAATTAAAATGAATAATAAACAAAATTATTAGTTTGGGATGCTTAGTTTGTTAGGCTCAAGATGAACATGGCAATCTGTCAGTTTAATTAATAACATGGAATTCTTACAAAGAACAAACGTAATGAACCCTGAGATATAAAAACATTGAGATTCCAAGGAATACGTTTTATCAACTGTAATGCTGCTATATTTAACCGGAGGTTCCATCAAGAACACATGTTATCAACACATTCTGTTTCGTAAGTAGCTGGATATTCCAACAACAAACACATGTTATCATCACCTTCTGTTTCTGTAAGTAGCTGGAGATTCCAAATAACGAACACATGTAATCATCACTTTCAGTTTTGTAAGTAGCTGGAGATTCCAAACAACGAACACGTGTAATCATCACTTTCAGTTTTGTAAGTAGCTGGAGATTCCAACAACGAACACATAATAATCATCACCTTCAGTTTTGTAAGTAGCTGGAGATTCTAACAACGAACACATGTAATCAACACCTTCTGTTTTGTAAGTAGCTGGAGATTCACAACAACGAACACACATGTAATCATCACCTTCAGTTTTGTAAGTAGCTGGAGACTCTAACAACGAGACGTGTAATCATCACCTTCTGTTTTGTAAGTAGCTCGAGATTCTATAAAGAAGACATGTAATCAACACCTTCTGTTTCGTAAGTAGCTGGAGATTCTAACAACGAACACATGTAATCAACACCTTCTGTTTCGTAAGTAGCTGGAGATTCTAACAACGAACACATGTAATCATCACCTTCTGTTTCGTAAGTAGCTGGAGATTCTAACAACGAACACATGTTATCATCGCCTCTCTTGTTTCGTAAGTAGCTGGAGATTCCAACAACGAACACATGTAATCACCACCTTCAGTTTCGTAAGTAGCTGGAGATTCTAACAACGAACACATGTAATCACCACCTTCTGTTTTGTAAGTAACTGGAGATTCTAACAACGAACACATGTAATCCAACACCTTCTGTTTGTAAGTAGCTGGAGATTCTAACAACAAACACATGTAATGAACACCTTCTGTTTCTAAATGTTAAGTAGCTGGAGATTCCAACAACGAACACATGTAATCACCACCTTCAGTTTCGTAAGTAGCTGGAGATTCTAACAACGAACACATGTAATCATCACCTTCTGTTTTGTAAGTAACTGGAGATTCTAAACAACAACATCAATACACATGTAATCACCGCACTCTCAGCAGTTTCGTAACATCCTGGTCTAACGAGGAATACTCAGACATGAAACCTTGCGGTTCCATATAAGTAGCTGGACATGTTCCCAGGAACACAGATTTTCATTTGATTCTCTGGTTTCAAGATATCAATTCGATAACCTAAACTATTCAATCATAACCTATTCTGCCATAACCTAGTGTGTACTGACCAGTACAGATTATGCATACAAAATACTCGAAAACGCTCAAACAGATACACTGTTTCCACATGAAAATAATCAGATTATCTAGGGGTCAGTTCTGTAAAATAATAAAAGTCATACACCCGGTGCATCTATGATAACTGGTGCTGCTGTTGAACACGTCTATACGTTATTCAGACATTCAGTCTCTTAGGTTTGGGAAGTAATGGCAATAAAACATATGCATTATCTTATATCATCTATTAATTGATGTTATAAAATGCAGTGATTTGAATTTGAAGTAAGGTCTCGAATCTTAACCCTTGGGGGATATACGGCAAATATTGTTAAATAGCACCATTTTTTAATGAATTCTTAAGGTTACACCAAACTGTGATCTTTTTTTTTTCATTATAGTTACTCATGCTTGCAATATGAATGAAGGTAGATAGGCATGTGACGAAGACACCGTTACTTTAAGAGATCTCATTGATTGCATCACAGTACGCTGCTCACATTGAACCTACAATCAATAATCTCTTGGTGGACAATAGCATGCTACCATGCTATCAATAGCACGCTAGCACGCTATCAAAATATCAATTACAACTACATGTACATATTTACACTTACAATAAAATGATCGCTTGCGTTAGTAACTAGAAGATACAGAAACAGCAGTACAAAGTACACACACTGTACGTCAGCATTATATCTGTATGCAGGATAGAATAAATAGTGTTATCGCATGGCTACAGCTGTATTAATACTCGTCGATACAGTACAGTCGTGCCCCGTTTATCGAACCTCAGATATCCGTAAAACTCGTCTTCCAAACGAAAATTCATTAAAACGAATTCACAATGTTGTAAAACTACTCACTTAACTAGAAATCCGGTTTCCGTAACCGGACGGTCATTTTCACATACCAAATGTTAAATCATATGCATTTTTTTCTCGAATATCCGGATAGCTGAGCACCTGTCAGTATGTTTACACGTGCATTTTACCGAGTGGCCTTGCGTGCCCTAACATGAAACAAGGGTAACAAGTCGGCATTCTTTGAAGGGTGAGAGGATTAACTGCCCTTAATTAGCAAGGTGACACTGAGTTAATCTTGAGGCGTTTGAATTGGTGGGTCACTATAATTACGCTGATGTTGGGTACAGGAACAATGCAATGCAAAAGCGTGGATGACATCAGAACTGGATATACATGTACCATAAAAATTACCGTTTGTGACGCGGGTGGCCAGAACGAATACGTCACTCGCTTAGTGAGTCAGAATTTAACATCGCGTCGGTATTATTTCAGCCCCACGGCGGCTTGTTTAAGACGTAGTTGTCCCTGTGTAGAAAGAGATCGACTGTACGGTAAAGAGAAAAACTACTTTTGGGTAAAGTGATTGTGGTGTCATGCCAGCGACCTTGACAATGTGGACAGTAGGAATGGATTAACAGCTCATACATGTGAGGGAATCGAACCCGTCCTACGGTGTGATCAATCCACGTTTTATCCATTATCCATCTTCGCAACAACGCTGAATGTGCTGATGTGAACACTGTCGATGTATGTGTCAATGTAATATATGTTTTTTCCAGACATTGTCCAAAGGAAATGGCTGCTCGAGAAGGGGGCTGATCGTGAAGGTGGGGGCGATCGTGAAGGTGGGGCTGATCGTGAAGGTGGGGCTGATCGTGAAGGTGGGGCTGATCGTGAACGTGGGGCTGATCGAGAAGGTGGGGTGATCGAGAAGGTTGGTCTGATCGAGAAGGTTGGCCTGATCGAGAAGGTGGGGCTGATCGTGAAGGTGGGGCTGATCGTGAAGGTGGGGCTGATCGTGAAGGTGGAGCGCTGCGATGGGCAAGGGAAATGCCACTGCAGGACCTTATTGATGAAATCTGTACAACAGGTGAAGAAATCACCACAAGTCAGCTGACTCGTATACAGCAATATCTCATTGGTAAGATAAAATTGTTTCTCACTTGTTTTGTTAATGGTATTTTTATCTTTTCAGGAGAGATACAAAACTGTTTTCAATAGGAGCTAGGTTTAGGTGGTACTGCGCTAAACTGAATTTTGAACCGTAAGCGCAGCGTTGCATACTTTGCAGCTCATAGCTAAGAATTCACGGTGCACTTTAATATCAGAAATCATGTTTATAAAGGCGACCCAGGTTTTGTATACAAAGTGGAAAAGTTACATCTACTCCATATAAATGTTGAACAATTAAATGATGCATCAGTCAATGCACGTTTATGAAGACATCTCTTCGTCACTTCACACTGTTAATGAACGGCGCTGAAATTGGTTGTTTTCGTGTTTGTTGGACGCGTGATACTCGTGCACTGTTTGGATTGTTATCAGTAGGTAATAAAGAAACCTTTCCGCAAATAATGCTTACAATATACCACTCCTTGCTAAAAAATAACGCTTACACCGTGGGTAAGCAGCAAACAATAGGTTCCAACAAGAAGTTGCGCGTAAGGAAGACAGTGTCGCTCGGTCTCCTATTACCAGGTGTTTGTTTTGTCAATGACCCATAATAGAGTATTCATCAAGTGAACAAAATATTATGTTCAGTAACGTAAGACCGATACCACTTTAAATGAAGCACAATAAATGTCTCTAGTATATAATGTAATGCGTTCTCTGGTCTCGATACTCATCGCAAAGAACATGGGTTGCACCTCGTCTTCAACGCTTCTCTAAAAACAAATAATGTATTTCTCTCAATAATTCTAACTATATCACCTCTCAGGGAGGCGTAATATGATGTATTCCAAAAAAGAATTACGTATTTAGATTGCAATATAAATTAACAGGTTCGAATGAATTAATGTAACGTTGCATTAATTGACACTCGCGCTCTCTCCCGGCGAACATTATTAAAAGCGAACCCCAAAGAGTTATGTTCCTTGGGGCAAGTGTTCCATGTATGGCAAGTGTTCTCTGTTTGGAAGCTGTTCGCCTCGAAGTTTAAATTATCGATTTCAGGCAAGTCGTAAGGGATAATAAGCCTTTTATTGCATCAATAGGAAGCTATTAAAGTGAGTGCATATGTCCCAATATATATAATATAGGCAAAAATATTGTCGAAAATGTGTGACGTTGTGTCTTTAATCCCAAAGGAAATGACTCACTGACTTGATTGACACATATCAACGTATACCAGTTGCGTAGATCGATGTTCATGATGTTGATTGTCTGACTCGATTATTTACAGACCGCCGCCACTTAGCTGGGATATTGCTGAGAGTGGCGTTGAACAACTACCAAACCAAAACTTCGTTCACTGTGTGTGTCATGATATGGCCTGTTTCACAGTCGATATGCTTGGAACATTGTAAAGCGTAGCCATGGGTAATACAATGCTACATCGAGAACAAATATATAGATGTTGCGTTTTTTCAATGAGTTTTTTTAGTGTCATTGATTAGGTCTATAATTCCCTTTGCACGGGTATGTAGTCTCTGGAATGTTTTATGCCGTTATGTAATATCTTTGATGTGTTCACAGGGGAACATGGCTTTTCTGCAGATGAAATCAACAAATTCAAGGAGCCATTACTTTTCTTCGGACATCTCCGTGATAAGAAGTTCATCTCCTTCGCAAACCTGGCCTTTTTTCAAGCTGTCCTCACACGAATTGAAAGACAGGATCTCTGTGACATTGTTTCAGATTTTGCCCGGGACCATTCATTCGACGCGCTGTATCTTGAAGTTTCCAAAATTGATAAAGGTAATGCTTGTCAAAGCGTCGCTCTACACTTTATGTTTGAAAAGCCTACATATGAAAAATGTTCCGCAGCCATGTTAAATTCAAAGAGAATCCTTTATATGGCAATAAGCTGGGAACATGTAGACTATTGAAAAGGCAATTAAATCCGCAACCATGAATATGCGATGAAACTCATTGTGTGTATGTGTTCGTTTGTACGTACGGTATGCTGTATGCTGCGTGCGAGCGTGTGTTTGTTTGAACTGACAGTAGTAATTATATCTTACACAAATACATGCTTGTGAGTATGTTTGAGTGAAAGGTCAAAATATAACATAGGTATGGGTCTGTCAATATCTGAATAGATATATTTGAAGTTCTCACTTTGTCCTTTTTCCCAAGCCACACACCAAATATGACCCCATCTTAGTTTGTTTTCGAAACCTGTCGTTAGATTTACCTGAAGCAGTTATGTTCAAAGCACAAATAATGTAAACATCGATTGATTGTATCATTGTTACAAGTCCACCAACATGTATGTTCCAGGAAGCAATGCCAGGGTCAATTTACATGTACGGAAGACTCTCACTAAGAGAAACGAAGTTGACACGATTGTAAAGAGCTTGGCCAGTTGTCTGAACATTCCCGCCGAGTCTATCCGGGTGATGGGGGCCGAGGCAACAAACAGTTACCGCTTGACTCTGTACATCCCCGCCAGGTACAGAGATCGCCTTGTGGACAAGAACATGCTCAACCATCTGATGAAGGTCGACATTGACGAGGTGGAAGTGGATGGGGAGACTATCAAGCTTACCTCAGAAGATAGGAATTAGGACAAACACACTACATTTGCTTGATTGTAAAGACACATACGAGTTTTATTGTATATGAGTGGTAAAATGCCTTGTCGTTATTGTCGAGCGAAGAGGTAATGAATTACTGCATTAAGCCGCATCAAGTTTGCAGCTTTACTCGGCGAGACGCATTAACAATAGCGAAGAAGCTAACTAAAAATGGTGTAAATATGTATCTACTTAATTATTTCACAAGGAAGTTTGTATTTCTTCATGTCTTCTATTCAGTTTTCGGTCACATTTCCATATCAATTTCTACATAATGTCAGTTGGAACGTATGAATGTGTTACAGGCCACGTTAACATGGGGAAACAGTTTAGCTTCCGGTGTGTGAACTAGCGGCGAGATGCAGTAGGCACTGGTCTAACAAACGTTTGTTATATTTAATATTGTGGTGTGTAAAATGTAAGACACAACGCTTACCATTATTTGAAACGACGGTCCAACGTGCTACGTTGTCATTTTAAAAATATTAAACATTAAATGTGTAATCATTTCATGGTATAAAACTGTGTGTACACATAGCAATATACACATGCACACCACACTCCTCTTGCTCTCCGGGAGCTCAGTAGGGAGTGGCCTGTTTCATGTCGTTCATGCATGTCCTTTTTTCTGTTGGATGATAAATAACAATATGTTCACCAGCTAAAGAGAAGCGAATGGCTGGTTTCTGGAATGATTTATTACCTTGGAGGTGAATCAGTTTTCTTGGTTTTGCCTCCATTGACATCACCCTGATCTCCACGGGTTGTTGTGTGTATTGATATGAGTCTTTGTGCCCACAGTAGTTTGTTTCTTCATATCTGTCACTTCAATGTGAACGTATTTGTATCACTGTAGCCTTAAAGTAGAAAATACTTTCTTCCGAGATCTGCTGCCTGTGTACAGTGTACAGATGTTTGAAGGGCATTTAGAAGTTGGTGGGGTAATACAGCACATTTGATATAGATGTGCAACTTCATAATCGTGTGTAAATAATAAAGAAGTTGCACATCTATATCAAATGTGTTGCGCAGTGTAGAGAAATACTCACATTTCACTTCCTACCGTCGTCACAGTTGCTACATTTAAAGCCATGTTTATTGTTTTATCAACGTGTAACGGGTCAGGCGATTTTTAGTTCAGATTATATTCTTTGAAGTCTATATTTATAAACATATTTGAGCTGTTTATACATGTATTTATATTTCTGAAAGTTAAATATCTAAGGACGTCTTCGTTCAAATGTCCTCATCTCTTTATAAAATTCTTATTACACAAACACATTGGTGATCAATGTAGCACGTTACCAATATCACCTTCCAGCTTCTATTGTTTGCAGATAATATATATGAACTGTTTCTTATGATTTAAATTTTGGTCCAAAGAACTCAGATCAAACTTTAATCAAGTTACTTAAATTCCATCGCAAAACAAATTTAAATAACAACGATAACATCAAGTAAGTTTAAAATGTGTTCTTTTATAATGACACAGCAGTTATATTGACATAGCAGGAGATATCAAATTAACGATGAAAGGAGTTTACAATAATTACTTTGCAACTGCATAATAATTGTAACAATCAAGTAATAACTGCGTTGGCGTGCTATGAAAATAGCAATGCAAATGTACATATATCGTATGTTGAACCAATCATTAAAACTATTATAATATTTTGATGTTCCAATATCGGACAGAAATAAATGAACTTATAATCAGTAAAACAATGACGTATTTGTCGTATGTATGTACATGCACTTGAAAACTTGATATGTGTCAGTAGTGTGCAGTGGTGAATGCCCTTGATAAGCACGACAGCTGATATAGTGATCGGTGAGGGAGGGTATATATCACATCTATTTCAGATGATTACGTTGCACCTTACATTGAGCAGCACGTCCTGGATTGAATGACTCAACGGTTTATATCTTTAACAACGCAGCAACGTAACGCCTAACCACTGTGTGATAGTTTAAGCCTGTGGAGATAAGGGGAAATCATATGCATCTTTCCGCATGTGTTTTCACAACTTATCACAGTGCAGTATGCCAATGATCAAATGATCATAGCCAGTCTTTGGCATTCGTAAAACATTTAGAGGTCTGAAATAGATAGCTGAGAAGAATGGAGTAATACGATAACATTGGTATTCTCCTATTTGTACAGTGATTGACAGCCGTTGATATCATAACATTTATGTAAACCAGACTGACTGAGTTTAGATATACGCCGCTTTTAGCAATATTCCAGCAATATCACGGCGGGGGACACCAGAAATGGGCTTCACACATTGTGCCCATGTGGGGAATCGAACCCGGGTCTTCGGCGTGACGAGCCAACGCTTTAACCACTAGGTTACCCCACCGCCCCATGTAAACCAGACCTTAATGTAGTACAAAATATAAAAACAAAAATACGAAATTTATATTTCTTTTAAATCTCGAAATACCTTAAATGTCCCACATCGTGCATTTAGTACACATCTTGTTTAGCAAGGGATGTTAATGCGAATGTATTACTTGCCAGTTTGTAGGACGTTGACGCTTTGACGTTGATGTTACGTTAAAATTGGTGGTAGTGTGTCTACATGTGTGATCATTTGATTGTCTGGTTTACACAAACACTGCTGTAGCATCGAGCTGTAAATATTTATATGTTTAGGCAAACAGTGTCAATGGCAGGTACTACCACTGGAGCAGGACATGCCTACACCTATCGAGAACATCTGGTGTCATTAATTTAGTCATTCAAATAGTTCACACACCCAGAGTTCCGCCGAGCACGCACGCACGCACGCACGCACACACACATACACACAACAACAAACGACAAAACAAACCTGCACATCCATAAATATGGAATCCGAGAAGGGACATTGTCGCGTTGTCGCATTGTCGCCCTCTCAAAAACAAATAAAATGAGGCAAAATAAACCAAAACGCCACACGCGACATCGCGACAATGTCCCTTCCAGGATTCCATACATAAACGTACATATTCCCACACAAACATACATATGCTTACTGACGAGATCGGTCAGGCTCCACTGGATTAATGCAGGTCACCGTATCCCAATCTATGGTCATAATGTCAATCACTTGATTGTCTGGTCCAGACTCTATTATTTAGAGACCGACGTCATATACGAGTAGCTGGAATATTGCCGAGTGCCGCGTTACACACCAAACAGATCATACATTATCACCTGTCGTATTTTCCAACCTGAATCAATACATTAACCCAGTAATCTCTGTAAAACAAACAAACCAACAAACTTCTTTAAAGTGGCATGTTTAGAAGTTGAGAATCAGATAAGGACAAAACTTTATGGATGAACAACTTCTTTTATTCGGATGATGCGACGTTTCGATACAGATAATTGTATCGTTGTCAAGCAAGTATCTGTATCGAAACGTCGCATCATCCGAATAAAGAAGTTGTTCATCCATAAAGTTTTGTCCTTATCAAACCAACAAACATCAAAGAAATGCTACACAATTAATGGATGCATTCTAAACTGCAAGTGAGACAGAGGCTTTACCCAAAACTAAGCGGGCGTTCATAATTTATGACTAGGTGAGTGATGCTGACTTTTATGGAGAAGCATGTGCAATATGAATGACACCCCCTAAAATGTATGTATAGAGTAAGTGACCCCCTGCATGTTATGTGCAAAATCAATTCCTCCATAACCCCCACCCCCACCCCCACCCCCTAAAGGGGTGACATCCCCCAAAAAGTACCATCAATACCCAATGAAATGAAGTGCATACTACAATACTGGTCTGATCACATTCAGGTATCATTATGTTTTGGAACACATATACAGTCAAAATAATATCGTATTAAAATGAATGGTTTTCTCATCATACAGTAGAGTGTAAATAATTCCAGAAACAATCAAAGAACGGGACACACTAAATGAAATGAACCCTATTTCTGTTTTCCTACGCCCCGGTAATCCTGGAATTTTTATTTTAAAAACTGAAGAGAAACTATACCCTACAACATTGATTGCGTGCGAGAGTGCGTGTGTACAGCCATACACGCGTTGGTTACTTCCCTGTTCAAAACCGGATGTTTACAACCTGTACCGGAAGTAGATTCCTGCTGGAAAATACATCGCTTAAGAAAGTAAAGTTACTAGTGTGAACCGCGTCTGTGCGGACAGGAGAGACAATGGGGATGTGTCTGCCATGTCTGGGTAGTTCCGTGGAGGATTACGACCAGCCCGATCCCGTGAGCACGTCGTCGAGTTATCACAGTTGCCTTTGCTATGTCTATAAGTGATTGCAATAGCCGATAGTCCATATTTCGAGCACCATGCCTTACCAGATCCAGACTGGCGGGGTTTCTCATGTAGATCGGTGCTCAGTGAATTAAATACAGGGCAAGTCGGGAATAACAAAATATTAAACAGACTGAGAACAATACATATGTGTTTTAAAATCCTAACATGAAAATAATGCCACCGTCAAGTTGGCTTGGTGAAGAGACAGTAACCTGTTTACAAACACGAAATCTGACATCACAACTTTGTATGTAGCGACCACGTAAACCCGGAAATGATAGGTGCGCGAAATAGATGTCCGCGAATTTACATTATGCCAGTTCACTAGTAGCAGGGATAATGTACATACGATCTATATAGTCTCCCCGCTAGTAGACACTACTCGTCTGAAGAGTGGTGGTGGCGTCGGCGAAGCTGTCGACGTGACAATGTACTTGACACCTTTCATAACCGTAGGTTATCATGGAGAATGTTTGTGTCGGTTAAGGTGTTCACTAAAATAGTGTGTTCTGTAAAATACTCTGAAATGTATATTAATTTGACAAACGTTCCTCTATTTTTGTGAATAGGTTTAACATTTTGAATTACTTTTGGAGTTGTTATTGTGACCAGCTTGAATATTATCTGATATGGATACCATGCTGAAGTACCAATCTTTCAGGTGTTAGAAAACAGGGGATGACACTAGAGTATGGCATTACTTTACAAAAGAGGCACTGAAAGCTATTATAAACGACTTTTTTCTTATCAATATATTTTCTGAATGCTATTGTTGAACACATCAGCTATCGGTATGAACACAAATGTAACTTTCACTAATCCCCAGATATATCAGCAATGTTATCTTAACTGTTCGAAAATAAGGTACAACTATGCGAGGATATTTACACTAGCACTCATTTCTGACATGCAGAAATTGTCAGTTAAGTTTCCCCTGCATTCTTGTGTTATGGTATATAAAAATAGACCAAATGTTGTTTAAAAGTGAAAATTGTATTCATTGTTTGTACATAAATGACAGTAAAGGATCAGGACACAACTGCCCAAACACTGAACCTTTTTCCAAATCTAAAATACCTGAAATTAGCTGTTGGGGATGTATGCCAACTGAGATGCATACACTGTATATTTTCTGTAGATGTCACAACCCACTAGTGGCGTGCTGTTACATGGTTACTGTCTCATCTCCAGCACATGTTAAGCACCTGATAGACTGTAGTATAGTGACATATTCAGCTTCCCATGGCCCACTTGTACAGCATGGAGTCTCATGTGACAGTACTGCTTCTAATATGCATTAAATACCGGTATACATGAGAAAATAAAATCATGTATGCAGAGGTACAGATAAGCTGCGTATCTGCGTAAATTACGCAAAAATGTATGTGAAAACTCAATTACTATTATTCTATTAGTACAAGTACGCTTTTGAATTTTTGTAAATACTCAATAAATGTGATCTTACATGCGTACACACAAAGTGTCAACTCTTAGGTTAGCATCAAGCGATAGATAAAATAACAGGTATATTGAGAGGTTCTATTTCAGCACACCTAATTTGGCAACTTGCAGTCTTTCTTATCGTTTCTGATACTACAGATCAAATATAAATTACAAACACTAACATTTAAACTTTTATCATATTTTTAAAAATTAATAGAAGATCGCAAAAATACCCAATTGAGTTTGAGTGTGTTGAGTACAATTTATTTGGTTACTCAAAGGAAAATTAGGATACCCAATTGAGATGAACACAAGCGAGTACATAACTCAATGACCTAAAAAGTTATCTGTTGCTCTGTGTATGTGTATGTAATGGAAAAGATGATGTATACAAAGAAAAAAGAATACATCTGGAAATCATGTTGATGATGTTTTCTCCAGCATCATCTTGTGCTTTATATGTGCTGGAGTGGTGGTTGTTATATTGGGTACAACAGATATTAGAGTACTCACCCTGTTACTTTAGGGCCATGCAGTGGTCAACAAGAGTACTCACCCTGTTACTTTAGGGTCATGCAGTGGTCAACAAGAGTACTCACCCTGTTACTTTAGGGCCATGCAGTGGTCAACAAGAGTACTCACCCTGTTACTTTAGGGCCATGCAGTGGTCAACAAGAGTACTCACCCTGTTACTTTAGGGGCCATGCAGTGGTCAACAAGAGTACTCACCCTGTTACTTTAGGGCCATGCAGTAGGTCAACAAGAGTACTCACCCTGTTACTTTAGGGTCCATGCAGTGGTCAACAAGAGTACTCACCCTGTTACTTAAGGGCCATGCAGTGGTCAACAAGAGTACTCACCCTGTTACTTTAGGGCCATGCAGTGGTCAACAAGAATACTCACCCTGTTACTTTAGGTCCATGCAGTAGTCAACAAGAGTACCTACCCTGTTACTTTAGGGCCATGCAGTAGTCAACAAGAGTACTCACCCTGTTACTTTAGGGCCATGCAGTAGTCAACAAGAGTACTCACCTGTTACTTTAGGTCAATGCAGTAGTCAACAAGAGTACTCTACCCTGTTACTTTAGGGCCATGCAGTGGTCAACAAGAGTACTCACCCTGTTACTTTAGGGCCATGCAGTGGTCAACAAGAGTACTCACCCTGTTACTTTAGGGCCATGCAGTGGTCAACAAGAGCACTCACCCGGTTACTTAAGGGCCATGCAGTGGTCAACAAGAATACTCACCCTGTTACTTTAGGTCCATGCAGTAGTCAACAAGAGTACCTACCCTGTTACTTTAGGGCCATGCAGTGGTCAACAAGAGCACTCACCCGGTTACTTTAGGGCCATGCAGTGGTCAACAAGAGTACTCACCCTGTTACTTTAGGGCCATGCAGTAGTCAACAAGAGTACTCACCCTGTTACTTTAGGTCCATGCAGTAGTCAACAAGAGTACCTACCCTGTTACTTTAGGGCCATGCAGTGGTCAACAAGAGCACTCACCCAGTTACTTTAGGGCCATGCAGTAGTCAACAAGAGCACTCACCCTGTTACTTTAGGGCCATGCAGTGGTCAACAAGAATACTCACCCTGTTACTTTAGGTCCATGCAGTAGTCAACAAGGTACCTCCACCCTGTTACTTTAGGGCCATGCAGTAGTCAACAAGAGTACTCACCCGGTTACTTTAGGGCCATGCAGTGGTCAACAAGAGTACTCACCCTGTTTTAGGGCCATGCAGCTGTCAACAAGATTACTCACTTTCGGTTACTTTAGGGCCGTGGTCAACAAGATTACTCACCCTGTGTTTAGTGCCATGCAGCGGTCAACAAGATTACTCACCCTGTGTTTAGTGCCATGCAGCGGCCAACAAGAGTACTCACCCTGTTTTTAGGGCCATGCAGTAGTCAACAAGATTACTCACCCTGTTACTTTAGGGCCATGCAGTGGTCAACAAGAGTATTCACCCTGTTACTTTAGGGCCATGCAGGGATGAACAAGAGTACTCACCCTGTTACTTTAGGGCCATGCAGTGGTCAACAAGAGTACTCACCCTGTTACTTAGGGCCATGCAGGGATCAACAAGAGTACTCACCCTGTTACTTTAGGGCCATGCAGGGATCAACAAGAGTACTCACCCTGTTACTTTAGGGCCATGCAGTGGTCAACAAGAGTACTCACCCTGTTACTTAGGGCCATGCAGCGATCAACAAGAGTACTCACCCTGTTACTTTAGGGCCATGCAGGGATCAACAAGAGTACTCACCCTGTGTTTAGTGCCATGCAGGGATCAACAAGAGTACTCACCCTGTTACACTGTACTTTAGGGCCATGCAGTGGTCAACAAGAGTACTCAAGAGCCTAGACAATACTGTGGAGAACTGGGAATTGAACATCTGATCAGAAGTGCCTGGCATGCTCAGGGGCTCTCCACAGCAAAATGTGGCACCTTTATGACTCCAAGAAATAGAATTTAGTTACTTTTTCATGCATGTAGTTGTGAGAAATATTGGCATCCCCTCTCTTCTTTTGCTGCATTATTTTTTGTGACCCCTCTGAAGCCCCACCCTCCCATCCACCCCCAGAATATATGGCCTGTCTCTTTCACAATAATGCAGGAAACTAGACGACAACAGCAGGCTGAGGCAGCGATAAAGCGACAGCGGGACAACGAGTCGAGAGGGGTGAAAGATGCTGAGGGTTTGAAGAGGAAGCAGCAGAGAAGGGAGGAGATCGAGAAGAAGGCGGAGATACAGGGAGGAGGAGATAATACCATGAGGGTAGATACAGTTGCTCACACTATCTGGGAGTCGAGAAAATTATTAAATTAATTATGTTTGGGGATGCTTTTTTGTTGGTTTTTAAATTGGACCAGATGGAGCCCAAACCCACACTCTGAGAGCAATAGTTCTGACATTGTTACAGTAAATATGAGCTTTGTGAGTAATTATATATGATATATGTTGTATGAAGTATCATATTGTGTAAAGACAACATAGTGAACAGTGTAGATGAAGGAAAGAATCGCAGGGAAACGAAATACGAAGACTAAAACTATTCCAAAACAATGAATTATTTTTTAAAAAGCAAAATGTATGTTGCCTCTCAGGTAACCACTGGCCCGAAAATATATGATTTTAATGTTGCATAATGATCCATAGAACTCTTTCAATGTATGAACTATGTTGTTTTCAGTGCTGAAGTTAAGCTGTTACACAATTATCCATCTGTTGGATGAAAGGACATCTGTAAAACTGTATCAGTGCAGGGTTATGAAATGGAGAGAATCAGTACGCAATAGTAGACATACATTAGCAAAATGTTATTTTGGCGATTGAAGGAAAAACAAAAGATGTACTTGATGTAAAACTTAAAAATATACTTATATGAAATGTGAAAATATTAAGGCTCTTACCTTTGAGTAAAATTGCCTGGATTGGATTTGCAAATGTAGCTGAAAATATAACTTGACACCATAGTTACCATACACCACCACTGTAGAATGTCATATAGCTGGACTGCAAGAAATACAGCCACAGAGTTGAACAGCACTTTCTCAGAGTTTGAAACAGTCAGGGTGGAAGGTCTGGTTATAGTGACATTGTATCAGCTAACTTGTATAAGTTTGTTAAAAAACTAGATTCAACTGATTGTTTGCATTTTCTGTTTTACAGTGGCAAGTTGGATGATCACACAGGCTGCCTTGACAACAGATAAGTTCCATCAGCCACACTTCCATAGTGGACTGTCAGATGTCTACTTATTTATCGTACAATACTTCTATGTTTTCATAGACCTATTGGCCTTTCCTATGTGGTTGTTCTCAGTGAAATGTTAAATTATTTTCAGTGCTTGTTGCTATTTTCTCGATCATACTGACGATCGGGTGTCTTTGTATTTTCATAACTTTTCTATCATATTTTGATATGTCTTTTATTTCATAACTGTGGTTATGTGGTAGAGTTTCCTATCAACACATTATCTCATTATGCAGTCAAGGATGTCTTCATTGTATCTTCAGTCACTGTATACATTTAACCTTCAACAAGGTCTTACTCAAAGCAGTCATTCTCATGATAAACATTCAACTGGAGTAGAATATTTTGTAATGCTTATTTTGAATTATGTTACCTTTTCACAATGTTATAAGTATTTAGGGGAATAGTTTTATCCCAACAATATAGGATTCAACATAACCCTGTGTCTCTGATTTTTCCTCTAACACTACGTAGTACAATTCCCACACCACAGATTTTAAAAGCACTTTTGTTGTCTGTATCAAGGCATTACACTTCAAGCATACTCTGTTTCTCAGTTGTCAGCAGAGTGGATACCACACAAGACCTTGTAAAGGCCTTTCTCAGCATCTTCCAACCATTTCAGATCTAATTAGCAATGGACAAGCAAAATCAGTTCAATATCCTTTTATTTAATGAGAAGACCATCTCTTTGTAGTGATGTTCTTGGATACAAAGTATGAAGGATATTATCAAACCATTCAAACACTCCGATAACTCTGTAAAATGGTATCTTTGTACCTCTTCACCAAATTACCACCATGCTCATTTTCTTTGTTACCTTGTTTTGGGATGTTTGTGTTGATTGATAGCTCAATGTACATATAGGCAACGGTGCATGGAAGTATTTGAAAGTCTGTTTTGTGTTGAAAGGAATGCACTGATCCTTTGAAATCGTCTTCACATGATTGCTTCTCCTTCCCAGGAGAATGGTGACTGAGATTCCAATGAAGGATCATCATCCTGACACTATACTCTGGTTTCTGTTGGTTCTAACATAAGCATCAACAGACATGCATTTGGTATTTTATGCATTTTCTTGTTTCTTAAATCTCTACAATCGCTGTGCCTTTTGTATTTTTAACCTATGCCATTGGTTGCCATAGTTACATAGCAACAAGCTGTGTCATGGAGGTTATTGACTTCCCTCAGTTGTGGCCTGAATTGTCTTTATTATCTTATGACAAACACCATGGATGCATTCATTGAGGCTTTGTTTTTAGTTCTGTTCAAATGTTGTGAGAAGTGATCCCCAAATTTCATAGTTTATACATAATTGATATGTACAGTGATGTAACTAGCGTACAGCTTGCTTGAATGGGTGGTTGGGTAGCCCAGTGGTGAAAGTATTGGATTGTTATGCTGAAGGTGTGGGTTTGATTCCCCACATGGGTTGTGTGAAGTTCAGTAATATTCCAATTTTAAGATGGCAGTCAGTATATAATCAGGTCTGTACATTCATCATATTTACTGGACCGCTTCTCATGTAGCTGGATTGTTGCCAGGTGCAGCGCCAAACAGCAAGTTACACACACACAAAAATAAAGCAAAAAAAAAGGTTGCTATGGTTGTGATTATACTGCTTTATATGTATTTCTATCTAATGACATGGGGATAGTTCATTAAGAGAGACACAGTGTTCAGATATGAAAACTTGTCTGTCCATCTGTATATTTATACCATGTGTTTTGTCAGTTCAGGAAAACAAAGCATCCAATGTTAATCTACTGATTTGAGCGACATGTACTTTATGTATATGTACTTTACAGGAACATATATGTTATATGTGGGATTACACTTTCTTAGTAAAGTACAGATTCTAGTACCTTTGCTTGGTTGAGTCCCAACTGGGATTCAAACCAAAACCATCTGAGTCAGGCACCTAATCGCCAGCACACAAAGTCAGCTGTCTAGCCCGGCCAGCCACCGCATGGCAGAGGAAATATAACATGTTACATTTGACCACTTTCTAAATGGCATTGTGTATTCAAATATGTTAAAGGTCATCCAGTTTGTATCTGTTTTACTATATTAGTTTTTATTCGATCTAAGTAGTGTATATTAATGTATATCATGCCACATAGGTCAAATTTATTGGTCTGAAGAAAGTGTCAAAATGTGTACATTTGTTTTAATAATCCTGAAATTATCTTTCTTATACTCAAATGCATGAAAAACAATAGTAAAATCAGACATATAAACTTCCCAATTCCTTTCTGCTCGGGCAAGCGAAGACTTGAAGGATTTATGTGCAGCAGAAACCAGTGACGCATAACATAAGATAAACCTTTGTTTTAGATTAAGAAGAGGCACAGATGACTTGTAAAATAGGTGTTGCATTCCTAATGAAACAAAATAGGCCCTGTTAGTCCAGACATAAATCACTGTTTTGTGATGTCTAGACCTTCTGGTCATGGTACAAATTTGGTCATTGCCCAGAAAGAATATATGTATATATGTACACAAATTACTTCGCACTAAATGTAAAGACAGTTTTAAGTGATATGAATGAAAGGGACTAAAATCTTAGATCCAGAAAAGCATTGAGCTCTTTGTTACCAATGGTACATTTTGACATTTCAGCTGCAGTATTTTTGTATTTGGTGAGAAAAAATACTGTCTGCATATTTAAAATTCATAAGTTGTCAGTTTTGGGGAAGAAAGTGTACATTATACTTTAATTTAGGAAACATTACATATTCTGAGTGTCTTCTGTTGTATGTGGTGTGGATGAGCTGGTCAGCCGTTGGTTGTATTTCCTTGTTCTGCTTGGGTTATTGCTCATGATATTAATCACTGGTTTGTCTGGTCCGGTCTGTCTCTACACTGTGAGATAGCAGGAATATTGCTGACAGCAGCATTAAAGATACACTCCTTTGGTGCTGCAGATTTCACACAAAAGCGCACAAGATGTGTCACTTTCAGTATTTGATACTGCAGTGCTCTGTACTCTACTGTTTTCTATGTCTAAAAGTTCATTGTTACCATTCTAAAATAAATTCATATATCGAAGTGTTCTGTTCACTGTTCATGTCAAGTGTGATGACTCTCAGAGAAACAGTTTTGAGGGATTGCTGAGCAGATGTTGCTTGTGAAACTGAAATTAGAATATGCGTGTCATCAATACATACCTTTAAAGATATCGAATGGGAACCCATATCTTGCATCTATGTGTTTCACAATGATGTTTTAGGGATGTGTGGCCCTGTGGTTAAAGGTGCAGCAATTCGTTGTACACAGTTGCATGCCAGATACATGGGACCATTCGTTTGATTCCCGATTCACCCTGATGTTTCTAGATTAGTGTTCAGGGTCTTACTAAAGTAGTTAATTCGAACCATTACATTACTTTGGGCTTTCCCTCCATATTAAGATGGCATATTATGGTGTGACTGTAATATTGTTTAAGCATCCTTCCACCCATTTCTCCCACAGAGGTTACTCCTGTCATACAATGTAGGAAGATATGACAGGAGTAACCTCTAATGAAGGAAAGAATGTGAGGATCCATACAACCTACTGTCCTCATGGTAGATTTGGTAGCCACTGAGCATGAAGGCGAGGCGGGTTTTAAGCGCTGTAGAAATTGTACCCTTTTGTGGAGAGACAGATCCACAAAGCACTAGTTCATTTCCTGTTGTGGAATACTCAGAGGTAAAATTACTTTGACACAACATAACTACGACTGAAATATAAGTTTCAAAAAGAATATTTAAACTCCCTGTACATACTGAAAGCAGACCCTCAGGACAAAAATACACACATTTAAAGATGAATGTGTTTTATACTTTCCAATAATCCAAATACCATAGTAAAAGATATGTCTAAGTTCAAGTACAATAACCATACAGGGAGGTTCTGGTCCTGTTGATTGTACATATGATTCATTGAGAGAGGGTTGGAGCACAGCCTGATATATGTCATTACTGGCTAACGCCTTCAAATTTCCGTTAACATGAGAAGTCCTGAGTTGTGATGCCATCTCATACCATTACACTTGTAACAACCAGCTGGCGATGTTCAGTAACTTGAGGGTTAAGCTAAAAGCCTTTTCTTACATGCATAGACCATCGAACTTCTCCAGATGAAGACCATCATAGCTTTCCAGATGTAGACAATCAGAGTTATCCTGATGTAGACCATCAGAACTATCCAGATGTAGACAGAGATGTTCAGATGAAGAACATCAGAGTTGTACAGACGTAGACCATCAAAGTTATCCAGCTGTAGATCATCAGCGTTGTCCAGATGAAGACCACTAGAGTTGTCCAGGCGTAGACCATCAGAGTTGTCCAGATGTAGACCTTCAGAGTTGTCCAGATGTAGACCATCAGAGTTGTCCAGATGTAGACTATCAGAGTTGTCCAGATGTAGACCTTCAGAGTTGTCCAGACGTAGACCATCAGAGTTGTCCAGATGTAGACCTTCAGAGTTGTCCAGATGTAGATCATCAGAGTTGTCCAGATGTAGATCACCAGAGTTGTCCAGATGTAGATCACCAGAGTTGTCCAGATGTAGACCTTCAGAGTTGTTCAGATGTAGACTATCAGAGTTGTCCAGATGTAGACCATCAGAGTTGTCCAGATGTAGACCACCAGAGTTTTCCAGATGTAGACCTTCAGAGTTGTCCAGATGTAGACCACCAGAGTTGTCCAGATGTAGACCACCAGAGTTGTCCAGATGTAGGGCCACCAGAGTTGTCCAGATGTAGACCACCCGAGTTGTCCAGATGTAGACCATCAGAGTTGTTCAGATGTAGACCTTCAGAGTTGTCCAGATGTAGACCACCAGAGTTGTCCAGATGTAGACCATCAGAGTTGTCCAGATGTAGACCACCAGAGTTGTTCAGATGTAGACTATCAGAGTTGTCCAGATGTAGACCACCAGAGTTGTCCAGATGTAGACCATCAGAGTTGTCCAGATGTAGACCATCAGAGTTGTCCAGATGTAGAACACCAGAGTTGTCCAGATGTAGACCACCAGAGTTGTTCAGATGTAGACTATCAGAGTTGTCCAGATGTAGACCACCCGAGTTGTCCAGATGTAGACCACCCGAGTTGTCCAGATGTAGACCACCAGAGTTGTTCAGATGTAGACTATCAGAGTTGTCCAGATGTAGACTATCAGAGTTGTCCAGATGTAGACCATCAGAGTTGTTCAGATGTAGACTATCAGAGTTGTCCAGATGTAGACCACCACCAGAGTTGTCCAGATGTAGACCACCAGAGTTGTCCAGATGTAGACCACCAGAGTTGTCCAGATGTAGACCACCAGAGTTGTTCAGATGTAGACTATCAGAGTTGTCCAGATGTAGACCACCAGAGTTGTCCAGATGTAGACCATCAGAGTTGTCCAGATGTAGACCATCAGAGTTGTCCAGATGTAGACCACCCGAGTTGTCCAGATGTAGACCACCAGAGTTGTCCAGATGTAGACCTTCAGAGTTGTCCAGATGTAGACCACCAGAGTTGTCCAGATGTAGACCACCAGAGTTGTCCAGATGTAGACCACCAGAGTTGTCCAGATGTAGACTATCAGAGTTGTCCAGATGTAGACCATCAGAGTTGTTCAGATGTAGACTATCAGAGTTGTCCAGATGTAGACCACCAGAGTTGTTTCAGATGTAGACTATCAGAGTTGTCCAGATGTAGACTATCAGAGTTGTCCAGATGTAGACCATCAGAGTTGTTCAGATGTAGACTATCAGAGTTGTCCAGATGTAGACCACCCGAGTTGTCCAGATGTAGACCATCAGAGTTGTCCAGATGTAGACCATCAGAGTTGTCCAGATGTAGACCATCAGAGTTGTCCAGATGTAGACCATCAGAGTTGTCCAGATGTAGACCACCAGAGTTGTCCAGATGTAGACCACCAGAGTTGTCCAGATGTAGACTATCAGAGTTGTCCAGATGTAGACCACCCGAGTTGTCCAGATGTAGACCATCAGAGTTGTCCAGATGTAGACCATCAGAGTTGTCCAGATGTAGACCATCAGAGTTGTTCAGATGTAGACCATCAGAGTTGTCCAGATGTAGACCATCAGAGTTGTCCAGATGTAGACCATCAGAGTTGTTCAGATGTAGACTATCAGAGTTGTCCAGATGTAGACCATCAGAGTTGTTCAGATGTAGACTATCAGAGTTGTCCAGATGTAGACCATCAGAGTTGTCCAGATGTAGACCATCAGAGTTGTCCAGATGTAGACCATCAGAGTTGTTCAGATGTAGACTATCAGAGTTGTCCAGATGTAGACCATCAGAGTTGTTCAGATGTAGACTATCAGAGTTGTCCAGATGTAGACCATCAGAGTTGTCCAGATGTAGACCATCAGAGTTGTCCAGATGTAGACCATCAGAGTTGTCCAGATGTAGACCATCAAAATTGTCCAGTTATAGACCACCAGAGTTGTCCAGTTGTAGACCACCAGAGTTGTCCAGATGTAGACCATCAGAGTTGTCAAGATGAAACCAGGAGTCACCTTTGTTAAATATACACCGAGTCTTGGCGTCTGAACGTCACATGTTGTCTACAGCACGTTTGGCGTGCCTGGCGGTGACATCAGAGTAGCGCTGGGCGTCGAGCCGGATGTTGTGCTCCCTCAACCAGGTTGCGAATGGCTCTGCCACTTTTTGGGCTCAAGCCATGAATGTCCCAGCCGTGAATGTAGCAGTTTAGTATCGACTCCGTAGCTCGCCATTCGAGTATGGTCGTTTACCTGACGCGACACGTGGACGACAGGCCCTGCAGTAGATATTGTCTCCAAAGAAATAATACTATATTTCAGTTAACATTTAATGTCTGTCAACTTTGATTTGCGCCATTACTTTCCGCAGAATCGATTATCGACAAACGTCTTCATTTGGAGTAATTGACAGAAAGCGTCTAAGCTTGAGAAAACGGAACTCCTCTTTTAGAAATTCAGGCTAATGCGACAAGGTAATAAATAAAGTAAAGGAAAATGAAGTTCTAAAAGACCAAATCTGATGCTTAAACAAGAGCTGCTTGTATCGCTGATCAATTTGACCAGTGGACAGAAGACAAATGAAATATAAATAGAGATATAAGGGCTCTGCAAAAACAAATTAAAAAATCTGGTTTCAGAAATTTGCTCCAACTGCAATCATTGCCAAGTTCTGTGTCACTAAGGAGAGACAAACGCTCACCAACAAAGGCACTGCAACACAAACAATACTCCAGATACAAACGGTAACAGCAAGTGAATTCATATAGAGAAGAGGTTACTCTACAAAAAGGCAACGAAAAATACGCTGTTTATGATAAAAATGTTTATATACGGAATGCACGTAATACACAGTGAAATGTATTGTAAAACAAATAAAGAATATAAAAGAACGACGAATAAGTACATTCGGAAACATAGATTAATAATTCAAAGTCAACTCTCAAGTGATAAGGTTACTAAATGATAAAGTATGTGATGAGGGGCGCGGAGGCGAGGTGGCTCAGGCGCCAGGCTACTGATCCAGCGAGGTTGAGGTGCCGGGATCGAGCCCACCTGTGACCGGGTGTGAAAACCTTGGAGTCAACTTTGTGTGCAGACTCTTTCAGTGTTGTCACAACCCCTAGTGTACAGTACACAACCCTGTGCACTTAAAAGAACCCACGAATCCGTTGGTATATGACCAGATGGTGGCCACATGAATACGTGCAAACACCTAGTTACGGGTACAGCAACGTGCAGTGAAGCTGGACAAAGTACTGTGACTATGTGTCCCAGTCCACCCAGCTGTGAATGGGTACCCTCGTTAGGATGAGAAGGCCACAATAACTCGGTGCGCCTAGTGGCAGCAAGAGTTGTATGATCCCAGATAATACAATGTGACGTTAAGATTGACATCCAAAGATCGAGGGAACAATACCAGTGCCTTGAGCATGTACTAGTTGCGTGGATATGTGCGTTATATAAATATACTATGATAATAATAATGATCAAAATAGTAAGATCCACAGCAATACTTAAAAAGAATGAGCAGATGATTTTGATGAATCGGAGTTTAAAGATGAGGTTTTAAATTATGGAGAGAGATATTGAAAGTCATTAAAGGATTAAAAACAAGGAATTAAATCTCATCACAGATGAAAGTTAAATTTATTTAGCTTCTAAGCTAAGATAATCTGTGTATAATTCTGCCAACATTTTTCCATTCTCAAAGTTTAAGAATACTACAGAGTGAGGTCAATGTTTTTCAGTGACGTCCGACAAACTATGGGAAGTAGGGCTTTAGACCAAACTGCTCTTATACACAGTGTTACAAGCAAAACGTTGGTTGGGAACCTAAGGAAGATTATAATATTATCGAGGTTAAAATGAAGAAATTGTTCCTGGTGAAGAGCAACGGATATATGCCAGTGGCATTACACATGGAAACTACGTTACAGCCCGAGAAAAACAGATATTGGCTCTGGGGTTTCAGAGCCGGTTGGAAGCTAGAAACACAGTAAGTTGCTTGTTTGTCAAAAGCTATAAGTAAAAACCTGACTGTCCACCAATCTTGGACATATCATACGCGTTGCTCCCCGAAATCGGAACTGTCGTCTACAGGCGTCGCTTGGAATTCCTTAAAAGATAAAAAATGTTAGGTCGAATCGATGGCCAGGAGTAATATAGCAAATATGATGTGAAAACACAAACTTGTACAAAAGCAAACACATAACATTACCTGAACAAGATGCTACAAACTGTATGTTCGTTTTAGTGTGTGCGTGCGCTCGTGGGCGTTTCTTTGTTTTCTCTGTCTTAGAATACACCCCACACATGGCACATTCTAACCCTCCTTTCCTTTCCGACATTGACAATGTATACTGAGTCAAAAAAGAAACTTCACAAAATGTAATTTGAAAAAATAATGAATAATTTTTCTCTGATGTTACATCTATGTATCCGAAATGGGATCCCTATCTTTCGACTCTAGAAAAACGTAAGCAAAACCCACTCAAACCCATCCATTCGTCGTGCAAATGACGTTAGTGCCAATCAGGTTTTGCACGTGCAGTCGATCACGTGATCTTCGCATCGACGTTTTCTTCATATGCACGTGTTTGCATTGGCCTCAAGAATTGAAAAACACTTTTAAACCACAGTTCTAACGGTACTGGAAATGCCACGATTGTCAAATGTGCAACGTGAACGTGCCGTTGGCATGTTGCTAGCAGGAAGATCAGTTATTGACGTCGCAAGAGCAATGGGATGCAGCCGTCGTACTGTGTATGACTTGCGAGGTCGTCTACAACAAACTGGCACCACTTCTGATCGCCCAAGGTCGGGTCGTCCACGTGTGACGTCACGAGCAGAAGACCGTCAAATCGTCCTACGCCACCTACGTGACAGATTTCTGCCGGCTACACGAACCAGGGCTGAGATGTTTAGAGGTCGACTGTCCTCACAGACCATTCGAAATCGGTTGCGGGCTGCCAGTCTCCATTCTCGACGTCCATATCGTGGCCCAATATTGACGCCGTTTCATCAACGTCAACGTCTGCTGTGGGCCCAACGTCACCTCCGATGGACCCAGAGAGACTGGAATCGAGTCGTCTTTAGCGATGAATCCAGGTTTACCCTCAGATTCGCGGACGGCAGGCATAGAGTCTGGAGACGACGTCGTGAACGGTATGCCCAATGTTGTGTACAGGAAGTCGACAGATTCGGGGGCGGAAGTTGCATGGTTTGGGGTGCTTTCTGTGGGAACAACCGTTCCCGACTTTTGGTCATCCGTGGAAACCTCACAGCTGCTGCTTACCGCGACCAGGTGCTCACCCCTGAACTCGTCCCTTTCATGGCGGCTCATGGCCCAGGTCTGAAGTTCCAGCATGATAATGCTCGGCCGCATACGCGATGTTGACACGAAATTTCCTTCAAAACGCTGGAATCAACGTCATGGACTGGCCATCGAGGTCCCCCTGACCTTAATCCAATAGAGCACGTTTGGGATGCACTTGGGAGAAGGCTTCGTGGTCTTAGGAACCAACCTCAGAATTTGCAGGAACTTGGCGCTGCCTTGCAAGAGCAATGGCGCAGAATCCCCAACCACGTGTTCACAAGCATCAGGCAGTCGATGAGGAGACGGTGTTTGGCAGTGGTGAATAGGCGGGGCGGCCATACACGATATTGAACTGAGAAATTTCGCATTTTATTCTTGTGACTTGACATTCTGTATACCCATGTTTTGGAACGGCGCTGTAGCCTAATGGAACTGATTATGGCACTGTCAGTGTATCGAGTACATCACACAGATCTCAGCAATGAAATAAAATCAATTTAACCATCTTACCATCTCTTGTTCTTTTATAGTGCCCTGAAGAAAGAATGTGAAGTTTCTTTTTGACTCAGTATATATTTAATGTCATCGTCGGCAGTAGTGAACGAATCAAATTGTTTTGTTTTTCAGAGGTTGTAATTACGATCTGAAATGTCTGAGTCTGATCAGTAGGGTTTTGCGAATCCATGGTAGAATTTTGGTTTTCACCTGTTCCGGTGCATGGCATCTGAAGACTGACAGGAACCTCTCCGGGAGACAGGGAAGAAGGTCATCCAGTAACGAATGACTGTACATCGCCGCCCTAGGTGGGTCTTTAACCCACCGCCCTGGAAACCAAGTGCAAGAGCGCATTATAAACGGTATCAGTTCTAGTTGTTGTCTAAATGCCTCTTGTTCAATGATTGATGTGTAAAAGTAATATCGCTTTGACGATCTCTTTATTAAATCAGCGGACAGACATTTGGAAAGACATATTTTCGCCTCTATAAAAATACCTTGAGTTAACACCAAAATGCAAAATTGCGCTACTGCTGTATGGAGTTATAAGAGAAGATTATGTAAATGTAGAAATAACTAAGGTATTTGTAATCTATACGTTCAATACAATATAGTGGACGACATGAAGTTATACGCGGATAATAATACGCAATATGCAAAATTGCCGCTTAAAAAGTATTAAATGGCAGGTATGGCGATAAGAAGGCAACATCGGGTGTTACATCATCACATTCTTCATCGATTTAGGTCAAATTAGGGAGAGTTCATTAAGAAATGAAATTCGTCCTCAAATAGTTTTACCAAACAGACACCCTCATTGAACACAGTCCCATCATCATGACCCGAGTAGGGCCGGCAGTACATCTAAACCTTGATAATGTTCATACTCCCCGATCCTGTGTGATGTGGGAATATTACATTCTATATAACATTCAACAACAAAATCAAGTTTCAAAATTAATTTTTATAATTTAACCTCAGTGTATTCGGTACATTGCGATACTATTTGTAATGCAGATTAAGTAAGGACACACCAGATACCTTTATGTCACACGCAAGAGACGCAATACCCTCTATCCTGATATTATCATTATTATTATTACCTTCTTGGGTTAAGCTCCGTTTTGGGGGTTATGGTTGCAGTGTTCCTGATTTAATTGAAAATTAAGAGACCTGTTGTAAATTGGAATTTAAATTACCACTCATTCCTGTAACAGTTTCTAAGAAGTAAGCTGTGCAAACGGTAATTTACTGTAAAAACATATTGGATCAATGAAGACTGGGCAAAGGAGTTTGCAACCACATGATCCCCACCATGTTTGAAATGTAAATTTAGGCCCAAAGAGCAAATCCATTGTACACACAGTCAAGATGTCTGAGTAATAGAGATTTTAGCTTAATTTTAAAAGGTTTTAAATCAAATTATATTCCAAAATAAAAGAAAGGTTTTCAGGACTAATTAAGCGCAACTACATTTCTACATTGCTAATTATAACACTGAAAATCAAACATGATAATATCAGGAAAGAGGGTGTTGCGTCTCTTGCGTGTGACATAAAGGTATCTGGTGTGTCAAAGGGACGCGAATGGTGGAATCCTCGTATATGAAAATATTGTAGCAAAATAACATTAATTTATAACCTTTAATCGGGTATTCATGTTGGGTATTCAAATAATGATGTTTATGAGCATACATACGAACAACAAAGGCTGAACAATATTCCGATGCCAACGGTGACAGTCATGCCGGTTGCAGTGTAGTTGAGATATGATAAATCATATATTGAATAGTAGTTTCTGCAAAGAAAACACAAGCAACAATATACTATAGATTACAATACCCATTATAACATTGTGATGCTTCAAAGTCTCGCTTAGTGACATATATCTATGGGGTCCGTGAACGATTGTTTAAGCACAATCAAAGCCCTGTCCTTAAGCGCTTGACGGTGGTCACATGTCGTAGCAGTGGATGGTGGTTGTTTGCCCAAGCTCTGCAAGTATCGCGTTTCATCCATCTTCATACTAACTTCATCATACTTCATAAACAACCAAGAACTGGCTGGAAATGATGCGGGATATTCTGACCGAGCGGGCGGCGACCGACTTGTAAACATGACGGTACAGCGGTCCTTTTGGTACCCGTTTGTGCTTATGAAATATAACTCGCCCTACCCCTATGTATAGTGTAATAAAGAAGACGCTTGCGTACTAATAACACATTATAAGATGGAGTTCCTACCTGTTCCTGTGATTGCCTGAACTGTTAGGTGAGTAATTATGTTGCTAAAATCAATCATCAAGCTCACCGCATGGATGCAAAGCAATTTCATTTGACATGCATGTGAAGGAGTATAAAAGCATTCGTGTGGCATACATGTGACAACGCCTATCGCATCATGTTGCACTCATTGACCTTTGAGATAATTATGCCTTTAATGTGCAAATTATGTCCTCTAAACAGTTTGCCTGGAATATGGTTCTGTCAAAGGAAAAGATTCAGCCTTGCATTGCATTTTGAGCAAAATGCCTGTAAAATTAGCTCTTCACGCAAAAACTAAAACAGCTCCGTAAATTAGATATGTGCAAAATACGAACATTTTCCTTCAGCATTTCCTTGAAATCCAACATTTTGAAATCCTGCGGTGACTTTATTATTATTCAATATATTGTAAAATGAATTAATTGTATTGATAGAGAATGAAAAACAAAACACTTTTGAAAATTTTTGAGATTTTGCTCTCATTGACCTTCGACCCCAATTATGACCTAATTAGGCATTTTTTAGTTTAGCAAACAACGGATTCGTATCCAGCACGAAAACTACCCCAGATTATGTGGTTTCCTTGCTTTTACTATAAAAATGCCAGCAAAATATTCGATACAATGGACTCCAAAACATATAATTTTGAAGCTCAGTCTAGGCGAGATAAGTTACTATTTCATTTCGTTAAAGAAACAGGGCGCAACAATAATTGGAACTTTTTTGAATGGTGCTTTGAAGATCGACCTAGCTCATATATCATTCTAACGAGCACATCGTCTCCAGTCGAAGTCAGGAATTATACAGGTCATGGTGCAATACACTTTCTTGAAAGACGAGTTTTGTTCTTGAAGGGCAATACGATCTTTCGTGTATCTGATGATGTTACAGAACATTTACGTGGAATGTGATCTCAATTTGTTTCATTTATTGCCGGAGAAGAGGGAACTGCTATCCTGAGTTATGAGAAACTGATTGTTAATGGTGACGTTTGTTGTTGCTGAGAGGGACACTGGGAACGTGCGTGATGCTGCACAATGTCGACATTGGGAATGAAGTCAAAGCACTACTTCAACCATAACACAGATTGAAGAACTGTCTGCTACATCGACGGAATGGGATCTCGGCACTGTCCCTAGTTTATCCAACCCGTTTTCTACAAACATTCTGACTGTACCTTGTGGTCAAGAAAGTTTAGAAGTATAGCACATGGTACATACATACGGCTAAATCTAAAGACTTTGTGTCTTTTCTGAAAACATTTGACTTATTTTCAATGATGGAACAGCATGTGTTGGTGCTATAAAACTAATGATTTGAATGGTTTTTGTAATGGTTTTATGATATCTGTATGTGATGCAGGAAGGCGTGGACGCCACACGTGGACGACAGGCCCTGGGTAGATATTTGTTCTAAAGAAATAATACTATATATTCTTGTGTTAATATTTAGCTGTCTGTCAACTTTGATTTGCGCCATTACTTCCGCAGCACTGATTACGAGTCGACAAACGTCTTCATTTGGAGTAATTGTCAGAAAGGCTCCAAGCTTGCGAAAACGGAACTCCTCTTTAGGAAATTCAGCCAATGCGACAAGGTAATAAATAAAGTAAAGCAAAATGAAGTTTAAAAGCACAAATCTGATGCTTAAACAAGAGCTGCTTGTATCAATTGATCGATTCTGACAAGTGGACAGATATAGTAGTGGCTCTGCAAAACAATAAATTCAAAAATGAGGCTTCAGAAATTTGCCCAACACTCAATCATTGCCAAGTTCTGTGTCACTTCATGAGACACAAACGCTCACCAACAAAGGCACTGGAAACACAAACAATACTCCAGATGGCAAAACAGTAACAGCAAGTGAATTCATATAGTAGAAGAGGGTTACTCTACAAAAAGGCAAACAATAATGCTGTTTATGATAAAAAATGTTTATATACGGAATGCACGTAATACACAGTGAAATTGTATTGTAACAAACAAGTAAAGAGGTATAAAAGAACGACTAATAAGTACAATATCCGGAAACATAGATTAATAATTCAAAAGTCAACTCTCGCGATAAAGGTTACTAAAATGATAAAGCATGTGATGAGGGGCGCGGAGGGCGAGGTGGCTCAGGCGCCGCTTGGCTACTGATCCAGCGAGGTTGAGGTGCCGTGGATCGAGCTCCACCTGTACTCTCCTAGTGTACAGTACACAACCCTGTGCACTTTAAAAGAACCCACGAATCTGTTGGTATATGACCAGATGGTGGCTACATGAATACGTACAAACACCTAGTTAAGGGTACTGCAACGTGCAGTGAAGTTGGACAAAGTACTTGTGACTAGCGGTCCCAGTCCACCAGCTTTGAATGGTACCTCTGTAAGGATGAGAAAGCCACACAACCCTGTGCGCCTAGTGGCAGCAAGAGTTGTATACTCCCAGAGAATACATTTATAATGATGTTAGGATTGACATCCATCGGATCGAGGGCAAAATACCAGCGCCTTGAGTATGTACTCAGTTGCAGTGGATATGTGCCCTGATATAAATATACTATAATAATAATAATGATCAAAATAGTAAGATCCACAGCAATACTTAGAGAAGAATGAGCAGATGATTTTTGATGAATCGGAGCTTCAAAGATGAGGTTTTAAATTATGGAGAGAGATATTGAAATTCATTAAAGGATTAAAAACAAGGAATTAAATCTCATCACAGATGAAAGTTAAATTTTAGCTTCTAAGCTATTACCATCCAAACTGGAGTATTTTATATAATGATTTTATGACTGTCAAACTACCAGATACTTTGTAGCCAAGTGGGAAAGCGACTGCCCCAAGTTTAAAAATTCTTGTGAACGTTTCACAAGCATAATAAACGATATATTTACTGGTATTTATGGACAATATTCACATTCTCCACAACAGATAATCTGTGTATTCTCTGCCAACATTTTCCATTCTCTAAAGTTTCTAAGAATACCACATAGTGAGGTCAATGTTTTTCAATGACGTCCGACAAACCATGGGAAGTAGGGCTTTAGACCAAACTGCTCTCATAATACACAGTGTTACAAGTTGAGTTATCGGAACCTAAGGAAGATTATAATATTATCGAGTTTAAAATGAAGAAATTGTTCCTGGCGAAGAGCAACGGATATATGCCAGTGGCATTACACATGGAAACTACGTTACAGTTCGAGAAAAACAGATATTGGCTCGGGGTTTCAGAGCCGGTTGAAGCTAGAAACACAGTTGCTTTTTGTTTGTCAAAAGCTATAAGTAAAGACCTGACTGCCCACCAATCTTGGACATATCATACGCGTTGTTCCCTCGACATCGGGAACAGCCGTCTACAGGCGTCGCTTGGAATTCCTTAAAAGATAAAAAGAGTTAGGTCGAATCGATGCTGTGGAGTAATATAGCAAATATGATGTGAAAGACAAACTTGTACAAAAAGCAAACACATAACATTACCTGAACAAGATGCTACAAACTCGATGTTCGCTCTTTAGTATGTGTGCGCGCGCGTATTGCTTCTTTGTTTTCTGTCCAGAATACACCATCCCCACATGGCACATTCTAACCCCTCCTTTCCTTTCCGACACTGGGATTAATGTATATTTAATGTCATCGTCGGCAGTAGTGGAACGAATCAAACTGTTGTTGTTTTTCAGAGGTTGTACTTACGATCTGAAATATCTGAGTCTGATCAGCAGGGCTTTTGCGAATCCATGGTAGAATGTTGGTTTTCACCTGTTTCCGAGTGCACCGCATCTGAAGACTGACGGGAACCTCTCTGGGAGACAGGGAAGAAGGTCATCCAGTAACGAATGACTGTACATCGTCCGCCCTAGGGTGGGTTCCTTTAACCCACCGCCCTGGAAACCAAGTGCAAGAGCGTATTATAAACGGTGCCAGTTCTAGTTGTTGTCTAAATGCCTCTTGTTCAATGATTGATGTGTAAAAGTAATATCGCTTTGACGATCTCTTTTTATTAAATCAGCGGACAGATTTGAAAGACATATTTCGCCTCTATAAAATACACTTGAGTTAACACCAAAATGCAAAATTGCGCTACTGCTGTATGGAGTTATAAGAAGAAGATTATGTAAAATGTAGAAATAACTCAAGGTATTTGTAATCTATACGTTCAATACAATATAGTGGACGACATGAAGTTATATGCGGATAATAATACGCAATATGCAAAATTGCCGCTTGGTGCCATTAAATGGCAGGTATGGCGATAAGAAGGCAACATCGGGTGTTACATCATCACATTCTTCATCGATTTAGGGTCAAATTAGGGAGAGTTCATTAAGAAATGAAATTGTCCTCAAATAGTTTTACCCAAACAGACACCCTCATTGAACACAGTCCCATCATCATGACCCGAGTAGGGCCGGCAGTACATCTAAACCTTTCGATAATGTTCATACTCCCCGATCCTGTGGATGTGGGAATATTACATTCTATGTAACATTCAACAACAAAATCAAGTTTTAAAATTAATTTTATAATTTAACCTCAGTGTATTCGGTACATTGCAGATACTATTTGTAATGCAGATTAAGTAAGGACACACCAGATACCTTTATGTCACACGCAAGAGACGCAATACCCTCATCCTGATATTATTATATATTATTATTACCTTCTTGGGTTAAGCTCCGTTTTGGGGTTATGGTTGCAGTGTTCCCTGATTTAATTGAAAATTAAGAGACCTGTTGTTAATTGGAATTTAAAACCACTCATTCCTGGAACAGTTTCAAGAAGTAAGCTGTGCAAACGGTAATTTGGTGTAAAACATATTGGATCAATGAAGACTGGGCAAAAGAGTTTGCAAACCATTACGATCCCCACCATGTTTGAAATGTAAATTTAGGCCCAAAGAGCAAATCCATTGTACACACAGTCAAGATGTCTGAGTAATAGAGATTTTAGCTTAATTTTAAAAAGGTTTTAAATCAAATTATATTCCAAAAATAAAAGAAAGGTTTTCAGGACTAATTAAGCGCAACTACATTTCTACATTGCTAATTATAACACTGAAAATCAAACATGATAATATCAGCAAAGAGGGTATGCGTCTCTTGCGTGTGACATAAAGGTATCTGGTGTGTCCAAGGGACGCGAATGGTGGGTCCTCGTATATGAAAATATTGCAGCAAAATAACATTAATTTATAACCTTAATCAGAGTATTCATTTTGGGTTTTAAAATAATGATGTTTATGAGCATACATACGAGCAACAAGGCTGACCAATATTCCGATACCAACGGTGACAGCCATGCCAGTTGCAGTGTAGTTGAGATATGATAAATCATATATTGAATAGTAGTTTCTGCAAAAGAAAACACACGCAACAATATATTATAGATTACAATACCCATTATAGCATCGTGATGCTTCAAAGTCTCGCTTAGTGACATTTATCTATGGGGTCCGTGAACGATTGCTTCAGCACAATAAAAGCCCTGTCCTTCAGCGCTTGACGGTGGTCATGTCGTAGCAGTGGATGGTGGTTGTGTGCCCAAGCTCTGCAAGTATCGCGCTTGATCCAACTTCATACTAACATCATACTTCATTAACAACCAAAGAACCGGCTGGAAATAATACGGGATATTCTGATTATGTGGTTTCCTTGCTTTTACTATAAAAATGCCAGCAAAATATTTCGAAAACAATGGACTCAGTCTGGGCGAATAACTGACTATTTCATTTCGTTAAAGAAAACAGGGCGCAACAAGAATTGGAACTTTTTGAATGGTGCTTTGACTGACTGACTGACTGAGTTTAGTTTTACGCCGCTTTTAGCAATATTCCAGCAATATCACGGCGGGGACACCAGAAATGGGCTTAACACAATGTGCCCATGAGGGGAATCGAACCCGGTCTTCGGCGTGACGAGCCAACGCTTTGAACCACTAGGCTACCCCACCGCCCCTGGTGCTTTGAAGATCGACCTAGCTCATATATCATTTGAACGAGACACATCGTCTCCAGTCGAAGTCAGGAATTATACAGGTCATTGTGCAATACACTTTCTTTGAAAGACGAGTTTTGTTCTTGAAGGGCAATACGATCTTTCGTGTATCTGATGATGTTACAGAATATGTACGTGGAATGAGATCTCAATTATTTTCATTGATTGCCGGAGAAGAAGGGAACTGCTATCCTGGTTATAAGAAACTGATTGTTAATGGAGACGTTTTGTTGCTGAGAGGGACACTGGAAACGTGCGTGATGCTGCACAATGTCGACATTGGGAACGAAGTCAGCTGTTCACCGCTAACCATAACACAGATTGAAGAACTGTCTGCTACATCGACGGAATGGGATATCGGCATTGTCCCTAGTTTATCAAACCCGTTTCTACAAACATTCTGACTGTACCTTGTGGTCAAGGAAGTTTAGAAGTATGTACATGGTACATACATGGCTTAAATCTAAAGACTTTGTGTCTTTTCTGAAAAACAGCCGACTTATGTTCAATGATGGAACAGCATGTGCTATAAATCTAATGATTTGAATGGTTTTTGTAATGGTTATGATATAGTTGTATGTGATGCAAGGGAAGGCTTGAATTATCGAGGAGGTTTTTCAGGAGAATAGTATTAGGAATCAAGAAATCTTCATTTTTCAGGGTGTGTGGGGTGTGTGTGTGTTATACTTAATGGAACGGCTGTCCTTTTCCAGGTAACTACAAATTGCATGTTGTGCCAGATGATGCAGATGGTCCCTGTATATAGTCATCTGATGACAGAAGAGCAAGGCCCCTGAAACCTCAGTTGCTTCATATATATCGTGATATTAGCAACCACTGGAAATGTATATCATATGGCGACCTTGATGCTAGCACGGCTGCTGAGAATGATTACACCATCGACAATGATACAGCCTACCTGCCAATATATGACAAGTACGATGTTGACACATTTTCAGGTACGCGTAAATCATACGATCTTATGCTAAATATTTATGGAAGACAGCTAGTCAACTTATGTGCATTCATATTTTCAGTGGTACATGATATGGATTGATGTTTACGTAGGTATCACCTACAGGAATCAGTGTAATAGACTAGTGATTTTATGGCATTAATTGTATATGATACCGATCTAGTTAAAAGCAGAAAGTGAGTGATTGAGTTAAGATTTATAGTCACATCGGCATTATTTCAGCCGTATCGTGACTTAAAGTGTTATCAATTAATAATAAATGGAATTAAATTACAAAACCTGTCGACGAAGGACAGTAAAGCAACTAGATTAACACAGATAGAAACGTAAACCAGTAATCAAATCTAAAACACTATAACTCTAGAGGACAATACAACATGACACTAGGCTGTAGATCGCGAACAACCGAAGGTTGATCACCATACTAGGGGACCATCAGGACTAACAGTGCCTTTGCTACATGCATGGACCCTAGTTGGATTTACACTTTATCCCTTCAGCCGCTGGCAATTGTAGAAAGTATTTTGCCGAAATTTTAAAAGAACAAAAACTACGTTAAAATTCTGGTAAGCTTTTGATTTAACTCTGAAAGTTTTGGACTTACCTACCCTCTCTGGAGGACAATAATTTTACAATATTTTAATCCCCTTGAGAGTGCAGCCGCTAACAATCCTCAGTTACTAATCTAAACTACCAATAACAAAATATTATCTATTTACAAACTATTCATCACAATTTATCTAATAATTTTATTTCTTTTAAAAATTCAATAACTAAATGAAAATTAACAGTACTAAAAAGACCCGTAACAGTTTTTACATTGAATACTTATCAATAGTCACGCAGAGCATACTGTGCAGAAAGTATCTGACATTTTAATACTCTTTGTGACTATAAACCCGAACAGGTACGTCACCAACCATGATCCAAACATTCTCCTTGGTTTGATACAGATTGGTGTTGGCTAAAATCAGTAAAGTACTGGCTATTAAGATTAAATATTGATTAATAAACTGTTAAGGTGCTAATAATTTTTTATTCTCAAAATATGCTATATTATTTGCTTGTTTCTGTGGAGGTCAATACATTAATACACACTTATTGTATATAAAGTTGTGTTATTATTGTGGGAAAAGATCCTCCCTGCAAAAATTGTGGTGGGCAGAGTTCCTGTGGGCAAAATTCCTTGTGGGCAAAGTTCCGTATACCGGTGTGTTTATGTTTGTGTCGATCATGTATACGATGCTATAAACAAGAAACTCGGTAAGTAAGCAGTGCATATTCTGAGCAGGGATTTTGGCCCAGAATCGAATAAAACACCATTTTCCAAGCGTCAGAAAATCCTAGAAGCCAACTAACGGTTTCTTTTTTATTTATCTATGTCTCGTTGTGTAGTTAAATCTACTGGCTTGAGAATGTATAGTTCTATAGGTGAGAATACAGTTGGCGCTGTTGAATTCGCCCTGAAACGAACTTGTTGTGTTGACCTTTATTACACCAGTGTCCTTTCATATGGTGCTAAGACTCCGCCAGTGACAATATATACCTGATTGACAGTTTCTCTGCGTTACAGGCCCCCTGTGCCACTGACACCATTTCCCACGTAATAAGAAGAACACGCGAGCCTTTGATTTTTAGTGCAATGATTTCAACCCTACTCTTTCTGATATTCCAGATTCTCTAGCCTGAACGTTGTCACCACTGGTGATGTTGTAAACACGTTGTGTATCTGTATTGTTGTAACCAGTTATCTCCCAGTTGCAGCCGTCGACGGAAGTCTCGGACGTTGGCGATGGCACCCGGTACATGAAGGAACCGACACCAATCCACAACATTAACGCAAATGAAGTGAAATATCCAGCTGTTGCCCCCTTAGCAGAAAAGAAAAGGTGTGTTTGAACTACAAGACAACATAATGTGGTCGTATTGCCAGAGAATGCAGGGTGTTTAACGCTGCAATCATATATATTAAAGCCATATCAAACCACAAATGAGAACCATGAAAACGAGTACTTCGTAGCATGTGTGTAGTGAGTTCATGAGTGAGTGAGTTAAGATTTATAGTCAAATCGGCAATATCTCAGCCACATTGTGACTTAAAACTTATAAATTAACAATAAATGCAATGATATTATAAAATCTGTCCACAAAGGACAATAAAATGACAAGATTATCAAAGTTAGAAAAATTAAGCTTATACAAACAGTACAGATAGTACTAAATAAGAACGGGCTGAGATCACCAGCAACTGTAGGAGTGAGTTAGTGCATAGAAGTACAGAAAGTATCCTGGATAGACATTAACTTGGTTTTGAAGGGACCCTTTAGAAGACATGTGGCAAGAATTTCAATGCAGATGAAACTGTGTTCTGTCGTTATCAAGTAACAAAAACCAACCAATTCCATCAGCATAACTGCTACTTTGGTATTTGTTAACTATTCAGTTGTAGACTTTCTCCAATATTGCATCATCACAAATACACAGATCAAATCAAACAAAGACTGCATGTTCACGGAAAGACCGGTCATTTGAATATACTAAATGCCCAGAGGGGGAGTCTGCGTGGGATAATATCCCAAACACCATCTGTTGTACCTTGCATGACGCCGTCTAAGTGAAAGTGGATGACCGAAGCATTCGTTTTAGCAGAGATCAAACGAGCAAACGCCCATACAAACCATGACATCAGCTCAGAGGAGGATAGGGCAAGTCACTACGATAGGTGCTGTTTGTGCCAGTCAAGTAGCCCGATTATAAGGTTAGTTGACATCATTCACTGTTTTCGTATTTGTATGTTATAATACCAGTCCATTTGACGATAACAGGAACATACACCTAGCTGCTTTCTGCTTTGTTGTTTCAGACTGTAGAAATTTTGCAAAAAGCCATTTCCAGAAGAATGGCCAAAATGATGGTATGGTCTGGTAACGCCCACTGATATAGAACAAATCTGAAGTCAAACACCCATGTAGCCCCTTCCCAAGTAATGTCTTGACGTCTCACGCTCAGAGCCTAAGCAGCATTTGCGAGTGGAGTGAAGCCAGATGGATACCCGATGGAGTTTTGATAAATTCATGCGATCCTTACATTATTCTGAAAATGTATATCTAAAGTCCTGTACATAGCTGTTTCTCCAATTTGCGCAGGGGAAGAACATTCCAAAGAACAAACAGTCCGAACAACGGGCCATCCGCATGATGCTTTGTAGCGTGTAGCACATCTGGAAGTGAGCAAATCTTTTATCAACATGGTTCAGTAAAAGTTAGAGAGAACTATGCTATACACTTCACGACTGATTTAAATGATTGCGTAAGCAGTGCTGACCTGAAACAACATCATTGTTGACGTTTTAATGGCTCCACGAACATCCTTGTAATAGGTTTGTTCGAGTTGCATTCCAGTTGGTGGTATAGAGATGGCAAAATTTATGGATTATCAACTTCTTTATTTACATAATAACGACGTTTCGGTATAGATTCTTATACCGTTTTCAAGCAAATATAGAAGTTGATCATCCAGTACTGGTGAAGAAGACCAGGTTTCACTGCAGTATGGTATCTTGGAGTACTAGCACTATAAACAAGCATCCACTCACACACGTGCATGCACGGCCCTGATATTATGTGAGTAGAATCATCCTGAAACACGAGGTAAACATTTCACCTACTCTCCCCTTTGTAGACTTTCATTCTGTTTCCTCACCTGAAGAATGTTTTCCTGAAGGATGAAAACCACGTATGCAACAGCTAGGCTGAGTGCTCCACACAGCAGTACTGTAAGAACAATATCACATCTATTTTGTCAACAGTCTATATGCGCAGGAGTTTTATGTCATGGCTTCATAGATGCTACCACCCTTACCAAGTAACTCTGGAGACAATGGTGGCGGAAGTCCGTGATTGTTAGTGCAGCAGAAAACCCGGATGTAATCTTCGAGAATGACAGCAGCTAGCGCGTTGAGACCTGACGATAGGGTGCTGGAAGTATGAGAAGATAGTTCCTCGTCGTTTCTCATGACATTACTGCTGATATATCGACTATATGATAATATCTTACTATTGAACCCTCAATATTTATAGATTTGTTCATTTCCGATCATAAGATTTCATTGTACGCCCAACTGAATCTCTTTCGGCCGGTAACCAATACTGAGGGCTCTCTGTCCCATTTTGACGCAAGACTACCCGGTAGAATACCCTTTTCAGGGTAATGCGAGTTGTTTTGCCGGAAATGATTCTACCCGATACCAAATTTTACGTGATGACATCAACCTTAATATGTCCTAATACCTTGATGTCCTTACATGAACACCAGATTATGTAACCGTAATACAGTGACGATACATCTTTGCATGGATTACTGAAGATCAGTGACGGCACGGGGAGTAGCCTTTGGGTTAAGAGTTCGCTCACGCTGAAATGAGTAGTGAGTTAAAAGTCTCATCGGCAATATTTCAGCCATACCGTGACTAAAATTAGTTCTAAATTAATATAATATATAAAACCCCGTCAACGAAGGACAGTAAAGTTACTAGATTATCACTAAAAAGGAGTTAAAACTAGCTAGCATATATCTTTAAAAGTAGAAAACTATTTTTGGACAATACAGTAAAAATGGGCTAGCAATCGCCAATTGAAGGTGATCACCATACGCTCACGCTGAAGACCCACGTCTCGATTCCCCAAATGGGCACAATGTGTGAAGCCCATTTCTGGTGTCCCCGCCATGATATTGCTGGAATATTCCTAAAAGCGTCTTCAAACTAAACTCACTCACCACTCACCCCAGCGATGACACGAAAAGCATTATAAGTAGTGTAACTGATGTCATTTCAGGTATTACAACGAAGACTGTTCAAACTGTTTCTCGATTTCCAGTGATCCATTCCTATAATTGTCACCGCTATTTCACCTTTAGCACCAAATGGAATTTCTCCTCGGTTAATCGACACCAATTATTCTCTAGCGTTGATGTGGTGTTTTACTATGATGAGATGGACATTACCTCAAGCTCCCGCTAAAGATGCACGCCAGGAATATACCAGGAAGTACCCGCGTGTTTACAAATATGTCCATAGCAAACAGCGGAAGGAGCTGCAACAGTGTTACATCATTCATAGAGCATTGGACAAATACAGGCCTGTGTGGATTGTGCGAATGTAAAATCTTAAACCGTAAGGCATGAACTATCTTAGTACAAGTTCTAAACTACAAGTGAGTGAGTGAGTGAGTTTAGTTTTACGCCGCACTCAGCAATATTCCAGCTATATGGCGGCGGTCTGGAAATAATCGAGTCTGGACCAGGCAACCCAGTGATCAAAGGCATGAGCATCGATCTACTCAATTGGGATACGTTGACATGTGCCAACCAAGTCAGGGAGTCTGACCACCCGATCCCATGGGACAATGGATACATGTCAACATACTTGCATTGACACAGTTTAACCCAAAACTTGCACTTTATATAATAAAATAAACCCTTGGCATCTTATAAAATCTCTCAGGGTTTTGTAGGAAATATCAAGGAATGCTTAGGAAAGAAAATGGGATATATAATATGAAATATATCAAAGCCTTTCCGTAAAACTTTTTGTTTGACATTTAATTTGTCACATGTTATAAGAATATGTAGTCGGATTCTATACAAAGAGCAAACTAATGAAACATCGTAATGCAACACCCGGTGTCAATGGTTTATCTGTCCTCAGTGTCAAGTTATGGGGCAGTGTATATTGTGTAACTTGATGATTGTTTGTGACAGCCATCAAACAGTCACAGAATGTCGCTCGTTGTTTCCTGGCTGGCTTGTTATTTAGTGGCATGCCCTTGGACGGAGTCATAATTATATCCCTGGGTTGGTGTACTGGGACAGTTACCGTTTCACACCAAGTACTGATTTTGATTGTTGAAGATGTTTCTTGACATAGCAGTGTCTTGAAGGCTGGCTGTGTCTGTATAAGTGCGCGACAATGGCGACTGGACGCAGTATACGACATGCTATCATATTTGATCATGTTGGAGAAGATACATATCTCAGAACCTCCACTTTTCGGCCTCGTTCTGACAGTGTTTCCTGGATTCATTCAAGAACTCGGCTGTAACCAATTTCTGGGCAGTTGTGAGTGCGTTGATTGATGTAATTGAGTCTGTAATGTATTGCCACTGCTACAAGAGTTACCCATTATTTTGCGTTATACAATTGTTATTACTAAAATCCCGTGTCCATTTGAATGCTGTTTGTTAATAAATCATTCATTACTCTTTGTCGGGAAAGTTTCTGATTTCACAGTTTAGTAATGTCTTTAACATTAGCGCTGTATATGTAACAGGTGTAAAACTTGTTTGACGTCAGAGACTTACAACATATAACAGAACGATCATTTTCTGCTTAGGTCTCTACCACATTGAAGACCAAGATTAAAGCCGCCATTGTCTATGTGAAGCCAGGAATACACATCAACGTAGAACTAAACTACATATGTATTTAACTGGCATTTGAATCTGGAACCGAACGGGCGTTAAATGTACCGCAATTTTGCCGCTAAAACGAAATATATCTTTAAAACTTGACAGTTTGATCGGGCTCGCAGTCGTCTTTGGTATACAGTAAGGTAACTCTAATTATTTGGCTCCTTTAGCATAATACTTCGTATTGTGCAAGAGCTAAAATACATAAAGCCATCACAGCTCTAAAACTACACCTATACTTCTGTTGTAATAAAAGATAGTTTGGTCAGTAGTAGCTCTCCATCTGAAAGGTAAAATTATACCTTTTAGGATATTATACCATACTTATATTCCATACTACTTTTCCGTCAACAGAGCTCACCTCATCTGAACTTGTGGATGAGGTTCCTGGAATCTGAGGGGGTCACAGTCCCTGTAGAAGGCATGGATGAGCAGCCCTGTCACCGTGCTGACAAGGTCAGTTGAATTAACACCAGGCCTATTGAGCTCAGCCACAGCGCCCTGTCAGTGTACAACATGCTGGGTTATGTTCGTAATAACAGTTTAGTCAGTGTACAACATGCTGGGTTATGTTCCGGTAATAACAGTTTAGTCCAGTGTACAGCATGCTGGGTTATGTTCGTAATAACAGTTTGAGTCAGTGTACAACATGCTGGGTTATGTTCGTAATAACAGTTTAGTCAGTGTACAACATGCTGGGTTATGTTCGTAATAACAGTTTAGTCAGTGTACAACATGCTGGGTTATGTTCGTAATAACAGTTTAGTCAGTGTACAACATGCTGGGTTATGTTCTGTAATAACAGTTTAGTCAGTGTACAACATGCTGGGTTATGTTCGTAATAACAGTTTAGTCAGTGTACAACATGCTGGGCTATGTTCGTAATAACAGTTTAGTCAGTGTACAACATGCTGGGTTATAGTCGTAATAACAGTTTAGTCAGTGTACAACATGCTGGGTTATGTTCGTAATAACAGTTTAGTCCAGTGTACAACATGCTGGGTTATGTTCGTAATAACAGTTTAGTCAGTGTACAACATGCTGGGTTATGTTCGTAATAACAGTTTAGTCAGTGTACAACATGCTGGGTTATGTTCGTAATAACAGTTTGTAGTCAGTGTACAACATGCTGGGTTATGTTCGTAATAACAGTTTAGTCAGTGTACAACATGCTGGGTTATGTTCGTAATAACAGTTTAGTCAGTGTACAACATGCTGGGCTATGTTCGTAATAACAGTTTAGTCAGGTGTACAACATGCTGGGTTATAGTCGTAATAACAGTTTAGTCAGTGAAGGCTAGGTTGGCCCCCAGTGACATTCAAGCTAGATCAACGTAGTCAATAATGGAGACCGGACAGGCTTTGAAACTGACACAACAGGTAATCAATAACCGTGTCTGACCATATAAGACGAGTATATGGATGGCAACTTCTTTATTGTATAACACGGAGTTTCTAACATTGGGTTTGCGCCCTTCTTCAGGTGATCAAGACAGGTGTAGTAAACATATTATATATACCAGATTTACAGGAAGCCATAGATGTACATATACATCTCTGTATGTTCTCCACACCTGTCTTTGTCACCTGAAGAAGGGGCAAAAAGCAGCCTCTCAAGAATCCGGTGTCTGACCACTCCATCTCTTATGACGTACCCAAGAATAGGGGTCATTAAGTCCAGACAGGGCTCCCCATGGCGTCAAAAACTGATAAGTTAATAGATATTGGGATTGTCTGAAGCTATACACTTCATGTCACCGTGACCTGCTCACAGACCAGACAGCCATGTGGTTGATAGTATGAGCAGTAATAATGGACACAGTCACCGATGCGAAAAAACACGCAGCAGTTAACACATGGCACACTGGCACTACTCCTTCCTACGAGACAGGAGAGTATTAACCGTCTTTTGTTCTTGTATAATATTATCTATGCTTACAGGAACATATTGATTGTGATACTCACGTTTTCGCCTTCCTGAGGGTGGGACAGGCCAGTAGTCTTTGAACCTGACTTTGATTGACACCTAGCTGGGACATCCACATGATCCCCCCACCAACAACAACAGACCACACCGAGTGACGCGCTCCTGGGCTGGGGTCAAAACTGGGGTTGTAAGAAAAATCTTTTTAATTGTATGTCTTCATCAGTGATATCAATTAAAGATTAATAATATTCTGTTGTGGTCAGAACGTACTCTTCATGGTACACATTATGTCTCATCAAGTAAATCGTAACAGAAATTATTACGATATATTATGCTTTCCGCTAAATTCCATTCTGCTTTTATCAAGACGAGTGTATATAGCGCCTGGCATTGCATTATTCTTTTAAGCTGAATTGTGCACCATCCATGGGTAAGTGGAATTCTAGTTTTGTCATTTCACTGGTAATGCGATTTTACCAGCGCTGTTTAATGTGAATTGTTTGGTGTACGTAGAAGCATTTTCAGAATATATCTATATAACGATACTGGGCATATTCAACGACTCATTGAATTCCAGCATGTATACAGTATACACGAATGCACATGTACTGAAACGATATTTCCGCATTTGGAAAACAAAGAGAGTCGTTTTCAACATATTACACTCCTTGTCGAGGTCTTTGTCTATTCAAGAGGCCGCACCACGGTACTCGTCATATCTTCGTGGGCTCTACAACAGGAGTCTACTCACTCTCTAAGAACCGTAGGCGACTTCTGTCGCCAGCAATTTTCCATGCATTCGAAAAACTCCCCAACAGCCTTGGATCCCTGAACTAGCAGAGATACCAGTCCAACAATGATGATGACTGTCTGTAGACAGTCAGTCCATATCACGGTCTTCATGCTGCCCTAGAAATACAAGCCACAAAACGCTGACCATATTCACAGCTAGTATCTGCTCAAACATAGTCCATTGTACGATTACCAGTAGATTATGAGCATGTGGTTTTGAAACACTATCAAATAGTGAGATGTTTGCAAGGTGTGAGCCAATGTGCATATTTACCACAAATTAAGTACATCATCCAATATTCTATGGGGAAGGCAGGATTTGATATATTTTCAATTTGTAAGAATACATTATTTCAATTGGCAGCAGGGGATTCGACAAAGCATGGTTCCAAGCTTATTTCAGTGAGTCCAGTATGAATAAGACACTTATTTCATGTGAAATCGTTTTCCATTCATGAGCCTTTTTCAATAACGGCATATGTTTGTCGTACATACACTATGTTCGGTCAAGCCAGTGGCTATGTGGGTCAGCGATGTATCTGCTTTTTTCAAACCAATATATTATGCCGAGACCCAGTTCTTGCGTGAGAAAACAACAAATGGTAAAAGGTCAGATTACATAGACAAGATGTCTCGTGCAACACATACTACACTGCATCCTATATCATGTGAACTCCACGCAGCTTATTATCTAACTAAGTAGTTTTCTTCCTGGGCTCGCGAATGAGAGAAACGTGCATCAGAGACCGTGAAGCTTTGACCATTTCACGACGTGAAGTTGGGTTTTTCAAACCCATTGAAATGAATGGTCCCAATGAAAATTACCTTGACCACGTTCAGTACGTCTTGTCATAAATATATGTACAAACACAACGACGTATTGTACCCATATACATACCAGGGCAGTGTAGATGGTCACGATGACCCCTACGGTTGAGATGGACAGCCAGAGGTTAAACCCAGTCACTGAAACACGTGAAATAAAACATTCTCTGGAGTACGAATTTACAAAACACAGTGAGAAATACAAACGCAATAAACCAGAGTTGTAAACCCACAATTAACATCAAAGGTGAAAACAATAATGACTAATTTTATAGACGTAAAACCTGAACGCCACAGAAAACCAATATCGAATATCTACCGAAACAGGTTCCATTGGGACGTGAAAGCGTAGTGGTGGAAATAATACGCAGAGATCAAATCGGTGTTGACACTAGGTGTTCACTAAAAGAAGTATCAGCACCCGCCTCTTACACAATTTGCATAAAAATATATTTTACATAGGCAATGTTCCTGCCAAACGGCAAACATTTCACGCAGGACCTCTCCTTCGCTTGACCCCACCCTTAGAAAGAACCTAATGACCGACGTATAATCCTTGTTTAACTATTCAAGCCTTGACATGGAGATGTTTTACACTGGACATGACGTATCTCTGTATGTGCCCGAGCTGTTTCTCTGGGGTATAAAGGATACCTACATGACAAGATTGCCCTGTAATATCCCTTCACCATGCTGTTTCTGACGTTACAGTGGCATACTTGCTCATATCCTCACACCCGTCACATAAGTATTCAAGCAATATAACCACTGCACGCATAACGTCTGCTGAAAAACAGGCATGGTTGGAAATGGCCAACATATATTAAAAATGACCTTCAATGGAAGTCGTGAAAGGCAGCTTTCTTCTGATTCCAGATTCTATTTGACTGGCACTTTCATCGATCGTTCTCTTGACCTGTTTACTTTTAAGGGAGAGTACTAAAAAGTCTGACAATCCTGATAATTTGAAAGAATCCATTTACAAGAAACTACATTATGACAAGACGCCCCAAGTAAGAAATTCCAATCATGGCGATAAGTGTAAGTGTTTTTGTCAATCCCTGGCCAAATATTACTGCTAGGTACCATGAGCCATGTGTTATTGATAAGAAAGTCAGTGATACTTACTATGTTGTACTAACACCAGGCCATCAGAAAAGGACATAACTCTGTCATGTCAATATGATTAGAATGTGTCATGAAAGGATTGATATTAGACTGACTGACTGAGTTTGGTTTTTACTCCGCTTTTTAGCAATATTCCAGCAACATCACGGCGGGGACACCAGAAATGGGCTTCACACATTGTACCCTTGTGGGATTCGAACCCGGTCTTCGGCGTGACGAGCCAACGCTTTAACCACTAGGCTACCCACCGCCCCATTGATATTAGATATTGTATCAGATTCTGATACTTTTATGACAAATGTAACTTTGCAAAGTGTGGTGGCATTGCTGACTATACTGGCCATAAGCTATAGAATTGAGACAAATAGCTAGCTTGTTAAACTAGGTCCTTTGCAATTCCTTCCCGATGCACCTGGCAGTACAGAGTTACTGTTTCATGATGTAGATGTAGTTGATGATGTGCCTGTGACACTACATCCCTACCGGATGAATCCAATCATCTTGAGCCAAGTCAAAGTAGATATGAGTTCATATTGAGAGCGACGTTATAGATCCTGTACCGACATGGAACGTGTGAACGCTCTTCCTAAAACAGACTCTTACCCAATACCAAGAATCAATTACTGCATCGACAGAATCGGTTTGACACAATTAAAGGGTATTGGCAGATTTCAAGGAAGCCTTGTTAAAGCACTCGGGTCCATATTACAATATACTATAGGTAATTAAAGGAATCGTTGCAAAACCATCGTGAGAGAGCAAAACATTGTTTTCTAAGGGTTGAATACACCTATGTACTCAGCTTTAATGTTTTCAATCAGTGCGTAATTGTTTCACCCTCACCATGTAATGGCTTCCCACAGACCCGACATCACAGACAATTATGTCAGTCTTGGATAGACTATGACATTAATTGGGCAGACCAAGACTAGATTCCAATACTTATAACTGAGGGATTGTAATACTGCTTGACTTCACGGATAGTTGTGCTGAGTGTGGCACTGGCAAGGGGAAAGACCTTACGTTCAAATGTTGCCTAAAATGACTGCTGTGAACGGGGCTCAGTCATGACTGGGATAGCATAATTAGGGACTGGAGGAATCAAAGGTGACAAGTGTGCACAGGGATGACATTCTTGATGAGCCGTGAAACCGTTCGCTTGTTCATCCGCATTGACGATAACGCTCGACCTTAATTACCTACCGAAGTAGCAGGTTAGTTCGTTGACCAGAACTCATAATCTATCGAAGACGTGTCGGACAAGTAGCCGATCGATTTCTCGAAGATCTAGAGGTAGAGTAAGATCTCGACAATATGCTGAATAGTGAAGCAGTCTTCCTTTGGCAGCCACCCACATGCTTACTGGGTACATAAGACGATAGCACCAGGCTGTGATCACGCCCATGGATCTGGCCACATGGATCACATGTGCTACTGAAAACTGACATTTTGGTGAATGAACATGTCTTTGTTTTATTTTATTTTTGGTTATTTTTGGTTATTCTTTCTTGTTTCAGCTGTAAACTCTCTATTAGAGAGTAGCATGACGTGTTTGCTTATTTGTCACGTGTTGCGTGTTGTAAGGCACATGACAAGGGACTTTTTAAACGTCTTCCCGCTTTATTGTCTTGGTATATTTCAACAGATGCACACGTTTTGACGAATTACCTTTTTGGTGTGATGACACTTGGCAATAATTATTGTTTACAAAAAATGAGATATATGCGCGGCAGGGTTTATGTTATGTCATTTCAAATTTACATCTCCTAACTGACTGTTGATAACATGAACTCACCTGAATAGAGCGCCAGTGAGGGGGCATACAGTACGAAAGCCATGTAGAGCAGCTGTGAATATAATGAATAAATCATGAAACTTACATACATTATCATTGTGATGATGGGTTTCAGATATGTAACTTTTGTATTCAGAAGACTAGGACAGTATAGATTTTGTTTGCTTCTTGTTTAACGGGGGCGGTGGGGTAGCCTAGTGGTTAAAGCGTTGGCTCGTCACGCCGAAGACCCGGGTTGGATTCCCCACATGGGCACAATGTGTTAAGCCCATTTCTGGTGTCCCCCGCCGTGATATTGCTGGAATATTGCTAAAAGCGGCGTAAAACCAAACTCAGTCAGTCAGTCTTGTTTAACGCTTCAGTCGCCAGTATTTCAGCTCTATGATAGGGGTGTGTATAGAGTCTAGTCTGGACCATAGCATACATTGAATGACATCCGGAACATTGATCCACACAATTGTTAGTGAGTGAACGAGTATGGTTTTACGCCGCAGCAATATTCGAGCAATATCACGGTGGGGGACATCAGGAATGGGCTTCACACATCGTAACCACGTGGGGAATCGAACCCGGGTCTTCAGCGTGACGAGCGGATGTTAATTAAACCGCTGCCACACCTTGATCAACGTAAATGGTAGCCACAACCGAAAATTATACTGTACATTGAGTTGTTATACCACACTTTACTGAGGGCATGCTGTCACCAGACATGGGCTTTGGTAGGACGCTGGCTTACCTTTGCCATTAATCATGCTCCCTTTCAACGGAGCCTTTATGTCTCGGAATTTGCGATAGGCAAAGTCAAAGAAGGTAATTCATCCAAGACGTTTATCTTTAGGTCAGTCAATGATCACAATGAATTTTCATTGACTTACCATCTTCAGCTGGAAATTTTTTGGATACCAGTGAGTCCGCCTCATCTCCGTCATTTTAAGATCCATGCATAAAGACACAAAGTGAGAGACAAAACACTCTCCAGAAGACGCGTTAACTTCATATCAACTTTCCCATAGTGAACAGTCCGTTTATGTTCTAGCAGTTCCAAGCTTTGGAGTTTTCATTTCGCAAATTTTTATGTACAATTGAGAATGCTTTATCTTTTTCAAAGAGTGTCACATGACTTGATCAAGGCGACAACATTTAATACTTCAGTAAAACGTTAAAAGTTCCGAATTTGATGCATTCGTGGCAAACATTATATCCGAAGCAATTCCTTAGTTTGGCTTGCACCACACGTTTCCGTATTTCAGGTGAACAATTGACCTGCCTTTGAAAGTGTTTGTGATGGGTGCCACCTGTAGGAAGGATACGCTCATCTTTTTGCGAACACCTTGGAATCACTGATAGCAGATCCTTAAACACATCCTCATGATATGGTCCTAATTGTACAATCAATTATGTTGCTCTCTATTAAACATTTGCAAGATGAATTACCACTTCATAACATAAATTTTATGGCACACCATGTCACAACTTACCACTTGCAGAATCCAGTTAAGAGACGCCAATATCCGTACTCGCTTCCCAAATCTCAGTTCAAAGTACTGTTACAAAATAAGAGTGAGTGATTTAAAATTTATAGTCACATCTGCAATATTTCAGCCATATTGTGTCTTAAAAAGTTATAAATTAACAATTAACGCAATTACATTATAAAACACCTTTCGACGAAGGACAGTCAAACAACTAGATTATCACAGGAATATATTTAAGACTAGTAATTAAATCTAAAATATTTTACCTATAAATGACAATACAATATAAAACCGGCTATAGATTACCAACAACTGAAGGTAGATCACCATACTAGGGACCATGGGGACTTACAGTACATTTGCTTCCTGCATGGGCCCTAGTTGGATTTACATCATCCCTTCAGCTGTCAGCGAATTAAAGATACATCTAGCCATACATTAAAATTACACATATTCTACGATTAAAAAAGAAGGGTTTAAATTTACCTTGAATGTTTTGGGACTTACGTACCCTATCAGGAGGACAATAATTTTACAGTACTTTAACCCCCCTCGAGGATAGAGCCACTAACAATCTTAGTTACTAATCATAAAATATTTATGTATTTAGAAATCATTTAACAAATCTAATTCTTTTAAAAATGCAAAAATTAAATGAGAACTGATACTATTAAAAATATCCTTCATAGTTTGTGATTTAAAATAGTTATCCCTTGTGATGGAATATTCAACACAGTCAAGCAAAACATGCTTGACCGTGATTCTTTCATCACAAGGGATGTAAAACGGAGGATCCCCACCTTTCAATAGGTATGCATGAGTATATCTTGTGTGGCCAATACGACATCGTCGCATGGTGACCTCTTCAAATCTGGACTGACAACCCAAGTAGGTGTAACCGATATAGGGTTTTATAGCATGCAATTTATTCATACCTACTTGGGTGTCCGACTTCTTCTGCATCAGATCACGGATGTAGGTTCTAATGCTAGCTTTGTAATCAGAGGATGGAATAAGAAGCGGTGTCACAGATTTGTTGAGTGCTACCTTAGCAGCAAGATCAGCCATTGTGTTCCCAGAAATGCCAACGTGGCTGGGTAACCAACAAAAGTCGATGTTGCATTGAAATGGAATATATGTACGTTATATGTACGTTATCGACGAAGGACAGTAAAACAACTAGAATATCACAATTACAACTAAAACTAGTGTGGAGAGTTAAAACTGATAGCACTATTTGGACAATACAATATAAAACCAGGCTATAGATCGCCAACACCAGAAGGTAGATCACCATACCAGGGACCATGGGGACTTACAGTACCTTTGCTACCTGCATAGACCCTAGTTGGATTTACACCATCCCTTCAGCTGCTGGCGATTGTAAGAAATGCTAGCCAAAATTAAAATGACAAGAATGCTACGTTTAAAAATCCTGGCAAGTTTAAACAGACTTTGAAAATTTGGGGACTTACGTACCCTCTCAGGAGGACAATAATTTTACAATACTTCAACCCCCCTTGAGGATACAGCCACTAACAATCTAAGGTATTAATTGAAATTTCCAATCATAAAATATTTATCTATTTACAAATTAGTTAATTAGTCTAATTCTTTACAAAAGGCAATAATTAAATGAGAACTGACATTATTAAAAAGATCCTTCATAGTTCGTGCTTTAATATATAGTTATCCCTTGTGATGGAATATACAATGCAGTCAAGCAAGAAATGCTTGACCGTGATTCTCTCATCACAAGGGATACAAAACGGAGGATCCTCACCTTTAAGTATTCATGTGTATATCTTCTGTGGCCAATACGACATAGTCGTATGATGACCTCTTCAAATCTGGACTGACAACCCAAGTAGGTGTAACCAATGTAAGGTTTTATTTCATGTAATATATTAATACCCACTTGGGTGTCCCACTTCTTCTGCATCAGATCACGGATGTAATTTCTAATGCTAGCTTTGTAATCAGAGGATGGAATAAGAAGCGGTGTCACAGATTTGTTGAGTGCTGCCTTGGCAGCAAGATCAGCCATTGTATTCCCAGAAATGCCAACGTGGCTGGATAACCAACAAAGACGATGTTGCATTGGCCAGTAGCAAGTTCATTGTACAATTCAATAATTTATTAATATATTTAAGAGCTGTTAAGATGGCGTTAGCTTCTGCTGTGAAAATAGAGCTGTTATTTGGTAATCGAGAAGATATTGTTCTGGATCCAATGACAGTGGCACATGCCACCGCACCACAATCCTTGGACCCATCTGTAAATAAGGATTTATATGTATAATATCTAGTTTTTAGGTGATTATATTATTGTTTCTATTGTAATTCATTAGTTTCAGATTTCTTAAACTTTGTCAGAGTTGGGTCAACTTCAGTCCTCACCAGTTGCCAAGGAGGAGAAGAAAGAAGACGGGAAGGAGCTATATTTTCCAGCTGAATGCCGGCAGCAGAAATGAATAGCTTAATTCTGTGCCCAAGAGGCGGAACAAGAGAATTTGGCCTCCTTTACAACTTTAATGGGAGTGCCATTTAAAGATAAGTCAGGGTCCTTATGAGGCTTATATTTTCTACAAAAAATGTATACAATTAGTTTTGGATTTAGAAAATTTAAAACCGTTTTCAAGACACCATTTATTTATTTTGTTTAAACATAACTGCAGTTGCCGTTCAATAGTATTCATATTTTTACCACGACAAGAAATATTGAAATCATCCACAAATAATCATCCATTAATTAAATCTTTTAAAACCTTTGATAAACTATTGATCTTGATGCTAAACAGTGTGACAGACAAAATACTGCCTTGTGGGACACCCTGATCCTGACTGTAATGATCAGACAGGGTTGAACCCACTCGGACTTGAAATTGCCTGTCTTTTAAATACTGTGATATAAAAAAGAGGCAAACGGCCTCTCAAACCCAAATCATGTAAATTCTTCAAAATTCCAGGTCGTGTCATAAGCTTTCTCAAGATCAAAGAAAATTGACATAGCATGTTGTTTATTTACTATAGCATTTTTAACAAAGGATTCTAAACGTACCAAATGATCAATGGTACTACGATTTTTCCTGAAACCACATTGAGTATTTGTTATAAGGTTTTTGGTTTCAAGATACCATGTTAATCTATTATTCAACATACGTTTCATGGTTTTGCAGACACAACTCATTAAAGTGATTGGTCTTTTAATTAGATGGATCAGTATGATCCCGCCCATGTTTGGGAATTGGGACTACCATGGCATTATGCCACGAAGGTGGAAAATTCCCTGAAGTCCATATACATGTATGATCAAATTATTATCAGAAATGAATTCCTCAAGGATTTTACCTTCCCCAAAGCGAGTTGTGTCCGTTAAAATCGCCCATGATGAGACATGGTTTCGGAGTTGATTCTCTAGTGGTACGCTCTACCACATGATGAGTTGGGAGTGATCTCCCTTGTTTGTGATTTTGAAGGTTGTTGATTAAACGTCGTGTCTTTGGAAGTCAACGTGTCTTGTTGTGGTCCGAAACCTCAAACCCGTGCACGTAACAGGGCTGTGAATGACACTATGGTGTACCAAAATAGAGGCGCCTCCAGTAGCTTTATCGCCTGGAGGGGAGAAGGAATCAGTATTTTTAAGGTATGTCTCTTGAAGACATAATACTGACGGTTGAAGATCTTGAATGAGTAATTGTATTTCATTACAGTTTCTATGCAGTCCACTGCAATTCCACTGAATTATATTGGCCAATTGAGTCATGGTGGCGGCTCAATTGCCGATCGTTCACGTGAATGCCTGTCCTGCGGAAACAGAGTGAACTCCATATCTAGGGGTCCAAAAGAATTTAGTTGAGGAACCTCTGAAGGTGAAGACTAAAAAGGTGTTAGATTTCTGTTTAATTTTTTTCCAATCTTTCTTTTTGATGGCTCGGTGATTGGCTGTGAAGTGGCTCCTTGCAAAGCTGTCGTTTGCAAAGTCTGAGGTTGAATTTCCGTCTGTGACCCAGACGTCGACATAGTTACTGGACCAGTAGTTTTTTTTGTAGAGAAGTAGGTTGTCTTGATGAAAAGACCCGAGGACAGCTGAGGACATTGCCACAGAGCGGGTAACTGCAGCAAAATACAAGATATTTAGTTTTTTAGCTTCAAGATAGGAAATATTTTATTCACACTTTATCTTCATGATCTTTGATTCCCTTTGGTAGACGGGGCATGACCTAGATGATGCAGTGTGAGGCCCGTTACAGTTAACACACCTGGGTTTATTCTCACAGTCTGTGCCGTCATGGTGATCCCAACAGCGATAACACACTGCAGAATTACGGCATGAGTTGGAACCATGACCAAATGTTGGCATTTGTAACACCGGAGTGGATTGGGGACATACACATCCACTCCGATGTTAAAATAACCTGCTTTGGTTGACTGTGGCAAAGTTGATCTGGCAAATGTCAGGAGATAAGTGTTTGTTTTAGTTATGATGCCATCCTTCATTCTGGTGAAACGTTTAACTGCTGTAACAGCTTGGTCTTCAAGCTCTGTAGCTATTTCCTCTTCGGTCATGTCATATAGACAACGTGCCCTGTCACGTATGATGCCACGGCAGGAATTAAGCGTTCTATGCACGGACACAACAACCTCTATATTGGCAAAGGTTTTGACAGACATAAGATTTAGAGATTGTTGTCTCCGTGCACACTCCACTAGAAGTGAACCACTACGGAGACGGGTGACATTTTTAACTTCACCACATATCCCATGGATAGCCTTCGACACAGCAAATGGATTCAGTTTAATGGGTAAAAAGTCTGAAGCCTCAATCACTTAAAACCGAGCCCAGGATTCAACATTTGAAGAATTAATGTCAGTTGGATGATCAAGTTCATCCGGGCGTCTCTTTTTCTCATTTCGAGAGGAACCAGCTTGTTGGTGAGTCATGATAAAAGGAAAAATATTCGGCACCCCTGCTCCCCACCCACCACGGAGTGTCAACAGGGACGGTGTCAAGATGCATCGGTTATCCAAGATGCTGACACCGGGGATACAAGGGTGTTATACTCCAGAGAATATGACATGAATAGCTGCATTTATCCATCAATTTAATGTCAGACTGGTTTGGCCTTAGACATGAAATTGGAGACATACATTATTCAGAGGTCAACATCACCAGATTGGCCCATGAGCCATTGCCTTCTGGCATAGGACTCTAGGCAATTTAATATGATAATAATTTGAACATTGATGATAAAAAGACAAAGCCCAAAACTAAGTAAAATGTGCCAAAAATATTTACTATGCACAGGGCTTGGCGTGACCAGCCGATTGATAGAACCGGGCCAGTTCTACCAACCGTCTAGGGGCGAAGTGGTGTGTTGGGCAAAGGAACGCTATTGCTGGAACCAGTGCCCTCAACCACCAGACTACCGTCCTCCATCGACACAGGGGCGCAACCCACGGCAAACAGGTTGGTGGACCAAATATAGCCCCGGGTCCACACGGGGGGTTGAAGAGCTCTAAGCGGTACCCAGCACCCACCACGAAGAGGTGGCTCTTCACGGGTGCCTACAAAATAATAGAGCACACTTAATATCTATATACGTTACGACAGACTTCGAATGGTTTCACCAACGTTTGCAGTTATATAATATTATTGTAGGAAACACACTGGCAGATATTCTAAAATAACATCGAAAACAAAATATTGGACATCAGTTAAACTATTACCGCAAATATATCGAGGGTTCAGGAACTAGAAAACTAGGTACATAAATAAATTGGACATGACATTTTTCCAAGAAAGGCATAAAAAGCATAAAGTAAAATGTGTGAAAGAATTGATAGCTGCATCCATTTACCACCACATCCCACCATAAGAATCCATATCAACCCCACTGCACCATAAGAATCCATACCCACCCCACTACACCGTAAGAATCCATATCCAACCCACTACACCGTAAGAATCCATATATTTCTACTTTTATCAACGAGTTTTGATATATTTGATATCAGAAGACACGAGGGTGAGATTCTATTTATCATAAAAAAATCACTCTTCTTTAGTTTTCAATGAAAAATGTTCATCTCTGAACACAGTACTTGCAGTGCAGCGATGTCAAAGCATTGTGACGTCATCAAGTTCCTAGGAGATATCGTTTGATCTCACACAAGCAATATCTCCTGTGGAACAGTTTTGGATGATATAGAGAAATGGTGGTGCGTTCATAAGATGTGTGCCTTTGAAAAGTTAGTTAACGCTTATACTTCCTATCCAAATTGAAAGTTCAGGTTCCCCTACTATTTATTAAGAGTATCTTTTTCTTTTAGAAAAGCAAGAATCATGCAGGGACTGATATTCAGAATAAGGTCATTTCATGTCTTGGTGACCCCCAGACCCTCCACCCGCAATACATGTAATATTTTACAAGCATCTTTCCCCGCAAAATTAAATCACCAGTCCCTAAATGATGGTGTTTTTTGACTTGAAAAAACAGAATTGTGTACTTTGTTTAATGACAACACTCCAAACCCACCACATCCAACCATCAACTTCTTTACATGTATATGATCTTTCCTACCTCATAAACACTTGTGACTCCGAGTCTGTACAGAATGGGTATAAACAGATGCGCCGCTCCTGCAACAGCTAAGATCATGCCTAGAGCAAGCAACCAGAACATTGTGTCATGGATGTAGACTTCGGCCGGCATCCCAAGCAACGTCAACGCCGATAGAAACGTCACCGTCACAGAGAGAGCAACAGGAACGGTGCCCATCTGACGGTTGCCCACCAGAAAGTCCGATGGGCTGTTTTTCTTCCTGTCTTTGAGAGCATGGTAGAGCCCGACACATGCTGGGATGAGGAGGGTACAGCCAAATACAAGGTAGTCTTCCCAGTGAAGAGTGTTCCTGTGGCCGCTGTTTATACTGTATCCCAACTCCATCGTTGTCTCCTGCAACTGCAAGTAGAAAAACATCTATGTAAATGCTTGCATTCTCATGTCAGATTTACGATCTTGAACCAGCTATTATGCTTTATTGCTTATAATTAATGTTGCGTCTCGTATGTTCATAATTAAAAAGTACAGTTAGATTCAGCAGCTGTATATATGGATACATTCACACACATATATATGTATATGATAGATAGTTAAATATGGTATTCTCCGTGCGTTTGGAATAATCCATATAAATCTACCTGAATTATTGACGAAGCGGGAAGCGGGTTTCTATATGTTACAGTCAATGTGATACATCAGTCAATTTACAAATTGCCTGATGTTACACGTTGACTGAAACATATACACCTGGAAAAAGGTTAAGCACCCCCGGCAATTTTTACAATTTTCAGCTAATAACAGTGGTGTGCACGCACAATACGTTGGTAAAGGTGCATTAGTTCTGTAAGATCAGGTCTAGGCTAAAAGAAAAAAAACAAAAGCATAGTTTCCTTCAACCTTTTAATAATTGATATGACACAAGACAGAAACCATCTGTTTTGGATAAAAATGGATACATGTTACAAGTATGTTGCTAGAGAGAGGGTCTGCCAACATAGCGTCTAAGTCATGAGATAAAACGGCTTTTTATGGTAACACTGACTGACTGAGTTTGGTTTTACGCCGCTTTTAGCAATATTCCAGCAACATCACGGCGGAGGACACCAGAAATGGGCTTCACACATTGTGCCCATGTGGGGATTCGAACCCGGGTCTTCGGCGTGACGAGCCAACGCTTTAACCATTAGGCTACCCCACCGCCCCCTTTTATGGTAACATGTGAACGTTGTACAATCAATTTCTAGTGTACCCAACGAATGCTTGAATAACTGCCTGTGCCTTAACCCCCTGGATGCCATTTGGACATATATGTCCCTACACAAATCGCAGTTGCTGTGCCAGAGGCACTTATATGCCCTTTTGTAACAACATAGTAAAAGAATTGAAATCATTAGAAAAAAAGACAACCCCAAGTCCAACACAATGCAACATTTGAAAGTATAGTAAATTTCCAACAAGTGTGCGTTAGTTTTGTAACACTACCATAAATATAAATTGTATATGGAGGTAGTCAAAATCACCTTATCTTCACTAACGATCAAACTTGACGCCATTGGAATATTTTTGGATTTGGAGCCCATTGCACCATCTGATTGAAAAAAACATTGTAATTCACAGTTAAAAATCTGATAGAAATTATTGCTTAAAAGTTGGAAAAGGATCAAATTTCTACAGTTCAATGTAAGAATAAGCTTCTGGAACCAACTAATACCTTGTATATCGATGGTGTAATGTGCGTAATTTTTCTCCTCAATGTTTTTATGCAATGCATCGTTTTTCACTTCGCCCCGCTAACGCCGTCGGTTCCAAATGAATTCCCGTGCTTCAAATACTCAACAACACCCGGAAATTGGCCAACACATGATGTTGATCTCCTAAGAGTCCTATTTTTAATTTTCAAGAATATATGTGTATCTGTTTCTATCGACACTCTGTGATTTCCACCGCGCACCGCTTCCATATTGGCGAAGTGGGCGCGGTTAATTTGCGATTGTTCGCCGGAACAAAATACCGTGACACGCGACCTTTGACATGCCGCGTCACAGAGGTTACCGCTGCCCGAGTCAAAACAATAAAGTTCTACGTTTCAATCGCTAACGTTGATACGTAGATAAATGAAATGTAATTAAAGATACTAATGGCGCTACAATAGTTCATCCTTGTTTTTTGATTGAGAAATCAGTGCAAGGAATGCTCACGGAAATATATCAAACGGTTGCCTCCCGCAAGAGTATGAATATTCAAGAGTATGAATATTCATGAGTATAAAAATAGCCCCATATGACAGACGACAACATATCATCAGTGATCATGTCGGCAGTAGGAGAGGGTGATGATTACGATTTGGGGGAGTCGGACTTTGAGTCGGACATATCCGTCGATTCTCTCGATTCGACTCACAGTCTGACTCCCAATCAGAAGAAATGAGCGGTAAGTAAAATTATCTGTCATTTTCAAGTCCGATAGACTAAACAGAGTATCGTGTATGACTATTGTCAATGACTATGTACATGGCGGGAATATATGAATTATGACTCATTTGCAATTTTAGTACTTTTACACAGTGGGGTATAAACTACCTAACACAGAATAGCTGTCGACCACAGCCCAGAGGGTTTTAACAACTATGTGGTTATACCCTTTTTATAAGTTTTGTAAATATTTAAAATATTTGCTTCTGGTGAATTCAGACTCTCTGCTGAGCTAATTCTCCAGTATGACCATCACAACATCACATTAGAAAAATCATTAGAAACCACACTGGTACCATACAGTAGCATCATGATACATCTTTCAGATAATCTGCCAATATAATTTGTATATCTAAGGGAGGTAATACAGTACATAAAGAATTGCATTATCTCCTATTTAACAATAAGAAAATCCATCAGTCATCACTTGTTGAGCTTTAATTCTCACTATATGAAGCACTGAAAAATAAATGTTGCAGAAATAAGTATTCAGTAGAGTGACATTATTTTTCAAACGAGGAATGACTAAGGTGAGTAAAGAATGATAATAATTTTCCCAATGATATTAGGATATGTAATCTGAAAAATCAAAATGGTGTCACTTTATATATAGGGTGTATTACCTGCCCCATTAAGAAATACTTTGTGAATAATCTGGGAAATGCTTTGTATGAGCATGTTTAATATGATATGCCCATTAATATGTTTTCCTGTGTTACTTGTATGAAAACACTCTCTAAATGAAAATAAATCTTTCCTTTAATATTTAATTGTGAACACTGGTATTTATTACATTTTTTTGTACCCCACTGATGCAAAAGATTATCACAACTTTCAGATGAAGAAGATGGGGAAGAAAGAGGGTCCAAACCAATGGTTCGTGGCCCCTGGCTGCCTGTGCTGGACACAGAGCCATAAAGTCCCTTCTTCACTCACTCGTCGGGAACACGCAGGTGACTAGGAGGACTGGCAGACCAAGGACCCAGCCTCCTTCCCGACGACTGACCGGACGCCACTTCGTCGAAGTGCTGCCTGGAAGGAAGAGGAAACAGTGTGTCCTCTGTAGAAAGCGACAGAGGACCACAGATGGCTGGCTCTGCAGTGAAGGTCAGGACTTGGTGTCCTGACTGCACCGTTGGCCTCTGTGCCCGCTGTTTCCGCCAGTATCACACAGCCGCTCACATTGAAGAGTGAACGGCTGTATGTACTGGCATATTATCCCTTCAGGCAGTTTCCCCATTTGTGTGCTTCAGTCCACTGTAAATAACTTTTGTGAGAGTATGACTTACGCCGTATTTGCAATATTAGAGCAAAATCACAGCGAATTATTGTATATAAACTTATTGTCTGTAAATATTCCTAATATGATTGGATTGTGAGAGTATGAGTTAAGCCGTATTTGCAATGTTACAGCAAAATCACGGCGAATTATTGTATATAAACTAATTGCCTGTAAATATCCTAGTGTGATTTGATTGTGAGAGTATGACTTACATCGTATTTGCAATATTAAAGCAAAATCACAACGATTTATTGTATATAAACTTATTGCCTGTAAATATCCTAATGTGATTTGATTGTGAGAGTATGACTTACGCCGTATTTGCAATATTAAAGCAAAATCACGGCGAATTATTGTATATAAATTTATTGTCTGTAAATATCTTTAATATGATTTGATTGTGAGAGTATGGCTTACGCCGTATTTGCAATTCCGGGCCACCAACACCACAAATGATCGCCCCCGTACTGGCAGACGAAGGGTGACTACAAGACGACAAGACCGCCATGTTGTGCGACAGCATGTACAGAATCCCCATTCGTCACCACTCGCACCTTTCCGTAACCTCCAAGAAGACTCGTCCCCCCCTCTTTATGTGCGAAAATACGACAAACCAATCAGAACACACGTAAATGAGCGTGGTGCTTTGATAAAAATAATCCCTAATACTTAAATCGTTTATGGCATTATGTCATTGTTTAAAAAATCATGAAAAATATATATCGTCATATTGAAAGTACAAAGAACGTAGCTAAAAGGATTTGGCTGCCTATTATGAAGTTTTAATAAGAATCATGCGAGTGGCGGTGAGAGATTCAAATGCACGCACCTGCGTGTTGCGATAGTAGAAATATCACTTTAGTGCATCACTATGTTAGTGCATTACGCTCGATGCATCACGCATGCGCGAGTGCCTGTCCACGTGTTCCGGTCGCCAAAAAGCATGGCAGTAAACCCATGAAGTACCAACTCTATTGTGTCTTTTGTACTAGAAGAAACCCACGGAAACATGGTGTCAGAAGTGGGATGCGGATGTTACAGAGTAACAGGCACATGCTCGTTTACTTGACTATTCTCTATTTGTCTCAATATTCTTCAGGGGCACGCTCTCGCTCGCCGAACGTTCTTCACTTGTGACACGCCGCTAGTCTCAGAATCAGGTCCTGTCACTGTCAGTTGCAACATGTCTAACGAAGGTGAGCCAGGGGATCCTCCACCCGTTGTTCCTACTATACCCTTTCAAGGGAGTATCCCCGCTCCTCCTAGACTTGAAATGAAGGGGAATTTGGCTCATAACTGGAAATTATGGAAACAAGTGTGGGACTCTTTTGAAACAATGGCAAGAACTGATCAGAAGAACCATAAATATAGGTTAGCACCTTTCGTAACCTATATTGGCCCAGAAGCTCTAGAAGTTCTCAATGGTTTACCATTTGAGTCAGAAAATGGCAGGAAAGATGTGGATGTTGTTCTGACTCTCATGGAGAGACACTGTATGGGAGAGACTAATGTCATATATGAGAGATACACCTTTAATAACTGTATGCAACAAGAGGGTGAAAACATAGATTCATATGCTAACAAGCTGAGAACCATGGCATCCACATGTGACTTTCGTGATCTCCAGAATGATCTAATTAGGGATCGAATTGTTTGTGGAATCAATGACAATGCTACTAAAAGAAAGCTTCTCCAGAAATCTAAATTGACACTGAAACGGTGCATTGATATATGTCGAGCAGCAGAATCTACTGCAGCACAAGTTAGAGCTATGAATGCAAAAGAGAACATTCAGGTACACGCTGTGCATAAACATTCAGTCAAACCCAAGGGTAACACAAGTCTCAAATACAACTGCATGTATTGTGGTCATAAGCATCCCCAACAAGGCGAAAGTTGTCCAGCATCTGAGAAGAAATGTCTGAACTGTGACAAAACTGGCCATTTTGCAAACATGTGCAAGGCACCAAAGAAATGGAAGCCTAAACGTTATAGAGGATGTGTTCATTATGTCGAGGAGGACTCTCTTGATGATTCAGAGGAAGAACTACTCCTTATTGATCACACTGACACTCAACACATTAACTGTGTGGAGACAGAGTATCCTACGAAGATTTATGCCACCCTGAAACTTGAGAACAATCCTGTCAGATTTCAGATAGATTGCGGGGCCACATGCAATATCATATCCAAGAAAAATGTTCCTGGGAGCTGCAACATAAGAAACGCTCCCGTTAGACTCAAGATGTACAATGAAAGTAGCCTTACCACTATGGGCACAGCATGGATCAAGCTTGCGAATCCTAAGAACTCCAAACGATACAGAGGAGAGTTTATGGTGGTAGCAGATGACAGGACTCCACTCATAGGATCAAGATCAGCGCAACAGATGAAACTGATCAAGGTACTGTTTCAAAACATACATGAAATCACTGCACCAACCATTGAGAACCAGGCATCTCTATCTACTCCAGCATCCTCTCCAAAGGGACTCTCGAAAGAAGAAATCTTTCGGAAATACCCAGAAGTCTTCAATGGAGAAGTTGGTACCCTGGAAGGTAGCAAGAAGTGGGAAATTGATCCAAATGTCACACCAGTGAAGCAACCACTACGTCGGATTCCTCATTCCTCATAACCTAAAGACTGAACTGAAAAACAAGGTATCATCACTACAGTTGATGCCCCAACAGACTGGGTCTCCAGTTTGCTGATAGTGAAGAAACCATCTGGAAAACTCAGGATCTGCATAGATCCAAAACCTGTAAACAAAGCTCTGAAAAGAAGATATTACCTATTACCTGTCATGGAAGATATCCTTCCAGATCTTGCAGAAGCCAAGGTGTTCTCAAAGTGTGACTTAAAGAATGGGTTTTGGCATGTCAGTCTAGATGAGGAATAAAGTTATCTCACCACTTTTGGAACACTGTATGGTCGCCACCGTTGGTTGTGTCTACCCTTTGGTGTATCACCAGCACCTGAACTATTTCAACAGCGATTGGATCAGGCTCTCAAGGTTCTGCCCGGAACCTTTAGGGTAACAGATGATGTCTTGATCATTGGAGAAGGTAAAACTGTGGAAGAAGCCTTGATCAATCATGATGAAAGGTTCATCAAGCTTATGGACAGATGCAAGGAGAAAGGCATCAGACTCAATGCTGAGAAATTAGAACTGAAGCAGACTCAAGTCTCTTACATAGGTCACTTGCTGACCTCTGAAGGACTCAAACCAGATCCCTCTAAAGTGAAAGCCATTGTACAGATGCCCAAACCATGGGATGTTCAGGGTGTTCAGCATCATCAGAATGGTTAATTACCTTTCCAAATTCTTGAAAGACTTGTCACATTTGTGTGAACCTTTGCGACAACTAACAAGAAAAGACTGTGAGTGGAACTGGACACACGAACATGACGCAGCTTTTGGAGGCATTCAGAAAGCTGTGACAGAAGCACCAGTCCTGAAGTACTTCAACCCCAATGACGACATATCATTGCAGTGTGAAGCTTCTGACACTGGTTTAGGAGCCACTCTTCTTCAAGCTGGGCAACCCGTCGCTTATGCCAGTAGAGCCCTCACCTCTACCGAGATAAACTATGCTCAAATTGAAAAGGAGTTACTCCGCATTCTCTTTGGGTTCACCTGGTTCCATCAGTACCTGTATGGCCGATTTGTACTGGTTGAAAGTGACCATGAGCCTTTAGAGACAATTCACAAAAAGCCTTTGATCTCTGCTCCTAAACGGTTGCAACGTATGCTTCTGGCCCTGCAGATGTATGACTACACCATCTCTTACAAGAAGGGTAAAGAGATGTACCTTGCCGATACCTTGTCTCGTGCATACCTGACTGAGCAGGAGAAACCACTAGATGTTGAGATTGAACAAATCAACATGGCTGAATATCTCCCATTATCAGACAATAGATTGACCGAAATTAAGAGAGAAACAGCACTTGACGAAACTCTCTAGGTTGTTGTGACTTTGACCCATTCTGGGTGGCCCAACTGCAAGCAAGAAGTACCAAACTTGGCACATCCATACTTACATGTGAAGGACGAACTGTCAGTACAGGATGGGATCCTGTTTTGAGGTAATCGATGTGTCATTCATAAAGTCGATGCGCAAGACATTATGAAACATCTTCACAACTCACAGTGGTGTAGAGGCAACCAGAAGAATGGCCCGTGATTGTGTGTACTGGCCCAACATGAATTCTGAGATCAGTGACTATGAGGCCAAGTGTGATGCCTGCCAAACTTTTGGAGAAAATCAACGAAAAGAGACACTGGTGTCTCAAGATGTTCCTGATAGACCTTGGTCTAAACTGGGTATAAACTTGTTCACATGCCACCAGAATCACTATGTCATTACAGTTGATTACTTCCGTGATTTCTATGAAGTTGACAGGATCTCTGACACAACTGGAAAGTGTGTTATTAGGAAGCTGAAGTCTCACCTGGCACGACACGGCATTCCAGATACCATTGTATCAGACAATGGTCCTCCATTCAACTCCAAGGAGTTTGCTCAATTAGCAGCAAACTATGAGTTTGATCATGTGACAAGTTCTCTTTGTATCCTCAGTCAAACGGAAAAGTGGAGTCAGCTGTCAAGTCCGCAAAGAAACTTCTCCAGAAATCAGCCAAGGCCAACACCGACCCCTATCTTAGACTTGTAGACATTAGGAACACTCCGACCGAAGGCATGTCCACCTCACCAGCCCAACGTTTGTTTAACAGAAGTACTAAGACCCTGTTGCCGATGAAGTCAGAGTTGTTGCTGCCCGCTGTCAACAGTACTGTCAAGACTGAAAAGAAGCGAAAACTTCAGAAACAAGCACACTTTTACAACAGAAATGCTGCAGATCTTATGCCACTCCATGAAGGAGACAATGTGCGTATCCAGTCTGCTCACCTTGGTGATAAGGAATGGAAGAAAGGAACTATTAGCAAACAAGTGAACATCCGATCATATGAACTAGAAACAGACAAGGGTCACATCTTAACAAGAAACAGACGACAACTGAGGAAAGTACCACTCCCGGATGTTGAATCTTCTAGTGCACCAGCAATCCAGTCAGACGGTGTCCAAACCATGACACCACCAACACCACAGAGACCACCATCTCCTTCACCATCCACTCCCAAGTGTAATGATGTGACACTCAGAGTGACCAGAAGTGGGCGTGAGTCACGTCTACCATCACACCTCCAAGACTATGTTGTGTCGGTTGCCCAATAAGTAGCAGAGATGCACAGACTGTTATTGTTTTAATTCATATCCTCTTCATCGAAGATAAGAATTTTCATTTATTTTTAGAAAGTCAGATGGACTCGTTTCTGTTATCAGTTTTTAATAATTTTTATTTTTGTGTGTGTGTTTTGCGATAGTAGAAATATCACTTTAGTACATCACTATGTTAGTGCATTACGCTCGATGCATCACGCATGCGCGGGCGCCTGTCCACGTTTTCCGGTCGCCAAAGAGCATGGCAGTAAACCCACGAAGTACCAACTCTATTGTGTCTTTTGTGTCTTTTTGACATAACTGCTCTCATGGGTCCAAATGAGTGTATTTCTCTGACGATCTTGCGGGATTGTTATGTAGATTTTACGTGCGCTTCGATCTTTAACATTGGGCTTAAATTTCCTATCTCTGGGGATATTTTAGTCTGACTGTTTTTTGGTCATTCATATTTTTTTCAGCGAGGTGTGACAGCAAGGTTACACGAATGTTCAGTTTGAGAAATATTTTAAAGTCATTTTTGAGTATCTGCTTTGGGATTTAATGTAGCTGAATTTTGTTTATTTTATTTGTATATTCAATAAAACCATTCCCATTTGTGATGATTAAACCCTATTAAGAACCCTATAAATTAACATAATTGGAAATATAAGGTGAACAGCTGGTAATAATTACATTAGAATATGTCTTTAACAAATATGTTTTTCTCCATCTTTTATTTGTATCAAAGAGGTTTAATTCTTTAAAATAAATAAGTGAAATAAAACAACAACAAAAACAACCTAGCAATACAATGTACATGTGCTTCGGTGATTTTTAGAAACATTGGAATTAAACAGGGATAGAGTTATCGTTCTTGTTTAAAGTAGTTCTGATGTTCATGCGCCAATATGAAATCCTTCCAGAGGGGCACGAGTCGCTATTCGGCTTGTCCCGGAATAACACGAATTGGTCACGAATGCAGAATCCCTTCATGCAGGCATCCGAAACAGCACGCCAGACAGTGGGAACAATCAGACCAATCAGTACTGATACAGTACGCCGACGTCTTAACCGCTGGAACCTCCATTGCCGTAAACCTTACCGTGGACCTATCCTCACCCCTCGTCATCTGCGTGAACGTCTACAGTTTGCCCTACAACACCAAAACTGGCGATACAGGCAATGGAGAAGTGTTCTGTTCACAGATGAGAGTCGGCACGGCGTATCAACTGCAGATGGCAGAACAAGAATATGGCGACGACGTGGCCAGCGTTACTCAGACCAATATTTTATGGAAAGAGACTCATGGGGAGGTGCAAGCATCATGGTATTGGGTGGAATAGGCCTGAACCAGAGAGTGGGTCCTGTGGTGTTCCAGAACCTTGGTCCAGGGAGAGGAGGCGGCATCACAGTGGTGCGCTACATCGACCAAGCTCTCAGACCCCACGTCATACCACATTTCGCACGTCACCGGAACAACATTTTCCAGCATGATAACGCCTGGGCCCATACTGCCAGAGCTACACGGGACTTCCTACAGCAGAACGGTGTCAACATTATGCAGTGGCCAGCAATTAGTCCTGATTTAAACCCAATTGAACATCTTTTGGATGAAATCCAGAGGAGACTGAATAATGTCTTACCAATGCCGAACACAGCCGATTTATTGCGCCAGGTCTTTCTCAGAGTGTGGTTCAAGGTGCCAATGGCCTTCATCAATCGATTTGTGCACTCCATGCATAGACGCTGTGCTGCAGTTATTGCCGCTCGTGGTGGTCACACTAGATACTGAAGTCAAGGGTCTGAATGGACTGCAAACTTTCCCGTAATGTCTTGCAATTGTGCTGAATTATTCATTGATGTGTCAAAATATTGTACACAAAAAATGTTTTTAATCCGCTCATTATGTCCATTTCTGTAATGATTTTATTACAGTGCCTATCTAATTTTGAATTCGTACTGACGGGGTTTTTCTGCTGCTGAGTACATAGTTGATTAGAACCAAAGTTACAAGTTGTGAGAACTTTACTTTTGAACGAAACAGAAAACACATGCCAATCACAAATGTTACTAGACATACTTTTAAAGTTAAGTATTATTGGAAAATAATTATTGAAACAGGTAATTTGTGACACTATATGTAACGTGTCTTTTTTTTAAATATAAACTCTGTCAAAAAAGAAACGCAACCCCTGTCCTCAGATATGAAAAATTCGTTTGAATGAAGTTATTGCTTCCAAACTAAATTTTATTCGAATGTATTGAAATGATACACGTAATTAATGAAGATCACCATCCAAACAACTGCATTTGTACGCATAAGTGTATTTTATTGCTTATGCCGTCACAACGCATGAAATGACCCTCATGGTGACTTCGCACAAAAAAAAAAAACACATGCAAATCATGAAAATGGCAGTTAATGTAGGGGTGTATAAAAGCCCATGCGCTTCCGTATGATATTCATTCATTTGTCGCCGAAAAGCTGTGTTAAAAATGCCACGATTGAGTGCTGCCGACCGAAATATCGCCATTGGTCGTGTTCAAGCCGGAGAAAGTTTTGGAACTGTTGCACGGCACCTAAATGTTCACAAAACAACGATATCCCGACTTTGGAGCCGCTACAACAACTTCAATTTGACCAACGATCGCCCGAGAAGTGGAAGGCCAAGAATCACGACCCCCCTTCAAGATCGGTACATCCGGGTCCATCACCTGCGTAATCGGCATGCCCTACCAACCGTGACTGCCACACAAATACCAGGTTTGAGGAGAGTGTCAGCTCAAACGATTAGGAACCGTCTGAAAGAAGCGGGTTTACGTGCCTGTAGACCAGTTGTTGGACCTGTACTACGCCCCCTACATCGACGCCGACGACTCAGGTGGTGCAACAACGTAAGGATACGGACTTTACAAAACTGGAGGCGAATCTGGTTTTCTGATGAATCACGTTTTCTTTTGCAACGTCACGACGGAAGACAGCGTCTGTATAGGAGACGTCATAAACGCTTTGCGCCCATCTGCGTCCGACAGGTGGACAGATTTGGCGGAGAAAGCGTCATGGTTTGGGGAACCATCTCATACAACCAGAAATCAGACTTGGTGATCGTTCCAGGGAACCTGACAGCCCAACGTTACATCAACCACGTGTTAGAGCTTCACCTTCTCCCGATTATTGACCAACAGACACAGATTTTTCAACGGGACAACGCCCGGCCTCATACTGCACGTGCAACAATGAACTTTCTGCAGCATTCCAACGTCAATGTCTTGCCATGACCCTCTAAATCACCAGACCTCAACCCTATTGAACACCTGTGGGATACTCTGGATCGACGCGTACGTCAACGTCAGCCGCCGCCACAGACGCTGCAACAGCTCGCCGTTGCACTGCAGGAGGAGTGGAGAGCCATTCCCCAGGAAAGAATCCGGCGTCTTATCCGTTCTTGTCCAAGGAGATGCCGTGCAGTGATTGCAGCGCGTGGTGCTCATACGAGATACTGAGAAAGACGCCCCCCTGGTGACAAACTGGTGTCTGTGAGATGACTTTTTGAAATGACAATTTTAAACATGCCCATCTGGGTTATTATTCTGCCAAATTTCAGACTTCTGTCTTCAATAATACAAATGCCGTGTCGTCCTAAAACTTCAGATCAAAATCTCTAAAATACAGGGGTTGCGTTTCTTTTTTGACAGAGTTTACTTTGAAAATTGTACCTAAATTTGTTACTTTACATACAAAAAGGTTTTATTTACATTTAAATAACAACCTCATGCAAAGTTTCAACTTAACCTCCCAAACCAGGAGTATGGAGCACCCTGAATTACAAATTCCAAGGCTTTTTACTTGAAATGATATGGCCTTGTTTGGTTATGAAATCTTGTCAAAATATGTATTTCAGCAATTAATATAACTATGCTTGACAAAACATACCTAGGTTCTTATATTGGCCACTCAGCTTGTAAAAACAAAGGTACAGTCGTCCTCACACTGCTAATTACCACCCAATTAGCAAGTGCTGGGACCGAAGAGATTACCAGTAACAGGATGTTAGTTGTCAACTGGCCATTGAGAGGTAGATTGGCTATTTTAGTCCAATATGGGGAGAGGATGTCGGATTGTACAGATTAATAGTGTCATTGGGACCAGAAAATGGTTTCGGAATTCGGAATGTACAGATGTCGGATAATTCAATGTTTAAATGATGATAATAAAGAAGAACGCTGTCTGGACCCCAAAAATATGTCGGAATTCACAGATTGTATAATCCGACATCTGAATCTTCCGACACGTTTGAAACATATACTTATATGAAGTGAAACAAGTCAATCATATCAGTATATTCCAAATTATCTGAGTATTCACGTATGTACAGTATTATGGTACCAGCGTGGACAAGAATATAATAGAATGGATATATAGGAATACATACAGTAAGGGGGGCCACAGAGAATCATTACAAACCATAACCTGACTGAACTGGCACTAATGCTGTTGACACATTCACTGGATGCTTGGAAGGAGATTGTGATGTTTCAATAGACAATAAATCTTACCAAGTCTAAACGAAAGTATTACCTTTATGTTATTTTAATATAGGTGATGAAAGGCTTATTTGCATAGAGTAGATTAAGGCGATTTCTGAAACAATATACCGGAAATTTAGTCTTATTTAACAGGGTGTCTAAGATATGAGCTCTAGTAACCTTTGACAAGGATTAGAAGAATCTTCTAATATAAGGACGCGTCCATGCGTCAGGACAGAAAGCAGGTGTGATACGGCAGGCCTGTCAGCTATGTATAATCGTGTATACAAATATGTTGGTATTTCAACTTGTCATTTATAGATGGACATAGAGTATTTGACTTAAATTTATTGCAAAAAGGTACAATAATTTGTGTGAGGACCATTTCTATATTCAGCAGAGACCCATCATACATGCTTATAGTTAGTTGTTAAAAAAAACAATATCGTCTGAGAAAAAATGGCGTCATGTTTAATCACTGCCGACAGAGTGTTTCATGGGTCATTTATCACAACAAAGGATCAAAGGGTTGTTTTCATTACTATTATTTCTGCCATGGACTGGTATACCGGTAGTTATAACAGTCAGACGGCAGTTATCACTGGCTACTAGGAGTTTTGCCGATACCTCAGTGAGTATTAATCCGGTAAGTCATGTTTCTGGCCACTTTCTTCTAACCTCGAAATTAAAATTGTCTAAAATATTTATATATTTAAGGCCCCCAAACCTCGAAATTTAAACCACCTCGAAAGCTCTGGGGGTCTCAAACCTCGAAATTTTAGTACCTTGAAAATTTCCCGGTATACGGTACATGTACATATAAATACAGACATATAAAGGATTGTAGTACGAAAGTACATACTGACAGTATTGATTATATACCACGTTTACACAAAGTGCAGATGACTAGTTTATAATGAACAATATTGTCAACATGATGTTGACTACCTTATTATAAATGAGGATGGACAAAAAGCAAACAACAACAAACAGATGGATGTAGCCACTGACTTCGTTGATACGATACAGAAGGTGTATCAACGTAACAATATACCAATGACCACTCACAACGATTATGAGCAGTATTTTCCGAAAATGTTGGTGCCATCCACGCACACCACTGCTATAGTGTGTAGTGACAACCTTTAAGTGTCCATAGAAGGGTACAATCGATATGGATAACTGTGGGGTGGGTCAAATTAATCGTTGAGTTTCCTGACTGCAAGTTTCGATATGGTGAGATGGGGAGGGAGAGATAGACGCGTTGTTGAGACACGATTAACGACTGATAAGTTGTTCCCTGGCCAAGTATTCGTGAGTTCATCAGCGAACAACCTGTAAGTGTCATTAATGACCACAGATGAAAGCGAATAGTCCTGGTGGGAGAGGAACAGGGGGGTGGGGGTGGGGCATTAATCTCGGCCACTTTTACAACAACGGACTCCGTGCCCGAAGAAATGCTGATATATAGTATAGACGCAACCTTTGTTTTAAGTTTATACACTTACAAACTCAGCAATAGGACAATAAGGAACATCAATATGAGGAGAACAATTTCTAATTTGAGGTAAGCTTGAATACGGTATGGAGGGGGGTGGGGCTGGCAGGGGTGGAGGGAGTCCAGACGAGTATATCTGACGTGGTTGATACTGTCACTGAAGTGATACCTCGGGCTAATAGTTGGAGTCGAAGGTGACAAATTCTTCGATTCATTGTAAATAGTATAAATCCAAATAGAATCAATATTCCCCACATTGCCATATTGAGATACGCGAAGGGGTTAGTCCAACTAAATGTATCGGACTCTCCGCTCAAGGAATTTAGAAACAGTGGGTCGGAAGGATCAGTATATATAATTTTGTCTGCCTTTGCTTGTGCCACCAAGTGTTTAACTATACCTGTTTGTTTCTGGTTACTTTTAATAAGTTTGACGATTTTGTCAAAACGGGCGTTTGTTTGTGTCATCTATGAGGCCATTTGGTGTTGGGAAACATTGAACCCTATGTCACGTGCGTGTATCTTTTCAGCCATAAGCCGTATGTGGTCAGTCAGTATTTTGAGATCGCGTTCTGTGGCCAGTCCAAACGCTCCCTTGGCTAATTGGCAAAATGACCAACAGCAACCAGGCATAGGAAAGTATGTCGGTCATCATACTGTGTAAAGATAAAGGTCATTTGGTAACCCACTGGTAAACTACTCTCCATCCATTCCAGTAATTATACTACTATGACCTTGTGGTGAATTTCATTAAAAAACAACATTCAATAAATAACTTCTTAATGAGCCATGGAACATTGACTCGTCTATCGGCTGTGCTGATACACACGTTCTCCACATAATTATATCTACATAGCCCCAAGACGTCTTTTCACAATTACTTCAACAGTTCCCTCGGGTCGGATGGCCCTTTAAGTACTACCGGGACTTGTGGGAGGGGGAATGATTGCTCTATCCCCCCGTCCCATGGGTATCGGGCACGCCTGTGGACCCGTCCGTGATCAAGAGACAGGTAGACGTGGAACCCATCAGCCGCCCTGTCGCGTAATGACCAACACCTAGTGTCTCTCCAGGGCCCACAGACAATGGCTCTTTTGTCTGCGAGTGGTCCTGTACCTGTTTCTGCACAGTCGACACCTCCCTCTAAATCATTTCAGTACTACTCACAAACAGTGTCTCTCCAGGGCCTACAGACAATGGCGTGATAGCTCTTTCATCTGTGGGTTGTCGTGTACCTGTTTCTCCACAGTTGACACCAAACATCAGCACTGCACAGCCATTCCATTCTTCAAGGGGCGGTGGGGTAGCCTAGCGGTTAAAGCGTTGGCTCGTCACGCCGAAGACCCGGTTTCGAATCCCCACATGGGTACAATGTGTGAAGCCCATTTTTATGGTGTCCCCCGCCGTGATGTTGCTGGAATATTGCTAAAAGTGGCGTAAAACCAAACTCAGTCAGTCCATTCTTCAAGTCTTTCATACACGAGTAAACAAAAAATAATATAAAAAAACAAGGCATCTACACAGGTGATGACCGAACTATTGCATGTATCCTATTATATGCGTGATGCATCAGTAGTAACCCACTTCTAATGGGTTGTCAATGTGGGTACCTCGAGGGTGTGATATGGAGAACTATTCGTTTGTTGATCACGCATTGTTTGTGATGTAAGGAAGGACAATCATGTGGTGTGTGAAGTACTGAAACCGACGAACAATGTATAGAGAGCACATGTTGATTTCTGATTTGTGGGATTGGGTCACATTAGTTTTGTAACTGGGGATTCTTGTTAGCTTTCTGTTTTTGTTGACTTTGTTTGCTCTTCAGTGTGCATCTTGCATAGTAGTCCTCAACAATAAATTTGGGTATTTGTGTTTGGGAGACCCACTGTGGGGTGGGGTGACCCACATATTGTACCTTGAAGTTTTGAATGCCGCCTATGCATTTCGGCGACAGCACTTGTTCAATAAAGGGTGTCTGGTCCACAAAGTCACTGACAGGTGACATTTGGTTTGGGGTATTACATATGTCTTCTCTGTCCCAACTACTATTTTGGGGAATGGGATTTGGCTTGTCTAGGTTTGTGTGGCTTTGTTGGGAGCTGGTTGGGACATTGGTGGAGGCACTGTCGTGATGTAAATCAGCGTCGTTGTCTCCGTGGGGGTCAGTTTGGGTTGCTAGATCAACTGGGGGAGGCTGTGGGAGGCTGTCCCCACCCACGTATGGCCTTAAGGGATTTGCATGAATCGGTGCCTTGAGGGCTTTGTTTATTAGGCATTGCCTCGGCAGGTAGCACAGGACCAAAAGCGGGATAGTAAAACCATTGAAATAAACGTAAATACAGTAGGAAATATATGCCATGACCGGATTTACGTATGTTTCCAGAGATTTCCCAACTTCGGGCATATATTTCATATGAATCAATAACGTTGAAACTTATGCTCATCGTACATTTCGCGTATGCACAAGTACCTCGTTCATGTATGCCATGACCGGATTGTCAAGTATTTCCAAACATGAATTGCAAAACAGATACCCCAGTAAATACATGATCATACAGTATTTCCGATGCATTCCTTTGAATTTCAATGGGTGCTGAAATTTCCGATTTCGTTCTAAGTTTACTCAGGTTGGAAAGATGTAAATTTACGTAGGTGGGGAAACACAAATTTGCAAATGTTTACACACCTTAGATATTTATGCATCATACCGGATTTCAGGGGTATGTATATGAACGGTTCATACACCTTCATGTTACCTGTTCTCAAGCAAGAGGATCATTTGTTTCCATCATATGAAATACTTAGTTCATGTAATTTCATTTTCACACATTTTAGTACGTTTGAAATTAAACGTTCACGTGACCTCATTATTCTTATCATCAAAAGAGCCTGACTAGGAAAGCAATAATACGCAAGCTAACATGGCCTATTAAGCTGCACTCGCTCTTGCTACCAGTATCAGTTACGCATTGTCTGCGGTGTTGGCAGATCTTGTGAGTGGTGAACAAACGGGCGATGAGCGCTGCCCCTTTGTCCTTGCAAGTGTCCCTAGCTGTCCCAACAGAATAGCGCTTTATCTCTCTTGGAGCGGGGCCAAATACGCTGCACGAACCAACTAGTAATTTCTTAAGTCTCTTCAGTTCGCGCATCAGTACTGTAAAATAGTTTTTGGCAGTACATAATTTGAATATTATTGCACTGCATGTGACCTTTCTTAATAGTCTCACAGTGCCCGAACCATGTTATTTCTCCTTCCGCTCAGCCTTTGCTGTAATAACGCCGTACATGAACTTAAAGTTGTCCACATTTGTTTCATTAACACAAACGTATACGATAACAAACATTGCCATATCAAATTATATATTCTGTGAGACATGAAATGAAAAATAGTTGTTATCGTGTAGCGATTATGACCGGATAGCACAGGCGGGTGCGTTCTCTGAGTATACCAAAGGCATGTTGGACCCCCGTGCCTTTTGTGAAATTCGTCTTGATTGTCCTGCTTAAATTGACGATCCATAAACCCAGATTCCGAAAGCAAATGTCACACAAGTAAATGTGAATTTGCACTGCTGCAATTTTCCCTGTCGGAGAAGTCCTACTCACAAGATATATATTCCGTTGTTTGGAGTAGGCCTATGACTATTACGCCCCCGTGTTGCTAAACATCTTGCAGACCTTTAGCCTGACAGATAGGCAGACCTCGCATGTTCAAGTTCAGATCTGACAGGTGCCGAAAATATTGATTCCAACAAGAATGCAATATCTCAGTGGGTTATTGTTTTCTTAAGTAAGTGGAGTGCTTTGTACAACATTGGAGATAATGGTATCGCTGTCCTTATGATATTCCCCCGAACGGAAGCTCTACCCATTTATTGTACAATGTGTATGTTACAGATTTGTAGGGGATAGTCTAAAGACGTTTCTACTTTGACCAGGATTCTTCGAACTTGCAACAGTCGTTTCAGAAGATCAAGAGAGAAAGGGGTAGTGTGCGATGTATCTGGAGGACGTATATAGAGAAAGTTCGAAGAATGTTGCTGTATAAATAAAATAATAGAAATACCAGTTATGTTTGAAAAGTACCCTCAATCTGAGAGCCAGTGAGATTATTGTGAAAGATCGCAATATGTATCATCATAAACGGGGCCAGATAAAAGTACATGTCATTCATTCCCACATTATATCCCCTTCATAGACACGGTACATGGTTATTACAGGTAGGGCAAACACTTTCTTCTATAGGCATCTGCCGGTTTCACGCTACATACATGTATTCAGATTATTGAGAAACGTAGCGACGCATGTTCTCCTCCATCACACATATAATTGTATAGATACCCAGTGATTAGGGATAGCACTGCAGCAACTTAATGAAATTTACGGCATACACTATCATCTGCAGTAGTACTGCCTTACCTAGCATCGCATTTATTACTCTCTTACAAGGTCTCTTATCACAGGGTTGTCATGGTAACGATAATTTGGCATACCATTTATTGTCTTATTCTTTTATCTGCGATCAGAATGTAAATCAATTTTGACGTCAGCATGTTAAGAGAAAAGAAGCTGTAAAACGAATATTAATGTGATCGAAACTATAGGCCTTTGTAAAAACGAGTTTCAAGCCACAAACATAAAAAACCTTCGTGATAAATATATGTTAACCCATTGCACGATTCCAACCATATCATGAGCATGTGTTTGTGAATCATAATCAAATGGTGATGTAACAAGGCGTCCATGCAGCGTCAACAACACATGGAAACGCACGAGAATTGCAATACGGGCCCCTAAACCACTGATGCTCCGTGACCTGGAGACACATGTGATTGAGCGTATGTAGGGACGGGTAGAAGACAAAAGACAAAATGGATACTCGTGCTGTTATACTTTTGAATTATAAGTTAACATTCGTTCTCATAAATGTATACTTTCCAGTTTCAACCAAATGTACATTCGAAGGATATCTAAATCTAGGTTAAGCTATTTGAATCATATGTACAATTAAAAGACCCAAACAATGGTTTGTTGTCAAAATATTTTGCTTTCCATATCTTGTCCCAATCTGTATCCAGAGACCATATAATGTATCATAGTCACAGAACGATGTTATTTCCCCTTCCGCCCAGCCCTTACTGTAATGCTTACGCCCTAAATGAAGCATATCTAGATAATTCCCAGGTTCAGCGTTTGTTAAAATCTGCAGGAAAACTCACTGCAGGGTTCGGGTTACAGAGTACACATACCAAACACCCATGGCTGGCGGGGACCAACATCTTCAGTAACATTTACATCTGCCAACGCTTAATTCGCAAGTGGTGAGGCAATACGCTAATGAGGCTAAGGGTCGACTACCGTGTTTGTGAAATATCTATGATGCCTTATATGAAGTCTACAATCTAAGCAAGTCTAGCTATGTGTGGCTTTAAGTCTCTGCTTGAAGAAAGGATCCTTTAAAATTTTGTTTGATAAATATTAGCATTTTACTGACTTAATCATATTGGAAAACACATGAAAACCTATACTTCATTGTGACTTTGATTAAGATCATTGTAAAACACAAGGGTAATTTCCTTTGAGTTAACTGACAGGCTTTCGGTATCAAATATTTGGAACTCCGGCCAAAGGTGATGTTATGCTGTCTGGATATACAGCGTTTTTGTAATGCTTTGGTTGCACTTAATGATATGTGATTGTTAAATGTACATATGATGTTTTTGAAGGATAATCTCAGTTGACTCAGAGACTTTGCACGTGTTTGTGACATGATCTGCACACTGATAATTTAAAACAGGTACATAAATAATAACTGTTTGCAATCTTTACCCAGTTTAGTTTTCCATTTATTTAGCAATTTTCAGTTTCTATTATTTTCTGGAAATTTTGTACGGAGGTTCATTTAACAGTTTCACCCAATAACAGTAAAGCATACAGAAAATATGATGATATTTGGATGCCAAAATGATTAACATTATTATATAATGTATAACAAATCAGACAGCAAAAAGCAAAAATTAAAAACGCATGAGCAAAATAAATGATGTCAGGTCAGGTAGTAAGCTTTCAATAATTACAGAAACTGCTTAGTTATCTAACTTTATGAACTAATTGCAGTCACTAGAGCTTTCTATAATCTACCCCAGAGATGGACTCAAAATAGGTGTACAGTATATTGCGTCGGGTAACTGAAATTTGAGAAAACGTCCGTATGGGACAATATCTGTATTCCGAATCAAAAAGAGACCATCCCAAGTAGTGGTGTAACGATTCATCGATAGTATCGATGTTTGCATAGTCAGCTATGCGATACGAATGCATCAATACAAAACACATTTAGGCAATACATCAGGATATTTATATTGCGAGGGTCCATGATACATCGATGTATCGCCACAAGACACGATATATCCCGATACTACTTAAGTACTACTTAAAGTTGTACGAAGTATTTCATTAGGAATAGGAAGGGAGTCTCTTTGAAATCCTTCTGAAATTTAAAAACAAATTGAGCCTTATAGGAATTTGTTAATTTGTATCTGTTATATGAACAAAGGAGTTGGTATAGAAGTGAAAGAGTGTGAACATGTTTCAAATTCTGTGAACTGTACACTACTTGTCTTCAAGTAATTCAAATATGTTTGAGTTGTTTGACACATACATCATTTATTCACAACTATGAATGATGTCTTAGTTTTTTTAAGAAAGAGAACAAAGATAAGATACAATTTAGACAGCAGACTTAAGAGGGTTTTTCAGTAATTCTGAATTCTGATACAAATTGCATTGAATTGTTTGTGAAAGAATTGGTGTAGAAACACAACTTCCCAAAGGAAACTTCAGTTTAAAATGTAATTTGAGGCGTGCTGAACATGTTTGACTGAACCGTCTTCAACATGAAATTTTATTAGATCAACAGCTCTTTAAGTGTGTGTGTGAATGTAACACAGGTTTTAATGAATTTATAACTATTTGTAGTCACGATATGGCTGAAATATTGCCACTATGACTATAAACTTTAACTCACTCATGATATATCGTCTCGCCTCATTAAACTGGTGTCAGGATATATCGTCTCCCACTTAGGCTACGAAACACAGCTCTAATACCAAGTACATACATATTAACACATTGACAACTGTTACAGTAATTTATTTCGGGAATCAATAATACATTGTAATCATCTTTTTAGAAAGTATAGATAGCTTTGATCATGAGTATGATAACTCATATAACACAAGTGTGCACTAAAATTAGGAACTTACTGGTTCATGTTGTGTGAACACACCTGTCTGTGTTTTATTGCAATAAGCAGACTCTCCTTGTATGTCATATATAAGAAGTGTACCTAATGTAATTTCCATTGCAAAAAGTATAAACGGTATTACCTACTGATCAGAAAGGCTTATCAGTACCCCACCGCCACCACCTCACCCTATGCCTACCCTATCCCACACCCCCTCCCTCTCACACACGTGCACACACTCCCTAACATACATATTACTCTGGCCCACAGACCCAATATTTGAACCTTTTAAACAGACATCATGTGTGTGTCAAGAAAGGCAGGCACGTCAATAGTGGTGCTCAGTCATGGGTATCACTTCGCCATGTGTTTCTAATGATCTCCGTGCATTATGGCGTAGTCCGACGCGCTAACGAACCCGATGTGACAGTTACATTACAGAACCATTGAAATACATGTTAAAGTAGTGTTAATCTTGTAACACTATATTTACCAATTACCAACCATTTACGCGTGTACTAAATATATGACAAACCTAACCCTGGTCATACGAGATTTCAAAGGTATTAAAATGCATGTCCTACAATCACAGCATTTACATATGTTACACATGCTAGAAAACACATGAAAACAATGGCCAGATTTACACACCTGTGAAATACATGTAAATGCAGAGCTGGGTGTTCGTTTATGATAACACCCTTATAAACGTGTGTAAATCTGACAGCCAGATGATACGTAGATTTTAAAAGTTTGTTCATATGGCCGCCTGATGAAACGTATATTTCCTAACGTTAGTACATTTGGGTAATTTGCAATAAGCAGACTCTCCTTGTATGTCATATATAAGAAGTGTACCTAATGTAATTTCCATTGCAAAAAGTATAAACGGTATTACCTACTGATCAGAAAGGCTTATCAGTACCCCACCGCCACCACCTCACCCTATGCCTACCCTATCCCACACCCCCTCCCTCTCACACACGTGCACACACTCCCTAACATACATATTACTCTGGCCCACAGACCCAATATTTGAACCTTTTAAACAGACATCATGTGTGTGTCAAGAAAGGCAGGCACGTCAATAGTGGTGCTCAGTCATGGGTATCACTTCGCCATGTGTTTCTAATGATCTCCGTGCATTATGGCGTAGTCCGACGCGCTAACGAACCCGATGTGACAGTTACATTACAGAACCATTGAAATACATGTTAAAGTAGTGTTAATCTTGTAACACTATATTTACCAATTACCAACCATTTACGCGTGTACTAAATATATGACAAACCTAACCCTGGTCATACGAGATTTCAAAGGTATTAAAATGCATGTCCTACAATCACAGCATTTACATATGTTACACATGCTAGAAAACACATGAAAACAATGGCCAGATTTACACACCTGTGAAATACATGTAAATGCAGAGCTGGGTGTTCGTTTATGATAACACCCTTATAAACGTGTGTAAATCTGACAGCCAGATGATACGTAGATTTTAAAAGTTTGTTCATATGGCCGCCTGATGAAACGTATATTTCCTAACGTTAGTACATTTGGGTAATATAGTCATTTTGTGTGGTGTAGTTGGGCGTTTCATAGGCAAATACAATATAGTACGGTCCATCCCATTGTCGTTGTAATTTGCGACTGAGATGGGCCTGAAGGTTTCCTTTCTTTAGCCATACTTTCTGACCCACAGTGAAGGTGGGAGTTTGGGCCTTTTTGTCATACCTTGCTTTGTAAGAATCTTGGGCTGCCTGGACATTCTGTTTGGCAATGTTATGAGCAATTTCCAGATTGTCCAGTAGTTCCCTAAGGTCCGTCCGAATTTGACGAGGAAGTTTTTCCGGGATTGGTTGTAGGATGTTATCTATTTGCATGTGAGGCTCTCGCCCGAACAACATGAAATAAGGGGAATACCCAGTAGAATTAATGATGGGACTTAACCGATAACCAGCCATTATGCAAGGGAGAATGTAGGGCTATGCCTCCTTAGCGTCCTCGCAATATGCTGTGATTGACTGTGAAATCACAAGTCTCCTCAAGGGCTCAGTTTATATAATTAAGCCCTTGGGGAGGCCCTAATCCCGTACCATCATTGTATATACTACTACTGAGCTGCATGCAAAATTTAACGAAAATCGGTCGAATAGTTTCTGAAATATTGACTTTTAAGTGAGTATTTTGTCGTAATTAAGTCTTTTTAAATCGAATGAAGTTAACGAGAGTTTTCCCAATGTGGTTTTTCTATATCGTAACCAATTGACCAAGATGCATGCAAAATTTCACGAAAATCGGAGGAATAGTTTAGGAAATAATCACTTTTTAGTGAGCATGGGGTCGGTCTGGCGAAAGGTTAACAATCCAACGTATTGTGGTACTTGTTATATTTTAGTAAGGCGAGAGGTGTTTTTATCTGAATGAAACATAGGTATCTGTAGTTCTCCAGAGCTGCCTTGCTACCATCTTGTTAGGACTTACTTGTAGCGATGTCAATGAAATGCAGGTATCGGCAGTCGTCGCCTCGCTACCGTCTCGGTTTGCTCTGAGTGATGAGTATAAGTGGATAAGTATAAGTGCGTGCGTGTCTCGGCTCGACTATGATGTACGGTCGGCTGACTAGCGAGGCGACAGCTGTATTTATCTCTCGATGGGTTGCTGTGGATGGACGAGTGTGTGTGTGTGTGTGTGTGTGTGCGTACGGATGGCTGACTGTCTGGCTACATTAAGCAGGAAATAAGCATGCAAGACTGATAATAATCATGAAGAGAAACTATCATCACATGGTAGGCGATATGTAAGTGACTGTGTAGTGATGTACTTGTAGCGATGTGTTAGCTGTCTGAGGTAAACGAAACGCAGGTATCACCTCGCTACCGTCTCGGGGGTTGTTCTGAGCTGTATAAGTGTGTATGTGTCTCAGCTCCGCTATGATGCACGGTCGGCTGACTAGCGAGGCGACAGCTGTGTGAAGCTGAATGAAAACGCTGGTCTCGGCATTCCTCCCAGGAGTCGCCTCGGTCTGGCTGGCTACGTTATGTTGAAGTCTGTGAAATAGTTTATTGTTAATCTCCTATGATTTGTTTGGTTGTCGTAATGAAGGCTTGTCGGGCCTGTTGCTTTCCTTGTTCTATGAATTTTTTTTTCTCGTCTTTGACAAATATTTTGCGATTTCTGATAGCACCGAACGAAACTCTTCTTCGGAGATTTTAGAACCGGTGAGCGCTGTGGAAATATGATCGTCTATCGTGTTTAACTTCGCTTCAGCTAGAATTCTAATTTCGTCATGTCTCAATGCTTTACGTTGCAGTCTACTAGACACGTACTTAAGGGTCAATCCTATCAACCCTACCACTCCAGCTGTTATTTCAATGCCTAGCACCACGGGTGCGGCCACGATGGTGGATAATAACCCGATACCTGCTACGCCTAATCCCATGCCGACTGAAATAAGAGCGCTGTCAACACTGTCCACGGAATTGACGGCCCTATGATATCTGTAATGCCGACCGCGTATCGCGTTCACGTTCTAGTTGTTGTTTGATCTCACATATCTGTCACAAACGAAACCTGTCTACGGTTTCCAGTGTTTTTGCCACTTCATCCACGACCGGGTACAGTCCCATTCTGTATATATACTCTTTTTTATAAAATAGTATTTTATTGGTCCTCCGTCAATCTTCGGTGAATATACTTTAAGCTGATGAGGTACAAGTTTTTGTATAAATAAATGGTCTCGAGTTCAATAAAATCCTTTTGAAATATCATAATATCTAGGTTTGCGGTGGGTTTTTTCCTGGTTGTATACAAATACGACAACTTTTTTGTTGATGGCGATCATGCCAGCGTATTTTTAACCCATGCAGAAGGAATATATCTACTCCGGGGGCATCTCCAAGAAATATTTCGATAATAAGAGTTGAATCTTGTATCACACTGATCCACGAGTCTGGCACATAAGTATATTTTAGTATAAATAACGGTATTTTTTATCATTTGGGACTAACATGTTAGCCGTTTGAGCACCACGAATGAATCATGCCTTGTGGATTCATGGTGCTTCAACTGGTGACATGTCACGTGACCGTGAGGAAGCGTTTGAAGAACTCCTATTTGTATCAGATGGAGATGGAGTGACCTCCATATCCAGTGGTCCAAAGGAGTTGTGGACCTCGAGGGGGACCTCTAAAGGAGAGGTGGTTTTTGATTTGGGCTTTGGCAGTTGCTCATGCTGCTTTAGTCTCTCTAGTTTCTTTCCTTTCCTTTTTTGGCGCACAGTTTCTGTTTCTGGCTTTGGCATTGATTCTTGTGTTTGTGACTCAGAAGCTTTGACGTTTGGTTTTGGAGATGAAGAGGCTGAGATGGGTTGAGAAGAGTTGACCCATGTCAGATCGGTCTGTCACGAGATAGTTGCAGTAGTGACGGATGTGACGGAAGGACGAGAGACAGCTGAAGAGTAGATTATAGTTAAAGGGACTGCAGATAAACTGTGAACCCTCTTTTTAGCTTCGTGAAAGGAGATGTTCTGTTCATGTTTGATCTTTATGATCTCTGATTCACGCTGCCATACAGGACAAGATTTGGAGGAGGCCATATGGTTACCACCACAGTTAGTACCTGTGGTCAGTATCACATGCAGTATACAGTATATCAAATGCAATATACTGTATACCACATACACTATACGGTGTGCGCAGGGCGAACTCCCGGCTGGGTCGAAACACCCCATTGGGGATGGAACGAGGTCACAGGTCAGACATGTACTGGTCAGCTGTGTGGTCGTTGGCCTGATAATGGGTGCAGGATTTAAACATACTCTTGAAATTCTGAGACTGTGGCTTTCTGCTATGGTCTTATTAGGTCAAGAGTAGGATGATCCTGATGACCACTGGACGAGAGCCATGTGGGTTGTGGACGAGGTTCTACATGGTCTTGCCATTTTAGGAATACAGTCTGATTATCAGACCTGAGATATAGTCAAATCAATGAGCGCTAGTTAGTTAGTCAGAAACTGGGAACTGAGCACTAAGCTCCTAGTTAAACACATCTCGCAATAAACGTCGTGGACCCGCAGACGGAATAGTGTTGTCACTTTGAGGAATATCCGCCAACACACAGCAACAACCAACACCTACTACAACAACATAAAGTAGTAGACGGTGAAAGGTCTACGGCATTGAACTTATCTACGGCGGATACATAGGTAGATGTAACAGATACCTAGTTCATGGTATGTCGGTGAAATGGATTTTTATTGCCATAGAATTATATTTCCATAATACATAACTTCTAATACACATCACTTGTGGGATTAATAACCGTGAATTTTTGTATTAATCATTACTCAATGATATATTTATGCATTATCATATGTGAATATTTTAATACAAATACTCAGTAACAGTTGGTGGTTTTCATCAGTTTTATAGCGTAACCCATGTCAATTAGTGCGGTTAATGTCACGAGCAGGGCCATTATCATTTGCAGCGGCCCGCTCATCTCTGATAACTAGAGGGTGGTTTCGATAATTCCGTTCATTTTAGCTATAACACTATAATTTAATCATCATTGTCAGATTTAGTCTGTGTGCACATAATAGTTAAACAAGAATTTAAATTGATAATGCCTCCTGACATGATTCAGTGTGAGATGGACATAAACAGGTGACAGCATGACCATGGATTGAAAGAAATATGTCGACAAATTGTTTCACACGGTTCAGACTCGGATCTTCATTTCGAACAAATGTTCAACTTTCTTGGAATAAACAACCTCAATTCAATCCAAATGACTCCTTACATGTTAGCTAAAACATTGGCATTGGGATGTCTGCTTTTTCTTACCGCATGATAGCAACACTGAGTGACGGGAATTGAAATCTGGAAACATGACCTAAGCATAGATCTAACGTCTTGAAACGTTTTTTGAGGTCACTGCGTTTATCGTGTGCAAATTACGACAATATGGCAGATTCCATGCATTACCCGGCCAAATCCCGCACATTCAGCCTACGATTACGACATAAGGTTCTGGTACTTACCTTCTCGGTTGCTGTCGAACAGAATATATAACAACAGGACCAAATAAAGTAAATCCGAAATCTGACACACCACTGAACATTGTCAGCGACATTATTAAATATGCAAAGCTGTCGAGAACCCAATAGCTCTTTGGAAGTATTTCTGCTTCAAGTATTTTTCTAATTATTCTGACTGACATTTCTATTTCTATTTGCCATAATGATTTTAAATGAAAATATAAACACGTATTACACTATACATGTAGATACGAGACTAACTCTGTCATTCGTCTGTATGCAAATTTTGTTGACGTGTCCGCCATCGCACCGTAGGAGTGTTCTGAGCGAACGACTTGACAGGAGCCGTAATAAATGAGTGAGTGAGTGCTAAGTAAGTAACAGAAAAACTATTCATGGGGGCATGATTGTTTCAACATTTTCTGAAATATTTTTTTATAAATATTAAAGTGAATAATGGCCGCTAATAATATAGATTTACTGCACCGAAAAAAATCCTGCAGTGTGTTAAGTATTTATTTGGAGTTGTTGATTCGTTCTCCTCTTTCTTGAAAAACTTCAATACTGATCTTACAGTTGATACTTTACGTCAGAATTTATATGAGAACGAAGGCAATCAACTACATATTTTAGGTATAAGATTTCATCCATAGATCACAAACAGTTTTTCCAGTAATATGCGTTTTCCGACAAGACATTCAAGGGAAAACGTTGCAGTGTAACCAACACAGGACCAAAAGCCGGATAGTAAACCATTGAAATAAACGTAAATACAGTAGGAAATACATGCCATGACCGGATTTACGTATGTTTTACGTTATTTCCTAACTTCGGGCATATATTTCATATGAATCTATACCTTTGAAACATATGCTCATCGTACATTTTTGTATGCACAAGCACCTCATTCATGTATGCCCTGACCGGATTGTCAGGTATTTCCAAACATGAATTGCAAAACAGATACCCCAGTAAATACATGATCATACAGTATTTCCGATGCATTCCTTCATGAATTTCAGTGGGTGCTCAAATTTCCGATTTCGTTCTTTCGGGTTGGAAAGATGTAAATTTACTTAGGTTGGGAAACACAAGTAAATTTACAAATTTGCAAATGTTTACACACCTTAGATATGTATGTATCATACCGGATATCAGGGGTATGTAAAGGAACAGTTGATATATCGTCAGGTTACCTGTGCTCAAGCAAGATGATCACGCGTTTCCATCATGTGAATTACTTGATTCATGTAATTTCATTTTCACACATATTAGAACGTTTGAAATCAACGTTCACGCCTTATTCAGCTGCACTCGCTCTTGCTACCAGTACCAGTTACGCCTAGTCTGCGGTGTTGTGAGGTGCTTGTTTCGAGGGATTAAAAGGTTTAGTGGTGAACAAAGGGCGATGGGGTGCCCTTTTTGTCCTCGCAAGTGTCCCTAGTTGTCCCAATAGAATAGCACTTTATCTCTCTTAGAGCACAGCCAAATATGCCACACGTACCATCTCGTAATTTCTTAAGTCTATTCAGCTCACTACTGTAAAAAAATGTTGGGCAGTACATAATTGGAATATTATTGCACTGCATGAGACCTTTCTCACAGTACCTGAACCATGTTATTTCTCCTTCCGCTCAGCCTTTGCTGTAATAACGCCATACATCAACTTTAAAGTTGTCCACATTTGTTTCACTAACGCAAAAGTATGCGACAACAAACAATGCCATATCAAATTATATAATTCTGTGAGACATGAAATGAAAAATAGTTTTTATCGTGTAGCGATTATGACCGGATAGCACAGGTGGGTGCGTTCTCTGAGTATACCATTGGCATGCTGGACCTCCGTGCCTTTTGTGAAATTCGTCTTGATTGACCTGTTTAAATTGACGATCGATAAACTCAGAATGCGAAAGCAAATATCACACAAGTAAATGTGATGTTGCATTGCTTTACTTTTCCCCGTCTGAGAAGTCCTTCTCACAAGATATATATTCCGTTGTTTGGAGTAGGCCTATGACTATTACGCCCCCGTGTTGCTAAATAGCTTGTAGAGTCTGACCTCTAGTCTGTCACAGACGCAGACCTCGCATGTTCAAGTTCAGATCTGACAGGTGCCGAAAATATTGATTCCGACATGAATGCAATATCTCAGTGCCACTGGGTTATTGTTTTCCTAAGTAAGTGGAGTGCCTACTACAACATTGGAGATAATTGTATCGCTGTCCTTGTGTATGTTACAGATTTTTAGGGCATAGTCTTAAGACTTTTCTACTTTGACCAGGTTTGAGAAGATCAAATGAGAAAGGGGTAGGGCGCGATGTATCTGACGGACGTATACGGAGAACGTTCGAAGAATGTTACTGTATAAATACAATAATAGAAATACTGGTTATGTTTAACAAGTACCCTCAATCTGATAGAGGTTATTGTGAACGATCGCAGTATGTATCATTATAAACGGGCCAAGATAAAAGTACATGTCATTCATCCCCATATTATATCCCTTTTATAGACACGGGGCATCATTGTTACAGGTTGGGCAAACACTGTCTTCTATATGTATCTGCCGGTTTCACGCTACATATACTGACTCAAAACTTCACAAAATGTAATGTAAAAAATAATGAATATTTTTTCTCTGATGATACATGTATGTATCCGAAATGGGATCCCTATCTTTCGACTCTAGAAAAGCGTTAGCAAAACCCACTCAAACCCATCCATTCCTCGTGCAAATGACGTTAGTGCCAAATCAGGTTTTGCACGTGCAGTCGATCACGTGATCTTCGCATCGAAGTTTTCTTCATATGCACGTGTTTGCATTGGCCTCAAGAATTGAAAAAACACTTTTAAACCACAGTTCTAACGGTACTTGAAATGCCACGATTGTCAAATGTGCAACGTGAACGTGCCGTTGGCATGTTACAAGCGGGAAGATCAGTTATTGACGTCGCAAGAGCAATGGGATGCAGCCGTCGTACTGTGTATGACTTGCGAGGTCGTCTACAACAAACTGGCACCACTTCTGATCGCCCAAGGTCGGGTCGTCCACGTGTGACGTCACGAGCAGAAGACCGTCAAATCGTCCTACGTCACCTACGTGACAGATTTCTGCCGGCTACACGAACCAAGGCTGAGATGTTTAGAGGTCGACTGTCCTCACAGACCAGTATAATCTGCAGTAGTACTGCCATACCTAGCATCGTATATATTACTCTTTTACATAAGGTGAAATATCACAGAGTTGTCATGGTAAAGATAATTTGGCATACTATTTATTGTCTTACTCTATAAAAGGCGATTAGAATTTAAATCAGCTTTGAGGTCAGAATGTTAAGCGAAAAGAAGCTGAAAAAAACGAAATGTATAGTTATCGAATCTATAAGCCTTTGTAAAAGCAAGTTTCAAGCCACCTACATAAAAAACTGTTTTCATGATAAATATCTGCTAATCCGTGGCACGATTCCAACAATATCATGAGCATGTGTTTGTGAATCATAATCAAATAGTGATGATACAAGGCGTCCATGCCGCGTCAACAACGCATGCAAACGCACGAGAATTGCAATACGGGCCCCTAAACCACAGATTCTCCCTGACCTGGAGACACTTATGATTGAGCGTATGTAGGGACGTAGTCTGTCATACAGACCCTGAAGCAAATATATCCAAGTCCTCGCAAGTCTAGACTATCACAGCTTCAGGAGAAAGTCTCAGGGCTCCTTTTCATTATGATTATTTTTCTTTTACTATGAACTTTTTTCCTGTAAAATATGTTCATTTCAGGAGACTAGTTGTTAGTCTAGTAGGGACGTGTAGAAGACAAAAGACAAAATAGATACTCGTGCTGCTATACTTTTGAATTATATGTAAACATTCGTTCTTCTCTAGGGATAAATGTATATTTTCCAGTTTCAACCGAATGTACATTCGAAGGATATCGAAATCTAGGCTAAGCTATTTGAATTATATTTACAATTAAAAGACCCAAACAATGGTCTGTTGTCAAAATTATTGGTCTTCCATATCTTGTCCCAGTCTGTATTACAGTCTCAGAACGATATCATTTCCCCTTCCGCCCAGCCCTTACTGTAATGCTTACGCCCTGCCTAGATATTCCCAGGTTCAGCTTCTGTTATAATCTGCAGGAAAACTCACTGCAGGGTTCGGGTTACAGAGTAAACAATACCAAACACACATGGCTGCCGGGACCAACATCTCCAGTAACATTTACATCTGCTAACGCCTAATTCGCAATTGGCGAGGCAATAAGCTAATGAGGCTAAGGTCCTGTACCATGTTTGTGAAATATCCATGATGCCTTATATGAAGGGTTTTTTTTATAATCTAAGCAAGCCCAGCTATGTAAGGCGTTAAGTCGCTGCTTGAAGAAAGGCTCCTTTAGAATTATATTTGGTAAATATTAGTATTTCACTGACTCAATCATATTGGAAAACACATGGCAACGTGTGACTATGTTTAAGGCATCGTTGTAAAACACAAGGGTTATTTCCTTTGCGTTAACTGACAGGCTTTCGGTGTCAAATATTTGGAACTCAGGCCAAAGGTGATGTCATGCTGTCTGGAAAATGTGGCATTTATGTAATGCTTTGGTTGCACTTAACACAAGTGATTGTTAAATGTACATATGATGTTTTTGAAGGATAATCTCAGCTGACTCAGATACTTTGCACGTGTTTTCCCCCAATCTTTCCATACCCGTAAAAATTAATTTTCTATTTATGTCTGTAAGAAAATACTGTAAAGAAATACTGTAGCCCCAATATAGATGTTGTTAGTCTGTGAATCATCCAAATTACTTGGTCTTTTTTTCATTGAAATTAAGTTATTTGCCTTTTATCAAAATAATATATTTTCAAGACACTAAGCGTCTATCTTAGTGTGCCTATGTCGGAAATCAAACACCGGCTTTTGACCTGACAAGCGAACGCTTTAACCAGGAGCGCACCCCATCATTCCTTGATACTGTTAAAGAATATACATTGGTACATTTTTTATACATTCAAGATTAAACCCAGTTTTGTCACTATATCTCTCAGTTTTTATGTTAGTTACATGATTTGCACACTGATAATATGAAACAGGTATATAAATAATGATTGTTTGCAATCTTTACCCAAGTTAGCTTTCCATTTATTTAACAATTTTCAGTTTCTATTTCCTGGAAATTCTGTACGAAGGTACATTTAACAGTTCCACCCGATAACAGTAAAACATACAGATAATACGTTTCGGTACTTTGATAGATTAATAAGTACAAATTATATTCCATCATATTGGGATGCCAAAATGGTTAACATAATTGTATAATGTATAAAAAATCAGACAGCAAAGAGCTAAAGCAAAAAATGAAAACGCATGAGCAACATAAATGCTGTCAGGTAGTAAGCTTTCAATAATTATCGAAACTGCTTACTTATCTAAGTTTATGAACTAATTGCAGTCACTAGAATTTTCTACAATCTATCCAAGAGATGGAATCAAAATAGGTGTACAGTATATTCAGTTGGGTAACTGAAATTTGAGAAAACGTCTGTATGGGTTTACATATTTACAACAGTAACTGACACCGGGAATCATTAATACATTGTAATCATTTTTATATATAGAAGTATAGATAATGAAATTTGTGAAGTTATGATCAGTCGGATAATTTATACAAGTGAGCAATAAAATTAGGGACCTAAAATTAGGCATATATAAGAAGTGTACCTAAGGTCAGTTATTTAAACTGTAATGTATTTTCCATTACAAAAAGTATAAACGATATTACCTACTGATCAGAATGACGTATCAGTACCTCAACACCGACCCAACGCCACCACCCCACCCTATGCCTATCCCATCCCACACCCTCTCCCTCTCACACACATGTACACACACTCCCTAACATACATATCGCTCTGGCCCATAGACCCGATATTTGAACCTTTCAGACATCACGTGTATGTTAAGAAAGACACGCACGTTAATAGTGGTGCTCAGTCATGGGTATCACTTACCCACGTGTTTCTAATTATCTCAGTACATTATGGCGTGGTCGGACGCGCTAACCCTATGTGACAGTTATATTACAGAACCATTGAAGTACATGTTTAAGTAGGGTCAATCTTGTAACACTCTATTTACCCATTACCAAACATTACGCATGTACTAAATATATGACAAACCTAACCCTGGTCATACGAGATTTCAAAGGTATTGAAATGCATGTCCTACAATCACAGCATTTACATATGTTACACATGCTAGAAAATACATGAAAACAATGGCCAGATTTACACACCTGTGAAATACATGTAAATGCAGAATTGGGTGTTCGTTTATTTTAACACCCCTTTAAACGTGTGTAAATTTGACAGCCAGGTGATACGTAGATTTCAAACGTTGTTTATATAGCCGCCGGATGACACGTTTATTTACTAACGTTAGAAAATTTGGGTAATAAAGTCATTTCGTGTGGTGCAATTTACGGGCAAAATGGCGTCACACAAATTTTAACGAATTTGTAATCGACGATTTCGCTGGCTTCATTTCAGCTAAATATTTCATTTTCAACATGGTAATTGTGAATGAAAGGAGATTCCATAAGATGTTTTCGTTTTGTTTATCACTGCAAATTTACAATCTAACGAGACGCACAAATGACCCGATGTGCAATGCACAAAAAATGGCAGCCGTGGAAATTCTGTAAATATCGCGTTTACTACACTTTTGCCGAGCTAATTCTTACGCTTAAACAAGATAATGATATAACATATTTATATATGTATAACGGGAAATGATTGAACTTTTACAGTGTGAATTTTGAAGATTGTGAGTAACGCCGTTTACATTTGACGTACATTTTAGACGAATGTATGCAGTTTTCACAACGGCTCGCTTAAATAAACTCGACACAGCGACAACACACGGGTTATTTCTATGTGGCATCCAGGGGGTTAAGTCAGAAAATCAAGATTTTGTACTGGAGGATGTCTTAGGCGTATCTGCGACCCATAATGTCCCAAACCTGCTCTCTACGATTGAGATCTGGACTCCTGGCAGGTCAAGGTAGAGTTGCCATCGCCTCTTGACGAAGGAAAATCCGTACACAATGTGGCCTATCGTTGTCCATGGCCTTGTGTCCAGAGGATGGTCATCAAAATGTGGTACAACAACCCTGTCTAGGATGTCAGTGATTACCGTCGTTCATTTAGATTTTGTCTGATCGTCACAAGGTCAAGTTAACAGACATGTGAGAGGCACCCACACCATCAATGGAACGGTATGTGCTCCAAGACATTCCGTTCCAAACACGAACTCGGCCATCATTCATGAACAAAAGAAATCGACACTTTCCACGTGACGTTGAGCTTGACACCACACAAGTCGTGCTTTGTGCAATGGGGATAACAACGGAAGTCTGACAGCTCTGTGTATTTACCCGGCCGATTTTGGTGGTGTCGGACCATTCTGCTGGACAAACTACAAAATCGAAGCCACTCTGTTTTCAACACGCAAGAAGTCTTGTTATTATGAAAAGGGCTGTATCCTCCCTAGGAGTTGTTACTCGTGGTCGACCTGAACGCGGACGGTCCTTTCCTGAACGAAACACCTCAATGTTTTTTTTAGAAAATCAGCTTGTGGCCTAAACTGCCATGGGATCATGTATTGACAATTTTAAATCCTCGATGAATTCTTACTTTGCTTTAACTCAGTGATGAAAAACCTAAAGCTATTATGTTTGGATCCTTAAAACAATGTCACATTGATCCGCTAAAGAATGGCCAGTCCGTTATTCATATTTTTACTTAAAGGTCACATGCAACGTAAAACACAACTTTGCAGATTCTGATACCTTTCGGTATGGACTTACCGAAACAAATCATCAAAAATGCAAATTCAACTTATAAAGTTGAAAAAAACCGCGATGAAAAAAACGGCGCGAAATCGGAGTTCAAACGATTCACTAATTTTTCGGGGGAAAACGGGTTTCAACAGCTGGGCTGCGCTCATAGCATGTGCGCAGTGAAATAGGTTCGCGCAACTTGGAATCGGGCTGTCCGGTAAATTCTCGGTGAAGGCTTTGGTGTGAGCTATTTTCCTAATGTTTTGTTGATATCTCACAGGTGCGAGCTTTTTATATGTTATGACAGTAAATAAACTGTTTATATAATTTCATTTGTCTATTTCACCACACGTTCTTCTTACCGAGTCACTTTCTCAGTTCGATACTTAAAAGCAATGTCATTATTTAGCGTTGACAGAATTTCTAACTGTGATATAGATATGTCGTTGTCACAGACAAAACTCAATGTCTTGTTTTATTGACACCTGTGTGTCTGCCTGCCTGTCTGCTAATGACAATATTCAATACACAACTGCGATCACTGACCACTTGCAATTTGAACTTAACACAAATCAGGCTAGACACCATAAACAAAATGCATTGATTTATGGCCCGAGTTCGGTCTCTGTCACATTATGTAATTACACAGACAGGCAGGTGTGATACTTGAACACATGACATGATGTTATGATGTCTGTTGATTGCAAAATGTTATACACAAAAAATGAGCATGTATTTACAAAACCCAACATCTCTAAATATACACACACAATGAGCCGTGAGAGCATCTGCAAATGAACCAGCCGTTACACTTGAGTGCACACCCACCCGCTCTGACTGGGTTCGGTATCCCGGCTGCTTCGTTTCTTGGGAAGTAAACCCAAGTACACAATATTGCACTTTTGATTTGCGATTGTACGCTTATAATTTTGTTTATATGTTTTTTCATAACCAGCAATGTATATTATATGACATGAATAAGTGATAACTGTGTTTTAATTATGTTTGATTTTTTGGTTGCATGTGACCTTTAAGTGAAGGACCTCAGTGTTTATATGCGCCAAAAATGCATTTGCTGGATCATTTATTCTTTTTCGGATCGACTGTTCTAACAATTTGCTTGCGAGTACCAATAAAGAGTACTGATAAAGAGACTACAAAATGTCCAAAGTAACGCTGGCAGAGTAACAGCTGGCATCACACGAAGGAAAAGTATTTGCCAAGGAATTAAACGCATCAGCCAAGGCCATATGACCTACGTTTGAAATGTACATATCATTTGGCAGAGAAATTTCAATTGGTTTTGCAGGTCATGAAGTAGCAGAGCAGAGTACGAACAAACCTGACAAAGGCAAGTACATATGTCCAGCAGTTTAATATGTTTCTAACATTTATATACCCGTGTAATCGTGAATGACTCGGGTTAGATTTATTCCACATTTCATACCCTATCTTATGATTATGGATGCATGCAAATGGATTATTACCACATTGACCGATATTAGCATTTGTTTCATTGGTTCGGTAATATAGCTGCATTATATCACCAGCAATGGCTCATAAGCATGCAGCATCCACTTCAGTGACGTACTGAGGAAATGAGTAACATATGGCGTGAAGATAAGCTTGTCCACAGAGTTGTACAGAGTATTTCTGCATTCAATTGATATCAGGTTTTACGAAGCCAAGGCTTGAGTATCATCATGTTATAAGAATATATTTGGTATGAAATAACGGTATACGTACTTGACATGACTGACAACTACTAATATCTGGAGATGTTTCCTAGATTATCTAATGACTGTAGAGTTGCATTATGATTTATCATTATTTCCCATCAACGAACAAAAAACGAAGCCCCGACATCCGCCACCCCGACAATATCATCGTCAATTCAAATGTTGAGGGGTCTTACTTAAACTCAAGGCTGACAAATAGGTTTTAGTACCATTTTGTGTTTTTGAAGTGAACGGTTGGCATGAATGATTCAGTAAGATGCAATCGTTTTTAAAGGTTAGGTGATATTGTAACACAATCTATACGCGTCCTTCATTCCTAATTGATTATTTTAACATACCTATAATTTTCATTCGGGGATTGTCTCGATTTTCTACAGGACAGTTTTATGAAATTTAGATGGTGAAATCCGGGAGAACTGTATGTATTCTTATAAGAAGGATATTTTTGGTTATAAGTTATGGTGGATATAATTAGTGAGTGAGCTTAGTCTCGCTATAAGAATATCACAATAGAAGCGACAAAACCCTTTCCACATTCATAAGAAATCTTTGCCAAAAGTCCGTTGTACAATTGTGACTATATTATGAGCAGATATTTGTCTCAGCTGCATTACAGCTGTATGATGTTGTTTGTAACCAAATCGGGCCTGATCTAGACAATCCAGTGATTGTCACCATATGCGATACAATGACAGAGCATGTGATACCAGGTGAGCGTATCCTGCCCCACCTAGTCCTTTTTCCACCTGAAATAATTCAGGAATGTATGGTATAAGTGATAATATGGAATTGCATCGGACATAATTTTTGTCACTGATGCATCAAATTTAGAAAATTCCTCCACATGTCTACCATAACACTTCTTGAAAGCTTTACTGAGGCCTTGGCTGTTGTATCCTTGATCAAACTGGGCAAGAGTGGCATGACGCTCCTTGAAATGCTGATAAAAAGAGCACACTCGATTGTACCTCAAAAGTTGGGAAAGCATCAAACACCAAAGGCTGGAGCTCTTGGAATATTGCTCGACACTAAGGCGAAGTTGACTATTGGAAATTAGAAATCATCCCTTTTGTCATACAGCCTTGAGGAGAGTTGTTTGTAACTCTGAATCTTTATGCATAAATCTAAATATGAAACAGTTGAGGCGGTCTCACTTGTCTCCTTAATTTCAAGTTCAGGTGGGTAAATCGGTGGAAGGCAATTTGCTATTTGATGGTTATTGAACGATATTAAATTATCGATGTACCAAAAGTTTAACCGATTCCTCCAGCTAGATCACAATTAATGGAGTACAATCGTCCCCGATTCACCTTTAAACTCTTTATCTGAAGCTTGCAATAAATGTCATAAGACGATTCATAAGGACAATTACGATTTACACCAAAACTAGTATGAATTACGTCATCTTAATGTTTTGTTGTGGTAAAATGCCTGTAATGATCATGACTTATTACCCTTGCTCGGGGGACTGGGACCTGTTTGGGGATTTCATTTCCAGATTTGACCAACCACTTACAATTATTAACTTGATGTCCCCTGCACTTCCCCCTTCTGACTTGCACCAAGTGTCCCCGGGGAAATCTGTTCGGGTAAACGATTGGCTAACTTGAATGAGTTTGTTGTCTGTCCCGCCGTGGGGAGAGATGATCTAGGCTTTTATCACATGTTTGTGAGGGATTCATCCCTAAAGGTTGATAGGGTGCGATCGACCCGGACATGTCTTTAATGAGTTTTACATTATTATGGGAACCGTTTTGTAGCTTTTGTTGACTGCTGAACTTAAATTTTTAAACACATTTTTTTGTCTTAAGACATCAACATTTAGTAATTATAAAATCGTGTAGCATATAAAGCTATTGGACCTCGAAGTAAAGTATAGACACACTATTCGAGTATCCTTTGGGGACTATTGTGACGATCCTGTTCATTCAACTTCATGAACATGAAAAGCGATGTTTATGGAAAGATTATATCTCGGACGTTTACAAAGCACAAATACTCGCATCTTGGTGGTTAGATCAGATAAGTAAGAAAAGACCGTTTACATAATGTTGTTGGAAGGGAGTCCATAAAATAGCCATAATGCAGATATGTTTAAGAAACATTTGCGTTGATTCAAAGCTTCAACTCCCAGGTCTCAGGGAGGAATCTGATAAAACTGAACGTTTACAACGGAAAGAGAGTCTGCACATACAAATCACGATGGGAAGATTAAGGTAAACCACCCCCCACCTCCCCCCCACCCCTCCAATGGTACATACAAAACAGTGCACAACGGTGAGCCTTTCAAGTGGTTGCTCCTTATGTGAGTTAGGTTTCGACAGCTCGCATCAGCCATTAGCCATTCTCCCGTGGCCATTGAGGTTAAGTCATCAAGGTTAAGTCAAGCAGCCGCCGTAAGACCCACGTGGTTATTACCATATGTACTTCAGAAACAAAAATAGTGAAAAGCGTGTGGCTTTTCGTCATAGTACTTCCATTACTTAACACTGGAACTGTCATTATAATATCAAAGAAGCTAACACGTGTTTCTAAATGTAGCATTTCCTTAGGTCTTAAGACAACACAAGGCTGAGTGTCAACAAATTAAAGTATGGTAGTCTTTATTGTTTAACGTACAACTTTTGGGGCAGGGCGAACAACTTGCACAAAACTTACAGAGTCCGGCAGAAGCTACCAGGGGCAGGCTGCGAAGTGATGCTGACACTTGGGCAGTAGATAACTGGATGAACTGGTCAGTTCGTCCCTTCAAGTCCCTGGCTTGCTTTTCTTCTGGTTTGTCCGCACTCTTCTCGATATCTGCCGGCTCTCCCCTGTTTGCCTGTCCTGTCTGCGTTTAAAGGCAAATGAACGACTTACAATCTGCATCGGTCTGCAGTTCTCGCGTAGATCGGCAAGTCTCATGGACATAGTCTGCCTAGCTGGCTATGTTTTAACGAGCTTTTATATGTCCGACAAGTGTGCACAGCAACAGTGTTACATAAAGTATGGATCAAGAGGCAGTTGAATCACTGAGATGAAATATTTTCGTAAAATATATGTTAAAATATAACTGCGATTTTCAGACTTGCCAGAGTATTGTAGACTTTTTAGGGACTCTTTTTGTATCAAGACCCAATTCATTTACGATACTGGACAGTGTTTGTTGTGTGAACTGAAAACTCTGGGGTCATTGTGTTACATGCAGCTGAATTATTGCATGCCACTACACCACCGTAGTCACTCATAGCATCAAACAATTTAATGGACTAGATTCAGATAGAATATCACAGTTGCGAAACAGAGATTTGAACTTAATCTTAAGATAGACGTAACAACTAACTACCATCGACTGAAGATGTACATGCTCATTGAAGAGATTACATATACACTCATGGAAACGAATAAGGGAACACATGAAAGTACAAGTGTTCCTTTATCTATTTCCAGAATTTCACCCACAGTGCAATGCATACCTTGTGAAGAAACCTCGAAAAGAATAAAGGAACACTTGTACTTTCATGTGTTCCCTTATTAGTTTCCATGAGTATATAAGAAATCTTTCAGACAGCTTCTGAAATCTCGATTATATATGTCTTTCGTCCAAAACTACAAAACACATCAATATTTGCTTGCTTTTAACAATTATGAGTATGCATCTTCGGACCTCGTTAGCTATATTATTCTGCCTTTCTTCAAGGGAAGCGTTCTATCAGCCTTAGTCATATCTACCTCGTTTTCGCATCCTTCTGTTCGTGTATTCGTCTTAACCGAACGTTATTAATATCTTATTAATATTTGGCCGTTAATTCACCTAAACATTTATCACTGGAATTGAACCATTCAAAGCGCACAAACTTAACAGAAGATCCTAGTTGTAAATCACTACCGCTTATCATAATGATTAGTTATACCTTCAAAACAAAAGATATGCAAATCCTTCATGGATTCTTTCTAGATTCAATTTAGATTGTCAGGTATTGGCAAAATGTGACCGAACGTTCGCAACGTTACGTTAACCTAACAGAATTGTTGTGGGTGGGCCACATGTGCCTGTTTTCCATTCATGTTAGCTTAGACGCTTTGACTGAAAATCATCAAAGGAATCACTTTGTGTGATGTAAACAATGGCTTAGTTTGACGTTAAGTGAAGACATTTATACTTGCTTAACCATTTTAGCATTGCATTGTAGGTATTCTTTTCGTTGTTATATTTCTCCCTAAGTGACAAGTTAATTTGGGTCATCGGATACTCCGTGAATATATGAAAACAACTTTTTCCACGCAGAGTCTATTTGTAATGCATCTTACACGTCTGTCAATGTCTATACTTACGTATATGTGTGTTTTGAACAGCTGATAGTCATCCTATTTAACTTGATGACATAAGTTTGTTATTTAGGTTCCCCACTGTATGATTCAGCTAATGAGGCAACCAGCTGTTATTAATGACATATATTGTGTTAATTGTCTATCGTGATGTTTAAACATTGAGAATTACCTACAATGAAACACTGACTTCTATACCATCACAATGACTTTGACATATATTCATTAACCTATCTCACAGGTTTACAAATGTGTTGTAGGTTACATGTTGAAGCATATTGTTCATAAGTCTGAAATACACCATTGGATGTTACTAAAATGAAAGCCTAGAAGTTTGTATGAATAAAAAGTAACAGTAAAAGCAAACTATTCATATAAACGTTCCCTATGAATATATTTATGTTGTCCATTGAAGTGGTCACCTTCTTGTCGAAGAGATACCTTCAGTTGTTGGCGATCTATAGCAACTGATGGACAATAATGCATAAGAAATGTTTTTATCGAGACAAAGTGGTAATGTGGTGTGCTTATCCTTCAACTGTCATAAGCAATATTCACTCACCCACTCGTAAGATGATGTGCTGAAACACAATACCCATCCAATTGTCTATACACATTCACTTTGTAGAATGATATATTTATTGCAAATGGCGTATACCACATTCCCAGTCAGTGTGTCAGAGTGAGTGACTGAACTTTTACGCCGCACTCAGCAATATTCCAGCTATATGGCGGCGGTCAAGGATAAACAATCGAGTCTGGACCAGACAATCCACTAGTGATCAACAGCATGAGCATTGATTGGCACAATTCGTAACCGTTGACATGTCAGCAATCAACCAAGTGAAATAATCGAGTCAAGCCTGATCGTCGCCAATTCTTACCGTTGACCAGCATTGGTTACTGAAGGCCAATATTCTAACCCGATGTTTAATATTTTGTCTACGTCGAAACATTTGAGTTATAAGTGAGGCAAGCGGCCTCAATTCACTTGAAGTCATTAGATAGATGAGCTAGTTAACTGGTCTGAGCTGGATGAAAGAGGGGTCTGATCTAATTATTTTCAGCCAAAGTTCATACCTTAAGTCTGAATATATCCGGCAAATGGCGTGAAAATGAACCTCGTCTTCTTCACTGTTAGTATTACAGCAGTGACAAATTCTCTCTTCTAAAGCAACCTTAGGACGAGCAAACCTTCCTAGCTCTACCTGCTAGGGGAGGGTCCCACAACGCAATTTACTCAGATGACTACGTTGATGTCGATCCATGGAAATATTATGGAACGCTTCACGATTTTGCGTGTCATCGGTGCTGTGCGGTGTGGTGTGGTGTGGTGCAATTTGGAGACACCTTGAAATAAATCAGTCTGTTGAATAAATTAAGTTATAAGGAAAATTTACGGAAAAGGTTTGTACTTTAACAGCACTAACACAAACAGATGCGTGTGTGCACTCAGAATAAGATTGTAAAACGTCTATAGCGAGAGGTGCAGATCATAACCAGTCAACTTTGTGTGGACACACAGAATACACATCCCTGTGCACTATCTGGAATGGATTCACTGAATTTGTGTGCTTTTGCAAACTTTATATTTGTGTTTTCGTGGATGATTATTTCCATGTAAATTGGACATTCTGGACATTATTGCCTGTAATTATACCCAAGCTACAGTTGACGGATTCTTGTTTTGACCTGAGCAAACTTTAAGCCAGACCATGGACACATTTGTAATAAGATTTGTGTATATACAAGGCAACAACTTGTTAACATTGGCCAAGCAAGCTTATGCTTTGAAAAGCCAGGTTATCTAGAAGCTCTTGGTGATTTTACATCTAAAATGGGCTTATGCTTCGAAAAGAAGACAAGGACAAGTGTTAAGGGAAAGTGAGTGAGTGAGTGAGTGAGTTTAGTTTTACGCCGCACTCAGCAATATCCGAGCTATATGGCGGCGGTCTGTAAATAATCGAGTCTGGACCAGACAATCCAGTGATCAACAGCATGAGCATCGATCTGTGCAATTGGGAACCGATGACATGTGTCAACCAAGTCAGCGAAACTGACCACCCGATCCCGTTAGTCGCCTCTTACGACAAGCATAGTCGCCTTTTATGGCAAGCACATGGGTTGCTGAAGAGCTATTCTACCCCGGATCTTCACGGGTCGTTAAGGGAAAGACAAGGCGGGGTTGTAGAGCCGGGCAGAGGAAGCAGCATAGGATAGCTGTGGTCTGCACAGCTAGGCTTGGACCGTGTTCACAAAGTGGTCAAGGTGTTAACAGATCTAATCTTATACGGTACATCCGAAGGCAGTTTCACATTATGATCGTACGGCTGTATTTAGCGCCCGATCAGCCAGGAACAAAACAAACGAAATTTCAGACTTTCTCTTGGATGAGAATCTTGACATGCTGTTTGTAACTGAAACCTGGTTTCATCCAACTGGTGATGATGCCCTTGTGGCTGCTATGACGCCAGATGGATTTGTTTGCAAACATGTTCCACGGGATGGTAGAGGTGGAGGTGTAGCAGTGATTTACAAGAGTGGTATGTGTCAGTCTTCGGAAGTCAGATACTGTATTCACATCGTTTGAACATATTGATGTGACATTATCATCTTTGAACACTACAGCCAGGATTGTGTGCCTATACCGTCCACCTCCCTCCTCCAAAAACAAACTTACATTCTATGAATTCCCTGAGGATTTGTCTAAACTTTTCTCAGCACATAATAACAACACTGTATATATTGGTGATTTCAATATCAATTTTGATGAGATCAACAAACCTGATGTCCGTAAAGTCAAGACACTCCTGTCCTCTCATGATCTGCACAAGCATGTATCCAGTGCAACACATCAGGACACATTCTAGACTGGATTGTGAGTTCTAATCTTTATCTCATTCAGTCAGTTGTCTTTAAGGACAAACTCCTGTCAGATCACTTCATAGTGTTCACAACGCTCAACATGCAGAGACCCGAACTCCATAGGACTATAAGCACATCCAGGAATGTGAAAGCCATTGACCATAAGAATTTCTCGAGTGACTTGTCACACCTGTTATCTCAAGGTGATGGTACAGGTGATGTATCTGAAATGACTCGTCATTATAATGATGTGCTCAGTTCCGTGTTGGAAAAACATGCTCCCTTAAAAGTTAGACGTTTTACTCACAAGCCAGGGTGTGCCTGGTACTGTGAAGCCATTCGGGTCGCCAAGCGTGAGCGATGCTGCGCTGAAAGGAGATGGAGAAAGTCGGGACTGGAGGTAGATTGCCAGATCTACAAGTCCTGTCGGAACAAAGTCTCAAAGATTATTGAGGAGTGTAAAAGGAACTATTTAAAGCAAAAAGTCTCAGTTCTCCAAGATAAGCCGCGACAGTTATCAAAGTTTGTAGACTCTCTTCTTGGTAAGAAGAGAGAAGAGGTTATTCCTCAGTGTGATGATAACGGCAAACTTGCTGAAACCTTCATTGACTTTTTCAAGGATAAGGTTCTTGCTGGAAACCTTCATTGTGAGTTTTTGATGCCCCCCCCACCCCCCACCTCTCCCCTCTCAAGGATAAAAGGATGTTCTGAACATAAGAAAAATCATCCGTGATTCACATTTCCTGCACCTCAGGATCATGTTTCTGATACGATGGTATTTGATGAGACCATTCTCCTTCGTTAAGTGAATGATCTCAGAATGATCCTGGACAGTGGCAATATGGCGGCATTAGTCCAGAATGATCCTGACCTAGTCCTACACGCCGCATTTGACACGGTTGACCACAAATGCCTGTTACACACATTGGAATATGAAGTTGGTGTCAAAGGACTAGCACTCAGCTGGTTCTCCTCATATTTGCACCAGCGAACACAGGTTGTAAAAGTTCAGAATCATACATCTGACAAAGTAGAGTTAACATGTGGCGTGCCCCAGGGCTCGGTTCTTGGTCCAATTCTCTTTTTGCTACATGTAAACTCTCTTCCCGCGGTTATTGACTCTCATGACTGTGGGCACTATGCATATGCTGATGACAATTAGGCTACCAGGATTCTTAATCTGCAATTTCCAGTCACTGATCTACAGATCATAGACAGTTGCGTTTCCGATATAAAGACCTGGATGAACATAAGGAAACTCCAACTGAATGATGACATAACGGAGTTGCTCGTCCTTGGAAATTCCAAACAGCTGCAGAAAACCTCCATCTGCAATGTGAAGATTTCAACATCTCACATTCAACCTTCCCCTGTCACTAAGGATCTTGGAGTATATCTTGATGCCAGTTTGTCTTTGGAATCGCAAGTCAACCACATTTATAAAAACTGTCACTATTATCTGCGAACCATCAGCCCCATTAGAAATCTCATCACAACAGAATGTGCTCATTGCTTGGTTCGATCAATTATACACTCTCGACTCGACTATTGCAACCGTCTGCATTCTAACCGACTATTCTGCAAATATTACAGAACTCAGCAGCTTGCATAGTCTGCCTCAAGTCCAAGAAAGATCACATCACACCTTCACTGATGTCTCTACACTGGTTGCCTGTCAAATTCCGGACTGACTTCAAAAGTCTATATATCACTTTCAAAGCTCTACATGGACAAACACCTGAATACCTCTCCAGTCTTCTGTGTCAGTACATCCCAACCCGACCATTACGATCCCAGAATCACCAGCTACTTGTCATTCCTAAAGTTCGACTCTCATCCTATGGGAAAAGATCATTCCAACACGCAGCCGCCAGTCTCTGGAACAACGTGCCCACTCACATCAAGAAAGCTGAATCTTTGGACACATTTAAATCGTCTCTAAAACCCATCTTTTTTCGTCTTGCCTATTACTAGACTTTCTATGTTCAATTGTCTCTCTGTTAATAGTTTTAACTAATTTTTTTCTCCTATAGTATTGTAGCACCATGACTGACTGACTGACTGAGTTTGGTTTTACGCCGCTTTTAGCAATATTCCAGCAATATCACGGCGGGGACACCAGAAATGGGCTTCACTCATTGTACCCATGTGGGGATTCGAACCCGGGTCTTCGGCGTGACGAGCCAACGCTTTAACCACTAGACTACCCCCACCGCCCCCCTGTAGCGCCATGAGCGGGCATTAGTACCTGGATGTAGCGCTATATAAATACCCACATTATTATTTATTATTATTGTGGTATCATAGTTTATCATGAAAGAGATGATGCTGGATGGCAGCTTGCGGGGCCAGGATGGGTTTAATTAATTTCCAATTGTTTCCTCTTTTTCAGTCTGTGCACTGTACCTATGACAACATCAGGCTCAGACTTAACCAACTCTTAAATAATATAACAGGTACCTCTTCTCTTTTGGACCATGTTTTGGAATATACTTCGACAGCATCCAACATGAGTTTTAATCCCAATTGGTTGGTGGATGATCAAAATAATTGGTTGGTGGCTAACCACGGCAGTTGGTTGGTGGCTGATCAAGATAATTGGTTGGTGGCTGATCAAGATAATTGTTTTGTTGCTGATGAAGACAATTGTTTTGTTGCTGATGAATACAATTGGTTGGTGGCTGATCAAGATAATTGGTTGGTGGATGATCAAAATAATTGGTTGGTGGCTAACCACGGATGTTGGTTGGTGGCTGATCAAGATAATTGTTTTGTTGCTGATGAAGACACTTGATTGGTGGCTGATCAAGACAACTGGTTGGTGGCTAATCAAGATAATTGGTTGGTGGCTGATCAAGACAATTGGTTGGTGGCTGACCAAGATAATTGGTCGGTTGCTAACCAAGACAATTGGTCAGTGGCTAACCAAGATATTTGGTTGGTGGCTGACCAAAATAATTGGTTGGTGGCTGACCAAGACAATTGGTTGGTGGCTGATCAAGATACCTGGTTGGTGGTTGACCAAGACAACTGGTTGTTGGATGATCAAGACAATTGGTTGGTGGCTCATTCTTAACCTGTATGTATGATATGTTTGAACAATTCCCAACATTTATTGTAAGTGACTTTAACGAGTTTTCTGATCATGCTCAACGTATTGTTTAAATGTCGTTAAAAAGTCGCCCCACATCTGAAATCCACAACTGCACCTGTGAATGTGAAGGTCGATCCACCGACCATGTTTGACTGTACGAATGTTACCTGAAATTGACAATAACTGCAAGTGCACGTGCCACGTGCAAGATCGTGATTCTGTTCTGTGGAACGCTGACTGTGTGTATGAAAGTAAACAGGCTTTGATTGTTAATGTTGATACATTAAATGCTTGTTTTGATACACAGACTATTACTTCACAAGAATCCATGGGCAAGTGCATTGACAATTTTACAGCTGAACTGAATGATATAATGATGCCATTCTTCAAAGTTAGAAGCAGACGACAAACCGTGGTTCAGCGAGGAGTTAAAGCTACTGTATATTGACTATATTAATGCCTTACTGAACTTAAACAGAAATAAGACTCCAGATAATCATGAAAATCTCCATAGTAAAAAAGTATTTACAAAAAGACTTAAGAGACTATATTTACAATCTGAAAGGAATAGACTGTCTCGACTGAAAAAAAATAATCCGAAACAGTTCTACGAACATTTTAGAAAAGTCGCAGGTTCAGCTGACTTCAGCTATGCAGATTAGTTCCGATTTTCTAATGCGGATGCTGTATATGAAGAACTTGGCTTTGTGATTAGTAAAGAAAAGGGGATATTCGATCTCTTAAGCGGCAGAAATCTCATCGATCTTATAACATGTTAAATGAATACTTTATTGAATATGAGGAAATTTTTTTGTCCTTACTGAAACAAAACATTTAATTGTGTTTTATCAACTTGACATTTCCATCGACTATGGTCTTCAGCTGTAATTGTTCCGGTTTTCAAGAAAGGTGATACTTCTGATCCGAATAATTATCGTGGAATCAGTCTCGTAAGTTGTTTTGGAAAGTTATTTACATCCATAACCAACCAGAGGCTTTTGTCGTGGTCCTCAGATCGCAATGTTGTTACGGATGCTCAATTTGGGTTCCAACCGCAGTTGGGTACAGTGGATGCCATATTTGCATTACACTCACTTATCAGTAAATCCTTGGGTGCTAAGAAACGTCTATATTGCGCCTTCATTGACTTTAGGGGGCATTCGACTCTGTAGATAGATATAAGTTGTGGTATAAATTGTCTAAACTTGGAATAAGAGGTAACCTCTTATCAGTTATTCACCCACTGTACCTTAATGTAAGGCCATGTGTCAGTGTCAATGGTTTCTGTAGTAGATATTTTGAAAATAATTTAGGCTTAATGCAAGGGGAAGTGTTCTCACCCGTTTATTCTCTCTATTCATTAATGGCTTTGAAGAGACTTTTCTGCTAGATAAATGTGTTCCGTATGAGTACAAAACTCGTAGCCTCTTCTTGCTGATGTACGCTGATGAGCTTGTGTTATTTTCTGAGTCAGTCGATGGTCTCCATCAGATGCTTAATATCCCATCAACTTACTTCGAGAAATGGGGAATGCAAGTTAACACTCAGAAGACCAAGATTGCTGTTTTCCGAAACGGTGGCAAAGTTCGGCCTGGTGATCCATGGAAGTTGATTCATGACGGCATTGATGTCCAGGACAGTTTTACATATTTAGGTATCGTATTCAACTATAACAATAAGTTTACAAATGCACAAAACAGTTATCTTGTCAAGGTAGAAGGGTCTCATTTGCCCTTAATAATAACACACGGTCCTTGTATCTTAATCCTCAAACGATGTTGTCTATATTGATTGCTATGTTAGAAGTGTCGTGTGCTATGCGTCTGAGGTATGGGGCTCTCATAAGGCTGAAAACATCGAAATATTACATTGGGATTATTGTAAGCGGATATCAGGGGTAAAAAAATCAAATTGTAACTGTATGGTTTATGCTGAACTGGGTCGAATGTTCAATATTGTCAAGTACTGGAGCAAGCTGCTGGGAACTGATAACTATATTCTACGTGGGTGTTACGAATATCTATATGAGGAGGTAAAAACAAATACTGTTAAGAACTGGGCCTTTCAGGTTAGGAATATTTTAACAACTCTTGTTTTTGGTGATATATGGTACAAGCAAGACTTGAATGTCTCTTATCTGCCTGTCATTAAACAAAGACTAATTGAACATGCTTTCCAGTTTATTGGAAGTTAGTTGTCCAGTTTTTTTAAGTGTAGATTGTATAAACATATTATTGATACATCACTTTGCAATATTATCTTCAAAAATCAATTCCTGCAATTTATGCAAAATATATGTATAAATTAGTAAATTTCGACTCTCTTCACATAACTTATATATTGAAACAGGAAGGTATAATAACATTGACATAAATATGTCTGTCCTGCTCCAGTGATATAGAGGATGAATTCCATTTTGTTTTAAGATGTCCTGTTTATCAAGGTTTAAGGAAATTGTACATTAAGCCTTACTATTGGAAAAATCCATCCGTTTTCAAACTTGTCCAGCTCTTGAGTATCCAAAATGTTAAACAATTCTGTTTTCTTTGTAAATTCCAATTCAAGGCTTCAAAGTTAAGACTAAATTTATTGGAAAATGTGTTTTTATGTTCTCCTTATACTTATATACTTTACCAAACCAACCACCCGGTCTAAGAATGTATATTTTCATGTTCACCGATTAGCTGTACAGCTAAAGGTAAATACAGAACTGAATTGAATTGAATAACCCACGAAGGTGCTTATTTTCAGTGACGGTGAAGCCACATTTGATTGCATAACCTCTATGTTGATAGCAGTTGATAGCCACATGAAGTGGAATTTGCATCGTGAGCTGCCAAGTCCACGTTATGCAAATCGTTCCTGTAACGGAACAAGCTCGATGAAATTTTGTTTGAATAGGAAAAGTAAATTGTTGCTGATGCCTAAAAAAACATATTGTGGGAAATTTTGGGACATACATGTCCTAGAACATCACTTAAACATATGGCATGAATTCCCTTGTTTGCAAATTTGCAATTAGGGAACATTCTCGTTCTAGTTTGGCCAAACGGTTCAAACCAATATTTAGAACTATACTTGCTGGTTCCTGGAGTTGATGAATTTCTTTCAATGACACAGGGGATAATCTCGTTCTCACTTATAGTGCTGTCCCAATGCTTTCCTGCAGGAGTGGTAGAAGTCTTCCAAGTGAGTGGTGGCTTTTGGTTTTCATCCATTGGTCTCCATTCTTGTGACGCCTTTCAGAGGCCGAAAACAGACTAAATCGTTTACGATGGCAGTTTAAAGCACTGACTAAAGGTATTAAGTAGGAAATAATATTCTCCCAGATTTAATTATCAGACGGAATAGGGAAGTCGTTTAACACGCCTCAATAGTAATACAAATGATCGTTGTCTTGACAGTCAGTGATGTGTATGACATCAACAAAAAGGGATTTCATCGAAGCGGCACGACTTGCCCATGACTGAAGCCACGAACGGGCTCTCCACATCGTTTGCTGTGATTCAGGAATCAAACATTATTCTCATCTCTTAGAAATTATAACAAATCACAGTGCACGATTTAGACATGATTTAGAACTTGATAGGACACTCAGGGTCGTCCATGCAGTATGGAGGTTACACTGTCACCGTCTCGGCAAACAGAACATTAATGCCGATTCACTCTCATGTAAGTCATATAATACTGGCTGTTCAGATTCCACCGACGATAAACTACAAGTTATTTTCAACATAAACATTTCAGACACGGTTTCTAACACTACCAATCATGAAATAGCTGATATGCCAGATTCTAAAACTTCCGATCAGGAAACAGCTGATATTCCGGAGGAAACAAATTGAGCTCACGGTAGATACATCAAAGATCGAAGACCATAGGGATCAGATCCAGATGTTCTCAAATATATTCCTCATCCATATATTATCTACCTAGAATACTGATCTCAAGTCGACCATATCTCACTTCTTGGAACAACAGCTCGAGATGATACTGCGGTCGATCTAATGTTAAGCTTGAGTTGGAAAGGCAGGAAATATTTTTCTGAAGAATTGTTGGTATCATTTAAAAGTCTTGAAAGTGCAAAGGTAAAAACAAAAGTGTTTAATCTGATAATAGTACCATCATATTTACAGCGACTAGTCCCGGATTTCCCAGCTCAGCTGCTATTTTCCTTCTCACTCATGTCAGAAAGACAACGAGCCGTGGGTGAATTTGCCTCCTAGACAACAACAGGTGACAATTATGATATAGATATTTTACGTGCGCTTTCCGACATGATGTGTATGTCGCACACGGGACAACCAGTGTGTTCACAAACGGTTTTAACAGATTGTACACAGAGGCAACTATCTGACATTCCACAAATGTCAGAACGGTTTCGGATGTTCTTAACCTGTACAATGCACGCGTCGACGTCTATTGTATGAGTGAGTGAGTGAGAGAGAGAGGGAGGTTAGTTTTACGCCGCACTCAGCGATGTTATAACTTTATGACGGCGGTCTGTAAATATTCGAGTCTGGACCAGACAATCCAGTGATCAACAGCATGAGCATCGATCTGCGCAATTGGGAACCGATGACATGTGTCAACCAAGTCAGCAAGCTTGACCACCCGATCCCGTTACTCGCCTCTTACGTCAAGCATGGGTTACTGAAGATCAATGTTCTAACCCGGACCTTCACGGGTCGTGTATTGTATGATGAACCAGATGAAATGATAGAGTCAAGGTGTAAGATGAGGATTTAACATCCTCTTCCACAACCGCCCATGGAGTGTGACCAAGGCTACAGGGATGTTATGTTTCAAACTTGAATCGCTATCGAATCTGGAAGTAGAAATACCCGGCTGTTTCGCCGAGTATATATTTCTGGCCTATTAGCAAGTAAAATTAACCAAATAATATTAACACATTTCATGATCAAATTGTTTGATGTGACATTTTATATTCAAGTTGTCCATGCACTGGACCCGGTGTGACCAACGGACAGATAGAACGTGGTCGTTCTGCCACCCGTGAAAGTGAAGTTGAGGTGCACTCTACCACAAGAATTCCTTCCTCCACCGCCACAAGGATTCAATCCACGGCAAGCAGATTGTCCAATTCGATCGCTCTTACGACCAGCAATTGGGTGCCAAGGACAAATTCCACTCTGGAATCCCCCTGATGCCGTTCCCGGTCGCTGGTAAACGTTAATTTCAATGAATGAACTTACCTGCTTTATGTCCTTGAGGATATAAGACCATATATATATATATAGGCGCACCGTCTTCAGAGTCCTCTCTTGGTCGTTGGGTGTTGAGTAACTGAGTAAACATAAACCCAGCCAAGCAGAAGTTTATCGAGAAATAAAACCAGAACAGTGTTTTTTATCGCTGAAGCTTGAAAGTATGGTTTATGGATATGTTTCTATTACACCTGCACTTGAGACGCAGTGCAACGCTCTGCTACACGTACAACACGGTGGGCTGACTGCTAACAAAACAGATTTCCAGTGTCGTGCACAGCAAAAGTACCGCCCATTACCCCAGATATTAGCTGAATTGCCTTGTAGATATATAAAGTCTGTGCTAACAATTGAAACGTTACAGCGTGAAAATAGTTTTGCTAGGTCTTTGATGAATTTGATAGTATGCTGAGGAGCAGTAATTAAAGAATTAATTCAAATCAAAGGCCAGGCTTTACAGTGCATGAAGTTTGATTCAATAGGTACCGTTCATAATTTTTTATTTTATTTTATTTTTATTTTTTTATTTATTTATTTATTTATTATTTTATTTTTTAATTTTTTTATTTATTTATTTTTTGGGGGTCGTTGTTGTTGTGTGTGTGTGGGGTGGTGGTGGTGTTTGTGGGTATGTGTGGTGATTTTGGGCGGGTCACTTACTTTGTATGTAAATTGTAGGTGTTTGTCTGTGTGTACTGTGTGCTGTGTGCCGTGAGCTGTGTGCTGTGAGCTGTGTGCCAAGTGTACTGCATTGTTAACATTCATTCGAGGACAACTGAGTTGTGTGTTGCGTGCTGTGTGCTGTGCTGTGCTGTGCTGTGAGCTGTGTGTCAAGTGTAATGCATTGTTAACATTCATTCGAGGACAACTGTGAGTTGTGTGCTGTGAGCTGTGCTGTGCTGTGAGCTGTGTGTTGTGCTGTGCTGTGAGTTGTGTGCTGTGTGTTGTGCTGTGCTTTGTGCTGTGCTTTGTGCTGTGATGTGCTTTGTGCTGTGATGTGTGTTGTGCTGTGAGCTGTGTGCTGTGAGTTGTGTGCGGTGAGCTGTGAGCTGTGCTGTGAGCTGTTTGCTGTGCTGTGAGCTGTGAGCTGTGTGCCAAGTGTAATGCATTGTTAACATTCATTCGAGGACAACTGTGATCTGTGAGCCGTGTGCTGCGAGCTGTGAGCTCTAGTTTTAGAGCGACGTGCTGTATTTCAACAGAGTTCTGGGATATACTTTATTCCTCCTCTGATACAGAGAACATTGAACAAAGATCTGGTAGTCTTATCTTAAGTATTTAAAAGGAGCTATCTCTTACCTCTTATATTGCATAACATCTCAAGTTACCAGAAGACCCGCATTGTGTGTGATGACCATTATACTCGGGAAACTTTGCCTTTCTTGCAACTTGGATTACAGTTCCTGAAAGGTGGATATCACCAGCACTTTATTTTCATTTGTGAATTTAGTTAATTTTTTGTTTAAGTGTAACACTTTATTCGATATTAAATACATGTAGTACTACTGATGCCCTTTATGCACATTCCAGTTCTCTCTACCACCATGTATAGTGTAATAAAGCACACTTTCGCCCTGTACTATTATAGTTAAAGTACGAGGACGCTAAATCCTATGATGACAGTGACGATGATATGTTACTTAGCCTTCCTGAAATGACACCTGCGTTTGATGTACCGGCTAAAGGTAGGAATGAGAAGTCAACAGAGAACAGCACTAAATGGGCGTTAAAGATATTTAGAGATACGGACAATTGGGAATATTTCAGTAGCCTATACTTTATATAAACAGTCGGTAACTGAACACCTAAATCATTTGGAAATGATATCATTAAAATAACAATTTGTATAATTTAATGAAACAATATAGAAATAGAATAGAAACCTATATTTTGACCACTAAAGAGTTTAAAGAGGAAACTTACCTGTAGCGTAGATGTATATTCTGACTTCCCAACCAGTAATTGGCTGGAATTGGCTTCAGAGCAACAGTTTGCCCTTGGAATTTGAGATGAGACCCGTTGTTGAACTCAATGGAACCCTCAGACGATTTTACGCAGAAGTACGACATCTGACATCACCTCCATTTCATCGGCAAATAAACATTATGCAGGCAAAGAGTTCATGTCGTCGAACCATGTGTTTGTAGGTCTGGTTAAAGAGATGAAGCGTGCTTTAATTATAATAGTTCAGGGCAAAACTATACTTTATTACAAAACACATTGGAGTAGAGCGAACTTTACTTTATTACAAAACACATTGGGGTAGAGCGAACTTTACTTTATTACAAAACACATTGGGGTAGAGCGAACTTTACTTTATTACAAAACACATTGGGGTAGAGCGAACTTTACTTTATTACAAAACACATTGGGGTAGAGCGAACTTTACTTTATTACAAAACACATTGGGATAGAGCGAACTTTACTATATTACAAAACACATTGGGGTAGAGCGAAGTTTACTTTATTACAAAACACATTGGAGTAGAGCGAAGTTTACTTTATTACAAAACACATTGGGGTAGAGCGAACTTTATTTCCTAACCATAGCGACGTCTCGGTACAGATACTTATACCGTTATCAAGCATGAAGTGGTGAATGAGTACAGCAGGATATATATAGGGTACATGAAGGCTTACACAATGGATGATAAAACAAGATGGTTAACAATAAAAACGAGCATAACTATACAGGAGATGAACCCACAAGATAGCAGCCTGATGAATAGGATACCAGTGGGCGTGGGGATTAGTTAGAGAAGCCACAAAGAGAGTAAAGTAGTTTTGGATTTGGTGGGGTTAGGCTGATGGGATGATATAGCCCTGGTCCCTGTTAAGGTTTGGGCGGTGTCTTATTATGTGTACTGCTTCAGTCAATTTTCTTGTAGTGTAATACCGCCTCCGTGGTGTAGTGGTTAGAGCGTCCGCCCGGAGAGCGGAAGGTCGCGGGTTCGATCCCCGACCGCGTCATACCAAAAGGCGTTAAAATATGGTACTTGTTGGTCCCTGCCTGGCGCTCGGCATTAATGGGTACAACAAGGACTGGTCGACACGGAGTCAGTATGATGTGTCTGAGTTGGGTATTCATGCTTCACTGCGGCATGGTATCTCAGTGGGCTAGCACTATAAAACCAGCTTCAGTCTGGGCTAGTACAAGCAGCCGCGCATACACATACACACGCATGCACGTCGTCATATGAGCGAAATATTCTCAAGCACGACGTAAAACCCAATTTCACCACACCTCACCCTAATAAACTTAACAAAATAGTGTCATACATTTTCTTAACAGACTTACGTGTTTGCCTGTCAGCTTTAGGAACCAATTCAAAAGACTTCAACAACTACAACCGTAACAGTCTGATAATCACATTTAGTGAAAGGTGGGCCGAGACAAATAAGCCTTTAAATTTTCAACGATATCCCACCTTTTGAGGATCGGAGAGAACGATTATTTTGTAAATCAGTTTGTTTCATTTCAATCTGAAATTCTCTCCCTTCTGTTTCTTTTCAGTTTGAGTTTGTTTTTTTGTTTTTTTCTCAGCTTCAATTTCTTAAGAGGGTGGTGAGGTAGCCTAGTGGTTAAAACGTTCGCTCGTCACACCGAAGACCCGGGTTCGATTCCCCACATGGTACAATGCGTGCAGCCCATTTCTGGTGTCCCCCGCCGTCATATTGCTGGAATATTGCTAAAAGCGGCGTAAAACTAAGCTCACTCACTTAATCACACACACAATTTCTTAAAATAGAATTTCTCTCTCCACTCCTAATTTCTTCAGAGCAAAATGCCATTCTTCTCCTCAGTCAAGTCTGAAGTTTCATCATGCAACATTTCTTCCTCAACCAGAAAGGTGATACAAACCGTCTTGACATCAACCTTAAGCATACTAGATTTGCAGATCAGATTAAAATTGGCACACTTGACATCTGCCTTCAAGACATGTTATATTCGGGATTATTCTTTCTCGTAAAGTAAGATTCGAGTACTATTGTTTGTTTGAGTTCCATTCGGGATTCAAACCCTCACCCTCTGAATCAGGCACCTAATCGCCAGCACTCAAATTCAGCCATCGCGGCTTCTACAAAAATGGAAGTCGGACACCTGGTAGTGTAGATCAGCACTTTGTGTACCCATCTGACAAGTGCAGATTAGCACGGCACCTTGCTTTCGTTGATTTCGTGCCAACAATGCTGGCAAAACGCCAGGCTGATCGTGACCGAACGTTGGACATGTTTAGCATTGTATTTGGGAACATACACCTGCGCTCCTATGCAATTCGTAATTGCACCAAAATTATCAACTGATCAGAATTGTAAAAAGACTGTTCATTTGAATGATAACACCATGTGTGCGGGTCAGGGGAGTTATATTTGTACATATGAAAAATAAAACAACATGGTGTGATCCCCACATGTCCCTACTATGTATTTACAATATATGGTAAGCATACTTCTACCGTATATTTTCACTATGAAAAATATCAAATATTATGAATAACAATATTTATTATGCTCATCAAATGATTACAGTCACAGCATGGAAACACTCAGGTTGCATTTTCTACTTTGCGAAAGAAACGTTTTCTGTGTGAAAAGGAAAGTGTTATGAACAAACTTTGCATATTGCTTATATTGCACAGCCACATTGTTAACACAAACGACAAAAGCAGTTTCACATCCGTACAAAATCTCTGCCATAAGCAGAGTCGATTGTACAATTCTGACCATATCATGAGTATTAAGCAGTATTACAGATGTACGACGCGGTCTGTACACAATCCAGTCTAGAGTACTTGACACTGTGAGATACGATGACAGAGCATGTGTTTTGCAATCACTATCAAATTGCGAACATACCAGGTGTTCACGAAAGGTGAGCGTAACATGCACACCGGTGGTCACACATATGCAATGGATTATGGCTAGTTAACGGTTCACCTGAAGAAATTCGGGAACGTATGGTACAAGTCAAAATAGGGAAATCAGAATCTAGAAACTGAAAAATCATTGTAAAAATATGATCATAATCAAATATATGTTCAATTTGTTTTTAACTAAACTGTTTATAACTTCTTTAAGTAGTTGGAAAGTACAATAGAGACAAACCTTATAGATAAGAGTGAGTGAGTGAGTTAAGATTTAAAGTCACATCGGCAATATTTCAGCCATATCGTGACTAAAACTAGTTCTAAATTCATAATACATACATATAATATATAAAACCCTGTCAACGAAGGACAGTAAAACCACTAGATTATCACAGGTTGAGTTACAACTAGCTAGCATATATCTTTAAAAGTACAAAACTATTTTTGGACAATACAATGTAAAAATGGGCTATAGATCGCCAACAACTGAAGGTAGATCACCATACTAGGAACCATGGAGACTTACATTACTTTTGCTACCTGCATGGATCCTAGCTGGATTTACACCATCCCTTCAGCCGCTGGTGATAGTAGGAAAATTTAGCCAACAGTTAAAATAACACAAATACTACGTTTAAAATGTGATAATTTATATTTTACTTGGAAAGTTTTGGGGCTTACGAACCCTCTCAGGAGGACAAAAATTTTACGCTACTTCAACCCCCTTTGAGGGTACAGCCACTAACAATCTCAGTTACTAATCTAAACTACCAATAATAAAATATTTAGCTTTTTACAGATCAGTCAACAAATCTAATTCTTTTCAAAGTTCAACTATTAAATGATAACTAACATAATAAAAAAGATCCTTCAATGTTTTGACATTGAAATACTTATCCCTTGTGATGGAATATTCAACACAGTCAAGCATGACATGCTTGATCGTGATTTTCTCATCACAAGGGATGCAAAACGGAGGATCCTCACCTTTTAATAGGTACTCATGAGTATATCGTGTGTGGCCAATACGACATCGTCGTATGATGACCTCTTCAAATCTGGACTGACAACCCAAGTAGGTGTAACCGATAGTTGGTTTTATTGCATGTAGTTTATTTATACCTACTTGGGTATCCCACTTCTTCTGCATCAGATCACGGATATAAGATCTAATAGCAGCTTTGTAATCAGAGTACGGGGTCAGAAGTGGTGTCACAGGTTTGTTGAGTGCTGCCTTGGCAGCAAGATCGGCCATTGTATTCCCAGAAATGCCAACGTGGCTGGGTAACCAACAAAAGACAATGTCGCATTGGCCAGTAGCAAGGTCATTATATAATTCAATAATTTTTAATAAAAGTGGATGTTTACAAGAAAGATTTTAATAGCCTGAAGACACGAAAGAGAATCGGAAAAGATTATGCATTGTTTATAGTTACGGTGTTTATTAATATATTTAAGAGCTGTTAACATGGCGTTAGCTTCTGCTGTGAAAATAGAGCTATTATTTGGTAATCGAGAAGAGATTGTTCTGGATCCAATGACGGTGGCACAAGCAACCACACCACCATCCTTGGACCCATCTGTAAATAAGGATTTGTCTGTAGTATATTTAGTTTTTAATTGATTAAATTCTTGTCTATATTGTAATTCATTTGTTTCTGATTTTTAAAATGTTGTCAGTGTAAGGTCAACTTGTGGCCTCACCAATTGCCAAGGATGAGAAGAAATAAGATGGGAAGGAGCTATATGTTCTAGCTCAATGCCAGCAGCAGAAAGGAAAGGTTTCACTCTTATACCAAGAGGCGGAACAAGAGAAGGCTTCTTGTTATACAGATCTTCATATAGTGGATTAAAGACACAGTTATATGCAGGGTTTGACTCATTGGAATAACGTTTTGTTATATACTGTAAAGTTAATTTTATACGGCGTTGTGTAAGAGATGGCTCGTCAGCCTCGACGCAGAGGCTGTCAACAGGTGAAGTTCTAAAGGAACCAAGACATAGTCTTAGACCTTGGTGGTGGACAGAATCTAAAAGTTTTAGGTTGCTGTTGCAGGCTCCACCATACACGATGGAGCCATAATCAAGTTTGGAACGGACCAATGATCGATATATTTGTAGGAGGGTAGCTTGATCCCCTCCCCACTTAGAATTGGAAACGACTTTCAACAAGTCAAGTGCCTTCAGGCATTTAGTTTTAAGGGACTTGATATGTGGAAGAAAAGTTAGATGCGAGTCAAAAATTAAACCCAAGAACTTGGCTTCCTTAACAACTTTGATGGGAGAGCCATTTAGAAACAGTTCAGGGTCTTTATGCGGTTTATATTTTCTACAAAAATGGATACAATTAGTTTTGGATTTAGAAAATTTAAAGCCGTTTTCAAGACACCATTTATCTATTTTGTTTAAACACAACTGCAGTTGCCGTTCAATAGTATGCATACTTTTACCACGACAAGAAATATTAAAATCATCCACAAACAGTGACCCATCGATTGAATCACTTAAGACCTTTGATAAACTGTTGATCTTAACACTAAACAATGTGACAGACAAAATACTACCTTGTGGGACACCTTGATCCTGCTCCTAATGGTCAGACTGGGTAGAACCCACGCGGACTTGAAATTGCCTATCAGTTAAAAACTCGGATATAAACTGAGGCAAACGGCCTCGTAAACCAAAATCATGTAAATCTTGTAAAATGCCGTGCTTCCATGTCGTGTCATAGGCTTTCTCTAAATCGAAAAATATTGACACTGCATGCTGCTTGTTAAGAATGGCATTCTTAACGAATGACTCCAATCGAACTAAATGGTCAATGGTACTGCGATTTTTACGAAAACCACATTGAATATTTGTGATTAAATTATTGGACTCTAAGTACCAAGTTAATCTGTTTTTTGACCATGCGCTCCATGGTTTTGCAAACGCAACTAGTCAAGGAAATGGGCCTATAATTTGAGGGATCTGTATGATCACGTCCAGGTTTAGGTATGGGTACAACAATGGCATCACGCCAAGATGAAGGAAATTTACGAGATGTCCAAATGTCATCAAAAATATTTAATAGTGTTTCTAAACAGGATTCAGGTAAGTGTTTCAGGAGTTGATAATGAATGTTATCAGCTCCTGTTGCAGTATTGTGAGCTTGTTCAAGAGCAGTATGAAGCTCTCGGATAGAAAAGATTTCATTATAGTCTTCCCAATTATCTGAATGAAAATTGATTTGTTTCTTTTCTTGCAATGTTTTGTATTTTTGAAATTTAGGAACATAGTTTGACGAGGAAGAATGTTTTGCAAGTGTTTCACCCAGTTTATTTGCGATGTCAGATTTATCTGTTAACAATTGGTCCCCAGTTTTGAGATGATTAATGCTTGATTTGGTACCCTTACCTTTAATTCTCTGGATCATGTTCCATACCTTGGACATCGGCGTCCGTGAATTTATTTTCGAAACGTACTTTTGCCAAGACTGGCGCTTATTTTGCTTAAATGTTCGACGTGCTCTAGCGTTTAAAATTTTAAATTTATCTAAATTATGCACCATTGGGTGGCGACGGAAATAGTGTTCAGCTTTTTTCCGTGCCTTTCTAGCTTGTTTGCAGTCATTATTAAACCATGGTTTACGTATATGTGGATTTGTAGAGGACCTAGGAATACACTCATCGGCTATTTTGTGTAGTTCATCAGAGAATAATTGCACTGAATCAAGAGCATCAATAAAACGAGCAGGATTTAGTTTGTCAATACAGAGTAATTCAAACAAAGGCCAGTTTGCTTTACTGAAGTTCCATCTTTATGATGGAGCAACATCAACAGGAGTTATTGATTTAAGAATGGTCGGAAAATGGTCGCTGCCACACAGGTCGCTATGGACTGACCATTCAAATTCATGTAACAGATCTGTATGAGTGAGTGATAAATCAAGAGAAGAATATATGCCTGTGCCAGGATGTAGGTATGTTTTCGAATTATCATTAAATATACACAGATCGTTGTTTGAAATAAAATCTTCTAGTACTGTCCCATTTCTGTTTGTATCAGAACTACCCCAAAGAGGATTATGACCGTTCAAGTCACCCATAATGATACACGGTTTGGGGAGCTGGTCATAAAGAGCCTGAAGATCAGTTTGGTGAAGAGTGGAAGATGGCGGCACATAAAAGGAGCATAATGTAAAGGCAATGTGTAAAGTCAACCTGACTGCAACAGCCTGAAGTGTTGTATTGAGGGGAACAGGGCTGTGTATAACACCCTGTCGCACCAAAATTGAAGAACCTCCAGTAGCTCGGAGACCCGGAGGAGAAAAGAAGTTATATGAAGTATACTGCCGTATATCAAATTGATCTGTGGTTTTAAGATAAGTTTCCTGTATTTCTTTACTAAGATGACAAATTACCGATGATTAATCTAAGGCACAAACAAAACAAATAATAACCATGTGCTTATTGATCTATTGAAATCTGTCAGTTATATCTGACAATGGATGTCATCTGCCTGTATTGCTGCATTATCAGCAGTGAATCTGCACTGAACATACTTCATTGTAATCGTTACAATTATCAGATTAAAATGTATTTCCATTTTCCATGATAGTACTGATGTTTTTGAATATCAGGATCGTATTTAGACGAAGAATGCTCGGCTACAGATTTTCCAAGATTAACTGAAATATGTACTTTAGGAGTTTACAAAGAATTGTCATCCAAATTGATGGTAAACTGCTAACTTTGATCTTTTATCTATTTAATCACGTTCCATACACAGAGCGTAGGCGTATGCGAATATATTTTTCCAACATAATTCGTCCATAATTAATGTCGGTATTTTGGATTTGTTGTTTTTCGATACTTCTTGCCGTTGCAGAATGTAGACATAATTCTATCATCAAACCATGGTTTACCATGGGTTTACAGAGGACTGAGAAATTGTTTTCAGTCATTTGATTTGAGTTGATCTGAAAACAATTTGATTGGGTCAATACCATTCTTAAAATTGTTTTGGATTCATTTGCCAACTACCGCTGCACTCAGCAAGAGTCCAGCTATATATATATGGTCTGAAAATAATCAAGCCTGGAACCGACAATCCAGTGATCAGCATTTCTTAACATTCTCAAATTCATATTGCTAAGAGCGGCGTAAAACCATACTCACTCACTCACTCGAAAATTGGATGGGATAGAGGTGGAATCTCAGTGGCACAAGTGGTTTCAGGCTTGGTAGGGAAATGATAACTTCCATATGGGTCAGCGTGAACAGACTACATATTAATATCATAAATCCAGTCACGGCATGTGGGAAAACAGGCGTTCTCATGTTATGTTCTGACAAATAATTATTAACTTACATTGTGTATAGCATTGTAATGTTGACAGCGCAACACGCTGCATATTAATATATAAAATCCAGGTAATGTATGGGAGTACACACAAACGCATGTTTAACTCTCCAGTGCAGCTGCGAGCCGTGAACATTCGGGTTAGAATTTATCTTCAGTAACCCATGGTTGTCATAAGAAGCGACTAACGGGATTGTATGACTACGCACTGAGAAGAGTCAGCAATCTGATTGGACATATTTTATTTATAGCCAGTGAAACCCCCTGTCTCATTTTAGTGCAGGACAGGTTAAGGCCAAGGTCGTCAATGGCGAACGGGCACGACACAGGCCTGTTTGCAATGAATAAATGTACATAAACTCATAATGACAGTAAAGTGTAAGAGTCTCCGAAAGAATGGCGATTAGCGCGCTGACAGGTGCCATCAATTCAACATGTTTTGGTGCATGTCGTTGGTGTATACTGTGAAATAAACAAGAAAATCGGTAAGTTACCGCTACAAATTCTGAGCAGGTATTTTGGCTCGGAATCGAGAAATCGCGATTTTTCTAGCTTCCGAAGACCCTAGCTCCCAAAGTACTGCTCCGAGCTTTGTGCTGTATGTCTTATTTTGTAGGAACATCTATTAGCTTGAAATGTGTGCATACTTTTAATGGGATAGATACAGTGGGCATTGTTGAATTCGTCCTGAAACGAACTTGGTGAGTTGACCTCGTTACACCCCTTTCCTTTTGCATAGTGATCCCCGTTAGTGACAGTACATACATTGATGGCAGTTTTTAGTGTTACAAGACCCCGTTAATGACAGTACATACCTTGATGGCAGTTTTTAGCGTTACAAGACCCCGTTAATGACAGTACATACATTGATGGCAGTTTTTAGCGTTACAAGATCCCGTTAATGACAGTACATACATTGATGGCAGTTTTTAGCGTTACAAGACCCCGTTAATGACAGTACATACATTGATGGCAGTTTTTAGCGTTACAAGACCCCGTTAATGACAGTACATACTTTGATGGCAGTTTTTAGCGTTACAAGACCCCGTTAATGACAGTACATACATTGATGGCAGTTTTTAGCGTTACAAGCCTCTGTGGTCTGACAGCTACACTCCTTGCACAGACGAGCTGGCCGCACACCTTTCACATAAGGTTAGTCTGATCTGTTTGTTTACAGTTATATTGTATTTTATTGCATTTACATGTTGCAACTTTGTTTACTTACTAACATACGGCTTTTATGTTTCATAATTTTGTGTGCATGATATAAAACTGTGAGCGTTTTACCGAATACGAGTCTGTTTTACATTAGCTAAACTATGATTAAGCATTATGTAGCAGTTGTGGTGGAGGTGGATGATGATGATGATGATGATGATGATGATTTGGAGACACAAAGCGTTTTTCGCACACGGTGACGATTCTGTACACAGGGTAGCCTTATTGAGTGGCCATGTGACTGGGAAGACGGCTAACCACGCTCCCTAACATGGCTACCGCCTAGCCGATGCGTGACAACCTCACGTCATCCCAGCAACTTCTCCTAAAGTACTGTCGGAAATGCTAGAAAAATGCTTTTTGACTTATATTTAAAATTCAGAGGTATTACAGTTACTTAAATAACAAAAAATGTCTTCAAAATGTTGAATATGTGTGCGTATAGTATACGTATTGGTTATGTAAGGGATCATTTGTGTATGTGTGTTTGTTGTGAAATAAACATACGAATTACTGTACATTGGAAAGAATCCTATCACTTGTGTTATCTTATCGATTGATTGTAGAAATGTGCAACGTTTTAATAAATGTTTTGCATGTCAACAGTATATTTCATTGCAAAAATATGGATGTAATTCGGTCAGTTTAATCTAGTTGTGAACACTGGCCAAAGATTTAACGAAGTCACTGGTGTAGCTTCTTTAGAATATATATATTCTTCTTCTCCTAAAGTTTGTAGACCGCCCGTCTAAGTACTCCCTTGTCAAAGTTGTCAAGGATGGTTTTACGTCCCGGTTTTGCTTTTGAGACGGTCCCTGTCTTGTCTGATTTGTTTACAATATTGTAAACTTGTTGGTAAGACATACCAACAGCTCTACAAGTTCTGTAATAAACCATTTCTATACTAATGAAAGGTTTACCTCTGTCTTTTTCAAGAACCAAAACGTATAAACCTTTGCAACAATCGTCTGCAAATAGTTGGCAATAGTGGACGCTGTGATAAAGATCTGCTTGCATGACGGGAAACTTATTTATCAAGACTTAACATTTATATTAATATTTCTTCAATAAAGAAATGATAATTAAGTAAAGTAACACAAACATTCAACATTTATTTGTTTAAGAAAAACGTTAATTTATATTTTTACACCACCTGTATTATTAGCATAAATGTAAAGACTATTTCAGATTTCTGTTGTTGAACTCTGAAAAAATCTTAAGTTGTTGTTTTGGTACCAAATTCTCTCCTGTAAACTGCCCTTTAAATGCATGGGAATGTTAAATCAATTGAAATAAAAATTAGGTACACTATAGGTGAGTTGATATATTCACAACATAATACATTTATCACCTTTCTAAAGATATTAAGGCTAAAAAGCATTTTCGACAGTACTTTAGAATACCTTATCCGTCCCATGATCAATAAAATAAAACTAAGAACAAGACGGTACATGTCCTTTCATTCCCATGCCCAACATGTTACATTAGCCAAATCGCTATTTGCACGAACATAAAGAGCGAGTTTAGTTTTACGCCGCTCTCAGCAATATTCCAGCTACATGGTGGCGGTCTGTAAATAATCGAGTCTGGACCAGACAATCCAGTGATCAACAGCATGAACATCGATCTACGCAATTTGGATACGATGGGTGAGTGTCAACCAAGTCAACGAGGCTAACCACCCGATCCCGTTAGTCGCCTCAAGCATGGGTTACTGAAGACCAATTCTAACCCGGATCTTCACGGGTACCACTAATATAACGAACACTTAACTGCGAAAAACCGTCGGCATCATGCCGGTTACCACACAATATAATATGTGTGTATATTACACATTGTAAACATTGATTATAATCAAAGATGTGTTCAGCTTTTGAAACTGTACTGTTTTATTAGAACCAGAAATGAAGGATAAAATATATTCATTTTGTTTATTACGAAAACCTTGCCATTAGTAACTTTAAATGTATAATTACATTTGATATAACATAACATAACAGAAAATAATATTTTGATGAAATTATGTGTAAACTGGTGTAACACTATCACCATAGCTTCTGACAAGCACAGGTGTTTCAGCACACCTGATGCATGCTGATTATCACCAATGTTTATGTGCGATGACTATCTATGTCGTCGGACACTGTTAACGCTGCACAGGTATAACGTTACATGCAGGTGATATGGATGAACCCTGTTGAGACACCGGATTTAAGTATGTGTCCTGTTGAAACACTGGGGTTAAATAGGTTCCAAGTGAAAATACTTGTCTTTGACGGAGTTTACATAGAAGTTACGTCAAAAATATTTTAGCCATACTGTCACAAGAAGAGGTTTTATATATACATTGTTATTATGTACACTGAAATACATTCGGAACGCAACGGACTATGAACACTGACCATGGAATATGCAAAACGAAAGCTGCTTGAAGTAATGTAACTATGATGCACAACGATAAGCACGTGGCTTTTCTGAGTGATCGCGTGATCCATTGTTTGCTGAAAATCGCTTTTTCACGTGTAAATCGCGTGAAAATGCATAAAACGTGGTAGTTCCACAACACATTGACAATCAACTGTGTACTACAATCACACCTTAATTTTGAACACCACTAAATTGTTGACTTTACATAATGCCACGTGTATCTGCTGTTGAGAGAGGAGCTGTCAGATTTGTTGTGTCAGAAGGTTTAATTGTCATAATTCAACAATCGTCAGGTTATCACAGCGCATACGACAAACTGGCACAACATTTCAGTGACCAAACCCAAGACTGTCACATCGTCCTCACACATTTTAGGAACAGGTTCAAGACAGCGTCCTGAACAGCAACCACCACTTGTGGACGAATAGGTACCATCAATCCCCAGACGGTACACCGGCGATCACGTCAAAGAGGACTGCGCGCGCATAGATCCTATATGGGACCAATACTGACTCAAACACACCAACAGCAACGTCGATCGGCATTGGATCTTTAGTCGGTGGGAACCGAGAAGATCCGGGTTAGAATTGATCCTCAGTAACCAATGCTTGTCTTAAGAGGCGACTAACGGCATCGGGTGATCAGGCTCGGGTGCTCGGGTGTTGACACATATCATCGTATCCCAATTGCGTAGATCGATACTCATGCAGTTGATCACTGGGTTGTCTGGTCCAGACTCGATTATTACAGACCTCCGCCATAGAGCTGGAATATTGCTGCGTGCGGCGTAAAACTAAACTCACTCACTTAGACGGTGGGAAGGTTTTCTGTGTAGTCCAGGGGCGGTATTCTAAAACAGTTTAAGATTTATTTTTAAAAACATTTCCTATGTCTAAAAAAATGTTTTAGGTAAGTCGAGTATTTTTAAGGGCTTAAGACTTTTATGAGGATGGTAGGGTCAGGGTCTGGCATCGACGTGGTGAACCTAACACTGAATTTTGCGTTTTTAGCAGGTGAACCTCTGGGGCGGTCACAGCGTTATGATTTGGGAGGGGGGGGGGGAGGATTAGTTCTCATGGCAGGGGCAACTCTACACATCTGCCGTGGTCGGGTTACAGCTCAAACGTACACAGCAGATTCACCGAGAAAATTAGTTTCTTGAAAGAAATATATGACAAGTAGACAGTCATAAAGTATATTTCTAAATGGGCCGACAATACAGTCAATGTATACATAATGTCATTTGGGAAGTGAACAAATGTAACACGTTATATTTGGGATTACACTTTCTCAATGAAGTACAGATGCTTTTGAGTCCCATCCGGGATTCAAAACGGCCCCATTTGAACCCCGACCCTCAGAATCAGGCACCTAATCCGGGTGACTCAAAGTCAGCCACCTAACCCACTCAGCCACTGTGGAAGCCGCGGTGGCTGAGTTGGTTAGATGGCTGACTTTGTGTCCCCCGGATGGGCCTCAACCCAACAAATGTAAAAGTCATGAAACTGTACTCCCTGAGAAAGTGTAATCCCAAATATCCCACACAAATGTGTGTGTGTGTGTGTGTGTGTGTGTGTGTGTGTCCAAAGGTCTCAGATCAAATAATTTCGATCAAAGATGTCACAGTTTGTGACTTAATATACTGTCTATACAACCACTTTCTATACAATATTTACAATAAATGTTTTGTGTATGGGACATTTATGTATCTCCCAACTGCAAGCTTTAACCTATAACACTGATACAAGTCACAGCCAGTCTCAGATATGCTGGGATTAGAAGTGTAAGATACTATTTCTCACTAAACACAGATATAAAATGCTTAAATAAATAGACAACAGACAGTCTCAAATGTGCTGGGATTAGAAGTGTAAGATACTATTCCACACTGAACACAGATATAAAATGCTTAAATAAATAGACAACAGACAGTCTCAAATGTGCTGGGATTAGAAGTGTAAGATACTATTCCACACTGAACACAGATTTAACATGCTTAAATAAATAGACAACAGACAGTCTCAAATGTGCTGGGATTAGAAGTGTAAGATACTATTCCACACTGAACACAGATATAAAATGCTTAAATGAATAGACAACAGACAGTCTCAAATGTGCTGGGATTAGAAGTGTAAGATACTATTCCACACTGAACACAGATATAAAATGCTTAAATAAATAGACAACAGACAGTCTCAAATATGCTGGGATTAGAAGTGTAAGATACTATTCCACACAACTGAACACAGATATAAAATGCTTAAATAAATAGACAACAGACAGTCTCAAATGTGCTGGGATTAGAAGTGTAAGATACTATTCCACACTGAACACAGATATAAAATGCTTAAATAAATAGACAACAGTCTCAAATGTGCTGGGATTAGAAGTGTAAGATACTATTCCACACTGAACACAGATTTAACATGCTTAAATAAATAGACAACAGACAGTCTCAAATGTGCTGGGATAAGAAGTGTAAGATACTATTCCACACTGAACACAGATATAAAATGCTTATAATATTAGAAATCAGATATACTAGTGATAGAACCACAGCTGTTGAAGGTAGTCAAATATTATCTTTCATCACAGGGAATAAACAATGAATAAACAAATATTCATATGGTCAAATATGGACTGACAACTAAAATAGGTAACTGATTAGTTATATCGTATGTCTCACTAGTTGGAACTAACCTTTCTTCTGGTGTGCACTTCAAAGTGACACATGGTTAGAGAAATGTGCAACGAAATCACATGGCTGAACCTAAATAGCCAATCAGAAAGAAGGAGAAATAGTCACTATAAAACGACCTTAAACACCTACTCTGACCTTAAACACCTACTCTGACCTTAAACGCCTACTCTGACCTTAAACACCTACTCTGACCTTAAACACCTACTCTGACCTTAAACGCCTACTCTGACCTTAAACGCCTACTCTGACCTTAAACGCCTACTCTGACCTTAAACGCCTACTCCAGAATGAGCCAAACCAGAGAAAACTAGAACGAGATCCATTCAACACAAACAAAGGCATACTTCAAAAACGAGAAACTTAGTAGTCGGGTACGAATATTATAATAGATATAGTGTACAAAATAGATCTGAATGTCCACACCATTGACGTAACAACCAAACTGAAAAGTAACAGAACAGGCTAAAACCAACACACTTTATATATTAATGATTTTATTGTTTTACACTGTGTATTGGTTTTGTTAATATTTTTACCCAACATTGTAAAATGCCATTGTCTCATTTGCTATAATTGTACATGCCGTCCTACATTAAGGTCATAATCTTGCAGTATCACTCTGCTGATAACCAGTTGGTATCCGATATCAGGACTTGCCAGGACATTACGAGGCCCTGAAGTGTCACAAGCTGCTGCTGAATGACGCTAACTGATAGTCTTAATGGTTTAGATCAACCAACGGTGGCACTATCCTTGGACCCATCTGTTTATGTATCAGTATATTTACATAGGGTCTACCACTGGATTTACTATTTTCCAAAACGTCGATGACAGAAGGATGCGAACTGTGTGGTTATTATTGCCAGCAAATGTGCCACCACTGACTCCAAGTTAAAGTGCTGGACTAATGATTGCCTAATATCTTCGTAAAGGCGATTAAATACGCAAACAAAAGCCAGATTTGTTTATTACTGAAGCGGCTAAGATCAAGTTTCCATTAAAAATGTGCAATTATTACAAACCAAACACATCACAGTTAATGATTTACAGTTACCAGAAAAGAGAAGAAATGGTTAATTTACAATAACAACTCCCAAATATAAGTGCTCCCTTCATCCAAAATGACAGGTAGCAGACTTTTTTTTCCCAATATGGAGCTCCATGACAAAGGATACGTATGTTATGGTTTCATCTGATCAATGCTGACTGAAATGCACATAATGTTTGGCAAAAGAACTCTAGAACAATAATTCTTAAGGTACTGTTTTTGGATATTTTTAACAATAAAAGTCATCAGACTGAAGGGTAAGTGTAGCAGATAATCCAGATTTGCATTTCGCAAGGTATACCAATTAAAATATAATTATTGCAATTCGGTGACAATTTTGACTAATTCGATTTTACAAATGTCAGATAAAATATTTTCTATATGTTTCTTTCAGAAAATACCATTTCAGCATAATTGAGTTGTGAGGTTTTCGTTTCCAGAAAGTTGATGATAATACAGTCAATATAAGTTGATGTTCATAAAATATTTTATTAGAAATTGAACGGCCATGGTGACACAATAAACTTCTTCGTCTACAGGCCTCGTGTCAGTTATATACTACAAATGAGAAGTTACGATATTGAATTTGGACTTGATGCTCAACGCCATAATGAAATATATCCATGAACATTAATAATGCAAAAACTCACTTGTTTAAGGTCAGTACGAAAACACCTGTTGTTGCATATGCTTTGAGAACTAAAATTACACGGAATAAAATGGTAACTGCAACACATTTTACTCTGATAACAACAAAAACAAAACTGGAATTGAAACATGGTAACACATTACTGCATTCTAAGAAAAACACACAAAAACGTGAACATCAACAATGTAGGAAAGTATGGTCACCATGACTAAACCACAAATCTGATTGTCGCACAGTTTTTAAACAATGGTTGTTCTGCTTGTATGAACCACCACATGCCATCACACCAGTATCATGTGTAGCCATCCCTCGGACTTATAACCTCTGGCAGTATGAGGAGGAGACTGGCAATCAACCATCGTATTATTAGCATCTGATTCCTCTGCCATTACAGATACAGTGTATGCCTCAATTCTCCACTTTGAACAGGATAAGGTCCAGGTCCGAAAGATGTTCAATGAGGTTTATATCGGGGCTCCTTGCGGGCCATGGTAATGTTTCGATGGAATTGTTCTCTAAAAAGGGTGATGACGGCACGAGACGGCCTAGCGTCGTCAACCATGAATATCTGACGATTCGCAAAGCCTCCTTCTGATGGTAATGATGGAGAGTCTGAGAGACTCCCACTCCCCATTGCACTTCTTCGGCAAGGTTTATCATACTGATGTCTGGACCGACGAATCTGGCCCCGATCAGCATGGTCATTGGTGGTTCTCAGTCTGCCTGGACCTGGATGACACTGTACTTCCCCGGTGGCCACGTGGTTCCTCGTAGGTAACACAATTCCTCTTAAGTGCATTATTAGCCATATGGTTAATGTAAAAGTTAGCACCAAATGTTGCGACCGTCTTTTAAACCACTTCAGGAAATAGTGTAGCGCACTGCAATTTTAAAATTTATACCCCACTTTGCTCGGAAACATCGCATCATGTGAAAATGTGACCCATAGGAAAAGAGCAGTTTGAGACCTTTACAAAGGAAGGTTTGTGGACAGAACAAAGCCGAGAAAAAGTATGTGTCTTTTACGTATTATTTTAACTTTGATTAATTTTTTAAAAGCCGTACAAAAAGTTAAAGAAGAGCTGGGAACAAGAGACCATTCTTAATGAGGCCTCATGAATATTCATATCTGTACCAAAACGAGGCTAAATGGGGCAAGGACACAATCGCATAATGGCGACAAATCTCAATGTATACTTCCTGGTTTCAAATTTCCCTTGAACGGTACATTACGAAACTGTCCAGTAGTTCGGGGAAATCGCAGAGAAATGGGAAAGGGCTACACACGTTTCTGTAGCATATCCACGGACTGAAGGGTGAATAATTACTGTACATCACGACACCTCACGATAAGTCATATGACCTAGATATCTAGGTTAACGTTTACCATGTTGCGCAGCATTTATGAAGGGAAGCTACTCTAAAGTCACAATAGTGGAAATATTACCAAGGGAAGTCAATTACGTTTACTTTATCAACATATGAACAAAGCAAAAGACTCAACGTATTTCCTGACCTGGATTCAAATCACCCACTTCCACATGGGAGTAGTGTTGTTAATTCTTGAGCTGGATAATCGAGATTATAAGTAATATGTAGATCAAGATAGCTCTCCTCGAGTGGATCTGGACCAAACAAATTTGTTTGTATTATTCATGTGATGAAATTATTTGTTTGGTATTTTTTCTGTTTAAAATGTTTTGTCCTATCGACACTGTTTTATAGATATAGGATATTTATTCACGCATTTATTTTCAGTTGTACAGGACTAGTGGTGATGGCGATGTGCGCGTAGCTGCATGTTACAATCGCAGAGGAAAAACGAATCGCCACATCATCATGTAGAAACTATTTATTTCAATCAACATGAGTGGGACCAGAGACCATATCTATTATATGGTCTCTGGTGGGACACAATGTGCAAGACAAAACTGGATGATTTTTTTCAAGTTTTTTCTAGACTGATTTGGAGGTGAATAATTAGATTACCTAAATGGACAAGTGGTACCTGCATGGGGAATATTTGAACCAATTTTCAATACTGTGTTACTATACCATAAAATTGATTTATTGTAGATCAGGTGTATTTATTCTGTACCACTGTAACTGAAGACATTTTTAAGGAGAACATATTATCAGATTAACATAACAGGATTCACACTACAGCAAACAATTAACCCAAATAAATAACGAACTCCTGGAGTGCAGTTAATAAAAAATTATTTTGAAATGGTGTCTAACAATAGACACATTCACAATAGCTTCCAACTGTAATACTGATGAATAACAATAAACTTTTCAGAGGATGCAAATTGAAAATATATTGGGTGCAATATTTATGTTGATAGAAGTATCCTTTTAGATTAGTCTGACATAAATGGCAACAATTACAGCTGGATCAATGCATAATTTATCATAGTTTTCTCCCCTTACACATTATCATAATCTCTTACCTATGAATGATGTTTTTTTCTGATTCCCAACTAACTCTTTTCAAACAGGATGAAATACATTCTTTTTCATCAATTATTAATTAAACAGCAGCAAATGAGTTACATCTACAACTATGCCATTATGAAAGACCTTTCTATTATTCAGTTAAATCCATCAATGTGTATGTATTACAGCTGTCTCTTTTTTCATCCATCATTTAAACAACACAAAAGCACCAAACAATTTCATTTACATTCATGTCTGTCAATTTTTGTGCTGTTTAGGCAAGGTACTTCACAAAACCTGGGAAGATATTCAACAAATGAAAAAGTTCCAGCTAATCAGTGCCAATGTTTGAAATGATGGAATACTGTAAAATGTTCAATCAATTTTTATCATCATACATGAATTTACAAACTCCAAACTTTTCAAGTTCAAGTTTTCTGTTCAATTTTTCTATTTTGTCAACCTTTTCCTTGAGTTGCCTCCCCTGTTCATGTAAGTTTTGCTGGAGTTGTTCTATGTAGGACTGGGGTCAGTGGCTGCTGTATCTCTCTCTGCTTCACTGCTTCGACCACACAAACAATAAATATATCTCTGGAATTACAAATATACATCAAGGAATAGAGGCTAACATCATTTCATATTTTAGACAGTATGGGCAATCAGTATTTTTATATGTAAATAACATAGCATATAGGTCAAAGTTCAGTTGTATTAAATTCTTTAAAACCATGTCAGTTGGCAAAATTAACTTAATACGATCTGACATTCTTACTGTATCTGAGATGGTGACTGTGGTAGATTCCTTATGGGAGGTTCCTGAGCTGGTGACATGCTCTCTGATTCTTAATTAGCACCATCTGAAATGGATATTTAAACACTAAATATATTTCAGTTGGTGTAATTAGATTGTCCAGTAATATGTCCTGTATCCCTGAAGTACTGGACAGTATGCAGTAATTTTGAAAGTAGATACATATTTAAGATTTTTTTAACAGCGTGTGTATATCCTGCATATACAAATGTATATGTACTTGAAATGTTACTTTGATTTGCAGCCAATCTAATTTCACGGACACAGAATATTTGCAAATAAAATTCCCTTGCCATCATGACAAGAGTGTCTGCATATGTCCATATGCTTAATTTTTTTTAATATATTGGACCGTTCATAATTTATGACTAGGGGGGTGATGATGATTTTAGGTGCGGTGTTTGTGGGGGTTGGGGTGTCTCCCAGTTTGTTTTGGGAGGCAGGGGGGGGTCAATTGTGTACATATGAACTAAGGGGGTGATCACTGATTTTGAACATGACAATATGTGTGGGGGTGGGGTGGGGGTGGGGTTTGAATGTGTCTCTGTGTGTGTGACATTCACATTGTACATGTGCCCCTGATATTAAAACCTTTCATAGTGAACAGTTTGTACATTACACGGCAGATCTAGACTATGCCATGTGCCGTAATTATTTTGTACTTACTATGAATCATTTTCCAGGATCTCTCCGTATTTTCGTCAACCACTGCCTTCTTCTGATCTTATTCTTGGGAATATGGTGAAAAGATACCGTAAAATCCTTACGGGCATCACTCCAACGCAAAGGCACACAGCAGTAATCTTTCCTTTTCGAGGTCGCCATTTTGAAGGTTGGGTCAACCTATTTAAGCCTCGCTTTCGATTTGACCTCGAGGTCATGCATATTGGCTAAGAATGGTCTATGTGAGATGACGTAAAACTCTTATCAGAGTGTACATAATCGTCAGTCACGTATGGAAATTTAAATGGTTCTGATCAACATGAAAAGCAGACACCATCCCTATAAGAAAATGGATGCTTACACACTGGTACAAAATGTGACCAGCTGGCACACAAAGAAGCATGTTTTACAGCAATATCAAGAGAGCCAACTGTTACCACTTTAATTATTGAGCTGTCAATGCTCCAAATTTGAATCCTGGTTCTGTTAAAAAATTTGATGAATATTTCTTCACTTGTGCCTTGCAGTCATCAAGAAACTGATATGAAACTGATATTCATATCATATTCACTGTGCAAAACATGGCCATGAAAAGATTATGTTACAAACAGTAGCTGCAGATGTTGTTGTATTTGCAGTAACGCTCAAAACATGCCATCCCACCATGTTATAAAAAACAGCTGACCAGGCAGGACATACATGGGGTAAGTCACTTCTTCCACAACCTTAACTCTGGATACAGCAGGAAAGTGGTAAATATGTTCCGTAATGGCTGAGACTTCACCACGCATCAACATCTTGTGAGGGGGTGGTCTGTTGTGGCTGCAGAAAGGGTTGTAACAACATATACAAGTGCAAACAGTCCTCCCTTAAATGCACAGGTGTGAGGGCCAATGTTCATAAACTGACTCTCCTTTATTTTCAAGACATTTAACCAGAATATGTGGGTAATTATTATTTTGGTTAAAACGTCCATGTAATGCATCGATGGCCTTTCGAAAGCTAAAACAGTAGCAAGAAAAGTCACTGTATTCTTTACCTTCTGCAAACGCCAGTGAATGTGCGAGTTTGAATTAGTCTTTTGGAATCCATGCTTGTCGTAAGAGGCGACTGACCGGATCGGGTGGTCATCCTCGCTGACATTCTGCAAGCACTCCACAGCAATACACACCCTCTTTACAGCGAATACCAACACGTTCTGTATGTTGAGTGTAACATTCTACAGTTACACATGGGTATATGTGTGTAACTCGAGGGTGTGTGGGAGGCTGATGTCAAATTTTAGACCTATATAGATTCGGCTTAGACAACAGGACTGCGTAGATCGATGCCCATGTTGTTGATTACTTGATTGTCTAGTGCAGAGTCGACCATTTACAGACCAGGGCAAAACTGTACCTTATTACACTTTACATGGTGTAGAACAAACTGTATTTCGTTACTGTGGTGGTATGTGGTCCTGTGCATAGAGCTCATGCATGTCACAAATCAGTTGAAGTTAGGCAACGTTGGGCGCGGAGAGTCCTTGGATGGGTGACCGTGTTTGGCAGCTTGACTCCTGAGAGTTTCTAGGCCTTTAATTTCTAGGACAACGAAGCACATGTGATACATGTGGTCTCACCTTAAGCAACTGAATTTGATCAAAATTGCCTCTGTTCACCCAGCAGAAAATGGATACCCAGTGGGATACGTCATTGGACTAATAACCTAGCGCCTCAATGGCAGGATTGGTTATCAGTGGTAATAATAGTCAAATTGTTAGTGCTATCAGCATTCACCTAGTGAATAGAGTTTAGCGCATGATAAACGCACTTATTATTGTTATTAATACTAAGATGACAAATTACCGACGATTAATCTGACGCACAAACATAACACTGACTGACTGACTGAGTTTGGTTTTACGCCGCTTTTAGCAATATTCCAGCAACATCACGGCGGGGGACACCAGAAATGGGCTTCACACATTGTGCCCATGTGAGGATTCGAAACCGGGTCTTCGACGTGACGAGCCAACGCTTTAACTATCTACCCCACCGCCCCACACAAACATAACATAAAAACGATGTATCTATTGATCTATTGAATTGTCTGTCTGATGTCTGTCAGGCGAGTATTCTCGTATCTGATGATGTATGTCATCTGCCTGTATTGCTGCATCATAAGCAATATCTAATTTATTAGTTTACAAAGATTCGTCATCCTGAAGATGGTAAAATGCTGACTTTGATCGCCTTTAATATATTTAATAACGTTATTACATCGGGCATAGGCGTACGCGAATATAATTTTCAGACATAATTCGTCCATAATTAATGTTGTTATTTTGGGGTTGTTTTATTAGATACATCTTACCCTTGCAGGGTGTAGACATAATTCCATCATCAAACCATGGTTTACCGTGTGTTGGCAGGGGACTGAGAAATTGGTTTTCAGTCATTTGATTTGAGCTGATCTGAAACTAACTGGATTGGGTCAATATCATTCTTGAAAATGTTTGTGGTTTAACGCCGGACTCAGCAATATGCCAGCTTTATGTCTGTGGTCTGGAGATAACTGAGTTTGGAACAGACAATCCAGTGATCAGCATTTCTTAAAATTGTCAAATTCATATAGCTAAAAGCGGGGTAAAACCATACTCACCCACTCAGTCGACAATTCGATGGATGGGTTTTCAGGCTTGGCAGGAAATGAACTTCCACATGGGTCAACGTGAACTGACATTACTACAACTATATATCATAAATCCAGTAACATTATGTGGAAAAAAATACCAACAGGCGTTCTACTGTTATTTTCTGACACATACTAATTTATTATTGTATATATAGTATTGTACTTTTAAAACAGTGCAACACGATGCACATAAATATATCAAATCCAGTAAATGTATATGTGTTCACACAAACACATGTTCTCTTCTTTAGGTCATACTTGCATCAAGCCGGAAGTTTGGATTATAATGGATATGGATATATGTTTATAAAAAAGGGGAGAATGTTCAAGTTACGAGTGAGTGATTGTCGTTTTACGCCGCTTTAAGAAATATTCCAGCAATATCACGGTGGGGGACACCACAAATGGTTCAATTTAAGAAATCACAACGTTTGATATTTTATATCTTTAATGAGGTAAATAGTTGAACAGTGTAACAGGCACATCTGATTTGCATCAGTCTAAGAACACCATAAATTTGTCAGAAGATCCGCCAAAATTCCCCTATTACCCATCACATGATATGTCATACTCGTCAATATCACCACGCATGATGTCAATCGTGCTCTAGTGTCATCACATGGCTGGATTTGACGAGGCACACTCCTAATCGAAGGTCCAGTGTCAGCTTGGTTCATTCCATACAATTCTTCCTGCAGGGCAGCTTTGAGAGTGGTCAGTGGTTGTTGATGGTGACGTACGTGCCGTGCAGGGACATCCCAGACATGTTCGATGGGTGACAAATCTGGACTGAGTGCTGGTGGAGGTGCTGGAAAGCTTGTTATGTTCTCCTCTTGGAGGTACACAGATACATTACTAGCTCTGTGTGATCTTGTCCTGTTGTATTGAAACACAGAACGGCCTACATGTCGACGCAAATGGAACCGTGTGTGCCTCTGTAGCAGATGTTATTTTAATGTTCTCAGTTTTTCCTTGTGTACTTGTTCTGTACGGTTTCTTGTAGATAGATCTTTTCCAATTATATGCACAACGGAAGTGACAAAACCCTTTCCACATCCATAAGAAATATCTGCTAAAAACAGAGTCGATTGTACAAATGTGACGAAATCATGAGTGTACATCTGTTTCAGCAGTATTACAGATGTACGGTGTTGTTTGTAAACAAACCGAGTCTTGACCACACAATCCAGTGATTTTCACCATGCAATACGATGACAGACCACGTGTTTATGGATCACTATGAAATAGTGATGATACCAAGTGTTCGCGAAAAGTTGAGCGTATCCTGTCCCACCGGTGGCGCCCGTAATAAACATATGCTAAGACTAGCTAATTGTTCACCTGAAATAATTCGGGAACGTATGGTATAAGTCAAAATAGGGAATTGCATCTGACATCATTTTTGCCACACATGCATCAAATTTGGAAATTTCCTCCAGATGTCCACCATAAAACTTCTTGAAAGCTTTACTGAGGCCTTGAATGTTGTAAACTTGATCAAACAACTTCTGAGTAAGAGTGGTGTGACGTTCTTTGAAATCCCGACAAACAGAGCACGCTTGGTTGTACCTCACACAAAAAATAACTTTCAATTAATTTTATTACAAAGAAACAAATTACGAAACCACCGGAAATGAAATATCCCCAAATGGACCTATTTATTCCCACTCTATTTCTTCCCCGCCCACTGCTACCACTAATCAATTTATCCCTTGAACAACAGGTAAAAATACTGAGTGGTCTTGATACAAGACGCGGAAGTCACCTGTCATAACTTACTCTAGACTGGTGGGGGCACGTGACTGGGAAGACGGATACAGCCAATAGCCACACTCCTTACATCTGGGCTCCCCAACATGGCTGCCTCCTAGCCGAGCATGCAAGAAGCGTGACATCGTCACGTCTTCCAAGCTACTACACCCAAGCTTCTACAATAGAAGAAGAAGAAGATTGTTTCATTAACGTATCACATATTGCCTAATACACGGTAACATAGATAATAGAAAAATAATATGCTGCATCCGGCCATAGGGACTACGAGGCACGAATGTCTTCCATAAAAGCATTAAAATATAAATAGTGATTTGAAAACATATATATATATATCACAAAATGCTAAACTCATATCACAAAAGATTCACACTTCTAAAAAGGAGAGTTAATTAGGCTTGTGAAATTGCCTACGTTGAAACATAGTAGAAACAGTAGCGGCTAGAGGCTTACGTTAATAAGAACATTGCATTAAGTAAATGGCCTGATCTCCTACAGAATTGCTATTACAATTCAGACATAATCGTTCATGTAATGGGATAGGCGAACGACAAAAACGGCCCAATTCAATTTCTAATGGCACAGTACCACATCTCAACTTACTCAGGGTGCTTGTATGTCGTCTGTTGAGGACATTACGAACATTGGGTTGAACTGTTGGGTTAAGTTTAAATGACCGATAAGTACGTAATTTATTACCGTTGACACTCCTTGTATCGTTCTAGAACTCATTGAACTAGTTTTCTGCATTCATATACGCTATAAGATAATTTATGTTATTAAAATCGGAGTTTGAAATGTTGCACAAATCTTAAATCTCAATATCAAGGTTATTCAATAATGACAATACAGTGTTGGCCCACGATTTACGATAACGTATAGACCATGCTGTGACAATTCTAACAAGTCTTTCCGAATCTACTGAGAGCAGCTTCTTCAAAAATCGTAACACTTCGATACGTTGTACCGTAACAGATGATAACCAGCCCATTTCAGCCATAACAGCGGCGTTTGGGGTCTTACAACCTACGCCTAGGAAACATCGACAGGCACGGTGTTGGACATTGTTAGTACACCGGCATTCCCTAGTGCCCCATATTGCAGAACCGTAAGACACAATAGGCTGCACAAGGTTACCGTATAAGGTGTTAAATACGCCATAAGCCATTCTACCAACGGATTTAAATTTCTTATAACACCATCCAGAGCTCTACTGGCAGATTTAGGGAACTGTTTGGCTGTATCATTGAAATCCAAGTGTTCATTAAACCATAATCCCAAATATTTGTAAGCGTTGGTGTAATCAATGGCATCGTTACCAATAGTAAAGACCACATTTGATTTTGGGACATTACTTTGTCGAAAATACACTACATTCTTCTTAGTATTGATAAGTAATCGCCATCTAGAAAACCAACTCGCCACCGTGTCAGAGCAATGTCATCTGCATATGGGAATAAACTTATCATATCCTCCCCAATATTTTTTTTGTAAAGTATTTTTATTCACTTTACTTGGTTACAGTTGAACAAGATATGGAGGTAGAGTAAAATGGTACAGGTTGCATAACAAAAAAGCAGACAATGTATAACATATGGTACTGGGAATATAGATTAACAATTGAGATGCTAGCTAATATTACAGAAAATTGAAAGACTAAAATATGAATTACACGACTGCATCTAGGACATTCCATTTTCTGTAAAAATGTTTCATATTATCGTTTTTCTTCGATAAATTTCTCAATCTCATAGACGTCCGTTAATAATATATTCATTACAAAAATGTGGCACTTTGCCAATAGTATCATGTGGTTGAGTAAGTGGTTACCACTGCAACAAAATAGAATATCATGGTTTGACATATTTTACTTTAAGTTCCGCAAATGTTAGAAATGCGTGGTCGTTACAAATATCTTTAATATAAACTATTCCACATTTAATCCAGTTATGAATGATCAAACGTGTCTGGTTACACTGGTGATTTAACCATAGTGGCTGCATGAGTACTTCATTAATGTCGTTATTGTTACATACCGATCTTTTAACATACCTATGCCAGGCATCAAGAGAATCTTTCCAAAATGGATTTTTAACTTTATAATGTTTTGTAATGTTGGCTCCTAAAAGAAGAAGGTTTTGTAAAGGGAAACCGGCAAGAGGATAGTTCTTAGGTTTTGAAATATATCTCTTCAAACATGAAAGTTTTAAAGAGTCGACCATTCTTAGAACACCTTCTTCGTACCTTCGTACTAAATTAATTCGTTTTATTTTGTCAGTTTTATCATTCCATATACATTTGAAGAATAATCTGTTCAAATCAGGAATAATGTTTTAGGGGGATTAGGGAGAGAAGAGAAGATGTAGACAATCGTGGATAAAGCTAAACATTTGCGACGGTTATTTTCCCTATCAACATTAAATTACGTCTTTTCCAATTCAGTAGAATTCTTTTTATATTTTCGAGTCTCTTCTTTGTATTGATTACCCATAAGTTTTCTAAATGAGCATTTAATTTGATTCCCAATACGTCGAAATTCTCATTATGCCAATCCAGCTTATAGTCCTGGGATAGAACTATATTACTACCTGAGCCTAGCCATACTGCGTTTGTTTTATCAATATCTATTTCAAACCTGATATCTTGTAAAAGGAAAGCAAAGTTTTCATAGCTTCATTAAGAGAGGTTTCGGAACCGTCCAAAATAATTCAGTGTCGTCTGCATATTGACCAATAACACGCTCGATGTCGTTTAAAACAATTCCTTTTATTCTGTGGTTGTCTCTGATCATTATTCCTAGTGTTTCTGCTACCAAGACAAGATTCCAATCTCCGCATACTGCAATTGAATCGTTACCCATATTTACAATCTTATCAAATAAAGATATATAAAAGGAAGGACTATCAGAGTTCGGTCCATATAAATTTTCGAGGGTTAATCACATGTCATCAACAGTTATATCTAAAATTATGTAATTTCCATTTTTGTCTTTAGAAACATTGTGTATTTCATATTCAAAGTTATCATTTAGAAGAATGGCTACACCTCTTGAGTTTGGCTTATATGGAGCAATGACACATTCTAAACCCCATTCATTTCTCATTGTGTTCTCATACTCTGCAGAAATATGTATGTTTTGTAAACATATAATAGAGAATTTCTTTTTTCTATATAAATTCATGACTTCTTTACGTTAACCTTTTTCTGCTAGGCATCTGCAATTACCTGAAACTAGGCTAATTTTGTTCGACGCCGCAACACGAGCGGGGAGACACCAAAAATAGGCTCCACACGCCGCACCCACGCGGGGAGCCGAACCCTGGCCCTCGGTGCTACGAGCGAACACCAAGACCACTGGGCCATACCCCGCACCCAGGAACTAAGGAAATCAAAACATGTAACAAACCTAATTCAAGCTAATGTTTTGGAAAAACATTTTACCGTTATCTTTATGCTGAAGTTAAAATACATACTGTGATATCTATTTTATAAAATTCGAAGGATACAAATTGTGCTTCAGATATATATTCACATTGCATGGCTCGGGAATGTTGTAACAATGACATGTTTTCACTTTTTTTTGTCTTAGTATATATCAGTGCTAGAATGAGTAAATATTTACAATCAAAGTAAGTTTTGAAAGTTACTTACAGTTTGCGAATCCTTAATGTATCGCTAAAACTAGACTAAGGCTTAGTCTCTGAATATATATAATTTTGATAGTAACAAACAAGCCTATTTATATTGAAAAGGAGCCCTAGAAGGACCAGAGATTCAGAACCTGAGGAAATCTAGACTTGCATTATTTAGGCCTTTAGCACGGCAGAGAGGGCTTGGCAGTAGGGAAATTAATGTGGTTCAGGGACTGTGAGACAGACTACGCTAAAACATACTCCGTTACTTGAGGATCCATAACGAACACCAACACGTGCTTCTATGTCGCACACAAAGGGCATGCTTCACGTGCTCACGTTAGTCCCGCGCACTCGGTAAACCCGACACACTCAGACGCGCAGAGATTCTAAAAATAGCTCAGAGGGCATGGAGTACAACTGATTTATGATGGGTTTTGAACCTCTGGCATATAATGCAGAAAGCAGACTCGGAATAGAGCTGTCATCATTAAATTTATACAATAATATCAACATTTCGCTGCAGCTGTTATGGATAAGTCTCTTTGGAAAAAAATATGTTTCCAGTTTGTATTTAAGAACTGATAGTAAGAGGAAAGTAGTATCCTCCAGAATGTCAACAAAAACATGGATTGATTGTCACCGATAATCTATTGATTGTCATGTCTGGTCCATGGAGATCCAGCTTTCTTAGGGTCATGCGTCTCCAGAACCACTTTGGTGGACACAACTCCAGTGTCTTGGCGAAGGGAAGCAGCCTGACAACTCAGGATCGCGCGTTTCTTTTTCAAGAAGTGTGGCAGATCGGTCTGTGTACTTATACCGGACTTTCGAATTCTTAGGCGTTTCCTGGCATCGTGCACTGCATCACGGCCAGGCATGTATGTAAAGGTGGCAATGATGCTCCTGGTGGGGTTTGCGTTGTACTTCCTTTGGTATTCAGAAACTGCGAGTCGGTGCACAACCATGAACTCACGCAGTACCCTCTCAGTGTTCTCTTGAGGTGATTCTGGTATACCATAAAACAGGAGGTGCTGTTTTCTGCCGTGAATATCCTTGAGGATATGTTGACGCTCCAGTTGAACTCGCTTCTCTTCTCAGTGTCATGTTTCGCGACATCAAATTCGAGTCCACTTACTTTAGTTTTCATGTCCTGAAGTTCGCTTTTGACGGAGTCGATAGAATCTTGCAGCTCATGTTTTGTCGCTTTAATGAGGTCGGCTAGTCTCTTTTCAGATGCTAGTATAATGTCCTCCCCTCCAGAAATGGTGCGTGTGACGCGTTGTGTCTCGGCCATGGTTCGAAGTTGGTTTAAAATAACCAAAATAACAATTCAAGTGTTGATAAATGTATCGTAGGTTATGATTTAGCACTATATTTGCCACTTTCAGGAGTTTATAGCCGATAATATATCTTCTTGTTTGACGATTAGATGGATTTTCTCCATGGGGTGGCAAGAGCCGGCGAGACACGTCAAGCTCGAACCATGCGCAACCGGACGTCCCCAATATTTACACCACATCCAAGATTTATATTTAAAAGGGTGTTAAAAGTAACGAACACTCAACTCTGTATTTACATGTTTTTCACAGGTGTGTAAATCTGGCCATTGTTTTCATGTGTTTTCTAGCATGTGTAACATATGTAAATGCTGTGATTGTAGGACATGCATTTTAATACCTTTGAAATCTCGTATGACCAGGGTTAGGTTTGCCATATATTTAGTACACGCGTAAATGGTTGGTAATGGATAAACATAGTGTTACAAGATTAACACTACTTTAACATGTATTTCAATGGTTCTGTAATGTCACTTTCACATCGTGTTCGTTAGCTCGTCGGACCACGCCATAATGCACGGAGATCATTAGAAACACATGGCGAAGTGATACCCATGACTGAGCACCACTATTAACGTGCCTGCCTTTCTTGACACACACATGATGTCTGTTTAAAAGGTTCAAATATTGGGTCTATGGGCTGGAGAGATATGTATGTTAGGGAGAGTGTGTGTGTGCATGTGTGTGAGAGGGAGGGGTGTTTGATTGGGCAGGCCTAGGGTGGGGTGATGGCGGTAGGGTACTGATAAGCCTTTCTGCAGCTGGTCAGTAGGTAATACCGTTTATACTTTGTGTAATGGAAATTACATTACAGTTTAAATACGTGATCTTAGGTACACTTCTTATATATAACATGCAAGGAGAGTCTGCTTATTGCAATAAAACACAGACAGGTGTGTTCACACAGACATGAACCGGTAGGTCCCTAATTTTAGTGCACACTTGTATGAGTTATCAGACTGATCATAGCTGCAGAAATCTTATTATCTATTCTTTCAAAAATGATGATTACAATGTATTAATGATTCCCGGTGTAAACTACTGTTGTAAATGTGTCGACATGCACATACGTACTTGGTATAACCTCTTTTTTATTCGGAATCTAGATATTATCCCATACGGACGTTTTCTAAAATGTCAGTTCCCCGACAGAATATACATAAGTGTACACCTATTTTGATTCCAGTTCTAGGGTAGATTATAGAAAATTCTTGTGATTACAATTAGTTCATAAGCTTAGGTAACTACGCAGTTTCGATAATTACTGGAGGTTTACCACCTGACAGCATTTGTTACTCAAAAAATTTGGGGGTTAAATACACTTGGAAAATTAGAAATGGTACATTTGTATGCCTGTAAAAGGTTTTTGGGTGTTAAACAAAACACTCCAAATATCATGATCTATGGAGAATGTGGCAGGTTCCCTTTGCATATACACTCTTATTGTAAAGTAATTCTTAATTGGATAAAGTTAATACACATGCCAACCTATCGCTTACCAAAGAAATGTTATAATATGATGATTTTATATGATAGAAATTGACACAAAAACTGGGTGACTGAGATAAAGCAATTATTATTTTCTACTGGATTTGGAGATATTTGGCATAACCAAGAAAATGGAATCTATCCGGATTTCATCAAATCATTTACTCAAAGACTAAAAGATATGTATTTTCAAACCTGGCAAGAAAAATTTTCTATGTCAAGCAAATGTGACACTTACCTAATGTTTGAAAACAATATCCACACCGAATTCTATCTATCATGTTTAAATGTAAAAATGTATAGAGTAAGTTTAGCACGATTCCGATGCTCATCTCATGAACTTCTAATCGAGAAAGGTAGATATGTAAATATGGATAGAGAACATAGAACTTGTAAATTATGTAATACAAATGCAATTGAAGACGAGTATCATTTTCTTCTTGTATGCCCTAACTACAGTAGTCTTCGAAGCAAATATATAAGAGAAAAATGTTATGTCCATCCAAACAGGCTTAAGTTTTCAGTACTGCTGAACAGTTTAAATCCTAAAGAAATTGAAAACCTGTACATGTATATTTTCGACTCATTTGTACATAGAAAACATATTGTTCCTTGAACGTGTATAAAGCAATGTATACTAGCCACATAAAGAAACTGTGCATTGTCAAAATATTATCCCAGTTGATAAGTACGATAACAATGTCAAAGGTACATATAAACTTTAATGGAGGGATCATGAGACCATAACAAGTCGGGAGAATTTCAATTGAAAAGTCAATCACAATGACGTCACGAGTCCACAAGCGGGACAGGGGTTAAACGACCATGTCACAAGCTCAATAACGGGTATGTCCACCATCGGCATTGAGAACAGCAGTGCATCGACGACGCATAGAGCCTATCAAACGTGCAAGGAAGGCTTGTGGGCTGTCACGCCAGATTCTCTCAGGTTCTGTTGCAAGGTCAAGGACGTTATCTGGCGGATGAGGAAGACGGCGTAGACGTCGATCAATCTCGTCCCAAACATGCTCTATCGGGGAGAGATCCGGTGAATTTGCAGGCCAAGGCAGTAAGTCAACGTTGTGGTGTTGCAAGAAATCCATAGCAACCCTTGCCGTATGAGGGCGGGCATTGTCTTGTTGGAATGTTAACCTAGGGCCATGGCGTTGCAGAAAAGGAATTGCCACAGGTCGAAGAATCTGATCCCTGTAGCCCACACCAGTTAAGTTGCCTTGAACAATCACCAAAGGAGTCCTTTGGCGTGCTGTTATTCCACCCCAAATCATCACGGAACCACCACCAAAGCGATTCCTCTCCAAGACACAGGCCTGTGCATAACGTTCTCCCACGCGTCTATAGGCACGTTGACGTCCATCACTATGGGAAATGTTAAACCTGGACTCATCTGTAAAAACAACATTTCTCCACCAAAACAAGGGTCTGTGGACATGATTTCGGCACCACATTCGGCGAGCTTGTCGATGACGTTGTGTCAGGATAGGCCGTATGGCGGGACGTCGTGGTCTGATCCCGTGATGACGTAAACGTTGTCGAACTGTGTTGGGGTGGATACGGCGAAGTCCTGGGATGGTTCGGGCAGTCATCACTGCAGTCTGAAACCTGTGGCGAAGATGGGTCACCCTTATCAATATGTCCTGTCTTGGCGTTGTTACACGTGGCCGTCCAGAACGTGGCCGATCGATGACGTCATTTGTGTTCTGGTAGCGTCTCACCAGTGCAGAAATGCTGTTCCGGTGGCAGTGGAAATGTGCAGCCACTTGTCGTTGAGACATTCCCCCACGGACCATCCCAATGGCCTCATGACGTTGTGCAGACGTGAGCCCTGGCATGCTATGCGTTTCAATAGCCGTTTAATTTTTTGAACGATCGCAAGGGCAGGGGTTGAGCTTTCCAAAGTGACAGTATTGTGTGGCATTCATTTGCTCTGTTTCTCTTTCCCGGAATTCACGTGCACGTCTCAAGGACGAACCCACTGACGTCACGGAACGTGGCACGTGCATGCATGTTGGATACATGTCACTAATCTCTGAGTTTTAATCCTTATGTGTCTACACAGGTTTGATAAATTTAGATTTTATATTTTTGTATGCACAGTTTCTTTATGTGCCTAGTATATAATGACGGTTGAAAAACACATCCTGGCACAAGATCTTGCTCAGCTCTACTGTATAGATTTCAAATCAGTCCACTGTGGAAATGACCCTTTTCCTACAATACTGGAACCCATGATCGGATCCTCCATCATTGGTGGGGAAGCCTCTGTTGTTTACTGAGCGTTTGCTCGTCATCCCGAAGACCCGGGTTCGTTGTCCCGACATGGGTTCAATGTGTGTGTAGCCCATTTCTGGTGACCCTCGCCTTGATATTGCTGTAATGTTACTAAAAGCGGCGTAAAACCAAACTCACTCACTTGTGGTAAAAACATGCATACAACTGAACGGTCATTACCATTATGCTTACAGTGAGTGAGTTTAGTTTTACGCCGCACTCAGCAATGTTCCAGCTATATGACGGCGGTCTGTAAATAATCGAGTCTGGACCAGACAATCCAGTGATCAACAGCATGAGCATCGATCTGCGCAACTTGGAACCGATGACATGTGTCAACCAAGTCAGCGAGCCTGATCACCCGATCCCGTTAGTCGCCACTTACGACAAGCATAGTCGCATTTTGCCGAAGACCTATTCTACCCCGGATCTTCACGGGTCCATTATGCTTACAATACAATTCATAAATGGTGTTTAAATTCTCAAAAAACCAAAGCCAATTGTATCCAGTTTTGCATAAAGTATACACTTCATTAGTTCCCGGGGTTAATTTCAGATGCAAAAGTCCATCTGACCTCTTGGCCACATAAAATATTTCCAAACTGAATTAAGTTTGTTTCGAGAAATGGGGGCCAGAAGACCCTCCTCCAGTGTACAGGGTAATAATCTTTTCTAAACTTGACTACGGCTCCATCATTCATGGTGGCGTTTGTGAAAAGTTATTTCGAATTATTAGATATTATTCAATAGTAAAACAACTCGACATTACTTCCGATACCTTGAAGTGATTATAAACTTGATATTAGAATTTACATCAAGTATCTAATGCAAAAGAAGTGGGAGACCCAAATAGATATGTATTAATTACATGCGATAAAACCAACTATTGGTTACTTCTGTTTGAGATGTCCAGATCTGAAGAGGTCTTTTAAAGAAGATGTCGTATTGGCCACATCAGATATTCCCATGAATATTCATTAAAAGGTTAGGAGCCTCCATGGCCTGCTTGACTGTATTGACTTTTCCATCACAAGGGATCAACATTTGAAATCAACACCAATGATGGATCGTTTAATAGTATTGGTTTCCATTTAATTGATTTTTCAAAGGAAATTTAATTAATTGATAATATATATTCCATACACATTATATTACAACAAGGTAGTATATGATTATTATCTTTATGTATGAAATATTGTTAGGGCTATGTGCTAGTGTTGCTAATATTAGATTTGTGACATTTTAGTTGTTTTACTGTCCTTTGTCGAAAGGTTTATAATTTTTAACTTCATGTATTGTGAATGTTTAACCTGTTTCAGTTACCATATGGCTGAAATACTGCCGATGTGACAATAAAACTGAACTAATTTACTCGCTCTCATAAAACGGTCATGTGCACTTGTGAGTGACGTCTCAGTCAGTAATCCAATTACTGACTGAAACGTTATGAGCTCGTGCCTCAATGCTTTGCTTTGTTCCATCTTCCACCATACCAGTTGCATGTAGTTCCTGGCGTCAGAGATGCCGCATGTCAAAAAACGTTTGGGGATGAAACAATATCATAACACATTTCTGTCTGTTGTTTTTCATTGGCTGAAATTTACAGTAGCACATGAACACGTTTCATTGTAAGCTTCGACCTATAACCCTACTATGTTCACGTGCACATCTGGAAAATCGTCAGCACGAAACTGGCCTTTGCACATAATTCTACACACGTGAACGGAATAATCATTTCTAAATCTATGTACAGTCAAACATATTTGATCATCAGCCAACTCAACTGGGAAAGGAGTTTGTTAAGTAGCAGTGCTGTACTTCCATGGCCAACTGATTCTCTGAACATGGTTGGATTGAGATGTCCATGACAGGAAAAGAAGACTAGCTCAGTCGGACCGATCTTTGGTTGACATTTGGAACAACATCGCCCTGGCCATTTTCAATCATTAGGCGTCATACTTGCCCCACCCATTGTTCCTGAGAACACGGCCCATTAACATCTCTAACCAAAGCACAAACTGCAGGGGACTCTTGCCTGGAATCCCAACTGTTCAATTTGTTTGTCTTTAAGTATAGATTTTTCATTATACAATCAACCACATAACAGATTGACAAGCAGCTCCTTATCTTGCCAATCACAGAAACAATGAAGTAGAACAAACACATGAGGTTAAATATACAAGAATATTTATTTCTTGTCTTTAATACATGAAGATGTATCAGACACTTTTTTTAATGGAAACCATACAGTCCTAAGAAGGGGAGAAGCACCAATCTAGTCATTCTTCAAGAAACATGGCTTACACTGTGTTGAGCACTAGGAATGAAGCACTATGTAGAGAAGCTAATTGTCAACCAAAGGTGGGATCAAAAGGCACACCACACGCTGAGTGATGTTTACATTGGCGCTACAGGCATAAATCTGGGAAAAATAAATCTGAGTCTGACAAAGGGCGCTGTCTTGACAATGTCAACTGGAAAGAATTGTTTTCAATGCTGCACTCAGCACTATTGCAGCTATTGGACAGCATCTTTAAATTACGATATCTGGACAAGACAAATCCAGTGATTGATATCATGAACAACGATCCATGGTGTTTTGGTATGTCATCAAATCTGAAAACCAAATAAATTCAGTCACCTGTACATCTTGTATAGGTAGCTAAAACAATCTCATTTTTGAGGTAAAAGGTTATTTTCCCATAAAATATCCTCATATCCCAAAATCTTGGAGACTTATCTTTGGAACAATAGGAATAATGGCTTTGAGCAAAACACTCTATGCATAACTGTAGTTTTCTTCCGCCTAACGCAACAAAAAGTGTTTAAGCAGCACCAACTTAAACATCTCCCAGATAGAGGCTCTGTGCAAATCTGAAGGGAAATACACAGAAGAGATTATGCAGGATCATATGTATGTACATATCTGGCACAAATCAATACATATTTGCATATAGAGGTAAGAGCAGTTATCAAAGGTAATGTTGCCTTATGCTTCGAAAATAATTTATACATATGTAAAGGTATTTAGATGCAATCTGACACATCATACCTAAAGATGAAACAATAATTCAATACCAACCTAATCAGGGTTGATAATATTCTATGAAACTATCAGACACCTAGTTAAACTGAAACACTATTTTGTACACAGAATAGTGTATCTAAGTGGCCATGTGTTTATATGCAATATTTTAAACCACAGAATCATATTTGTAATGTTGAAATCAGTCCTACAGAAACGCTAATTTATGTATTCAATGTGACCTTATATGTCTGAACACTGGTTCCATGGAGTCCAAGAGCATGCCAATCTATGCAGCGAAACAGTCACTTATGTCTACAAATTCAGTTTCTTTTGTGCAACATAGACTAAATTTCAGGCATTTCAGAAATCTTGAAAATGTCAACCTTATGAAATTTGCATATAGACGTCTGGATGGTATCAGAGCAAAATAACTTTAGAAGTCAAAACATTTGTGTGGATATTTAACATTCTGCATAATCGTGACAACTATCCTTAGTCAATCTGAACAATGGAGGAGGAAGTTCAATATGTTAAGCCCTAGAGTCACAACAAACACCATACAACTACATCAAATTCCCCTGTGGTCCAGCCACAGATTTGCATATTCAGTTGGTGTACACCATTCTCAGAAGCTGTCCACAACCACTTGGTCACTCAACACAGAACTGCTACATAGCTGAAAAAAGGCCACAGGGCTTGCAAAATGTGCAAAATGTTCTATGACAATACTGACAGCATACCTGACCTTAAGTCAGATAAAACAGATGCAAGACAAACCTTACATACATTGAAGATGGGGTTGTAATGGCCCTGATGTAAGAGTCCTTGTGACCAACTATGACAGGGTAACCATGGTTCGGAATACTACCATGGCACTTGTATGCTTGACCCTAAAGCAAGGAAACAGAAACTCAACACAAATAAAACAAGTGTAAACTTAAATATTTTAATAATTGTACCAAGTAATTATGGTCCCTAAAAAGACATTAATTCAGAAAAAAAGACAAAAGCCAGCAATATGAAGAAACTTTAGCCCATAACTGCTTCTCAACCGATATGGCTGCCTTTCCAACATTGTACAAATGTATGCTGCAGAAAACCTTATACGTATTCTCAAAACAGCAATAACTCTGATGTAGGGTGGTTATTACTGATGCCAAACTAATTGCCTGAGTACCAAGAACATGTTCATTTGTCTAATATGGATATACCTATTGTCATGTGTTAAGATATAGTAACAGTAAATGCTCAGTAGTATCTTCCATTTAAATAATGTTGGACACAAAATCTGGCAAGTAAAATATTTCAGTATTTCTTTTCAGCAAGATCACATTCCCATGTAGAATGCCCTTCAGTTAGTGTATCCCTTGTGCATATATGATGTGCAAGTCCCAGTGACAACAATATCCTGGGAAGAAAAAATGAGTTTGAGTTCTATTGTTTGTCATCCTAATGGTCCAGGCATGCAAACATATATCTTGAATGTGGCCTGTAATCCCTGTACAAAATTAAGCGATGACAATAAACCAACCAAACAATGTACATCTAGAAGACAGGTTTGATAATGTGCTTGGTCCATCTGTACAATCCTCAACTTATAGCCATGTTCATTAGTGTGAAACATTTGAAAAATATTTTTAAAATTTGGATCCAATCAAACGCACATCAAAACAATTTTTTATAAAACTCAACAAAATCATTGACAAATGTCTTTGAGCATGAAATCAAAGATTTCAACACACTCATCACTGTCTCCTACCACTGAGATTATGTCCGGGCTGACAACGACGGGTGAAATGTTTCAGGAAGAAAAGAAAAATATGTGCCTTTCAGCCTTTTCACAATACTTCCAAATCAATTTCTGGAAGGTCCAACGTAGAACAAAAAGGTGAATATGAAGTGCACCCTGTTTCTTCTGGATAACAACAGTTACCAAGCTGATACCATTTTGCTAAACACTATCAATTAAGACAATCAACATTGTTACTGGTAATCAGTATATCCTCTTGGAGAATGACAACCACACACACACACACAGATTACCTCACCACTGGGTTGCAGACCTCCTCAATTATCAAGGGTACTGTATCTCCATAATGAATATTGTATACCCATATGCTATTATAGAATAGTTATGAGCTGGATTCAAATAGTGAAAGGTACATAACAGCTGACACTTCAATGACTCTCACAAGCGAGAAAAACTCTGTGCTGAGAGAAAATGGTGATGAAGTCCAAAAGGTAGCATATAGGTCCAGGGTATTTATTAAGATGGAAATAGGACACAGTACCCTGGATGAAATAGAGATGGACTGCAAGCAAAATACTTACAACCATTCATCTTGACATCCATGTTACTTTTCGTGCTCTTCACAAAAGACACTTGAAAAAACAATTATCATAAATACTAACAAATAGTCACTGGACAGCCTTAATTCATTGGAAATGTACGAAACAGGTTAATGGTTACCAAGCCAACTCTCCGTACTCTGGTGTAACTTTTGCCAGTACAGGATTATGCAACACACTGCACATGCCATTATGAGCACAACTGAAACGACCTACAAGATTGGAAGACTTGAAACAACAAGTCTCTGTCAAGTTTTAGTAGACGGTTAGGATGTTGCTTTAAACAAGTATAAGATAATGTCAGTATAAAAAAATTGTGATATTGAAACCGCCTTCCTATAATAGATCTCATTTATCACCTACTAAAATAAATCAAATTGTTTGAAACTGTTAAAGAACTTTATGAGTAAATGAGGAAAAAAAACCACTTCATTGCCACCGTTACAGTTTGAAAGTTTATGTTTTTTCTTTTGGGTTATTTTTTCCCCAGTCTCCGAAATAAAATTATCAATAATGTTAAAGTAAAATGGATGGTGAAATCATAAAGAAAAAATGTTATCCAATGCCAGCATATCTCAAGTCCTTGAGCGGAGTGGGAGGACAATGATGATCAACAACTTCCGTTGAAACTTGAACAGCATTGCACCAGAGGCAAGAGAAGATAGACACACAAGAAATGAGATCAGCTGGTTAAACCTTACAATCAGTGGGTGGATGCAACGTGAATAGTACAACATACATAAACACATGCCAAATAAACAGGCCACTCAGATCAAACAGAGCATTTGTAAACAATGGTAACAGATGGTTCTGCCATGATTATACACGTTGTGAGTTTGTATTAAACTCGGTTTTGAACAGTATTTCAATCTAATAACATCATGTCAGCTTAATGTCAGACAAAAGCCTGATGACATCCAGGTCTCACACTTTAACCACTTTGAAGATATCCACAAGCATGAGACTGAAAAACACAGAATAGGGGTGAACCAGGATTGAAACCCACGACAACACTGCACAGCAATTGGAGGAACTCAGATGACAGCACCACCCATGCAACCCAAATACTGTAAGGAACATAGGCAGAACAGCAGAGACATTTCCATGTTAAATAGAAAGAAAAAAAGTGCATATACATGTAGGGCACATTAAGCTTCTGTAATTTAAAGTAGAAATTCATGATTAACTATAAGCCATTTTATATGTTACATCAACCTTAAAGCTAAGCAAAAACTTATAATACTGTCAACATTGATTAAAATCTCTTCCAATAAGGCTTGAGGACAGACTTTTCGGCCAATTGTGGATAAATACCCTGTTTCTTTCATGAAACAAAATCACAACAAAACAAAAGCCACATACCAAACAGCATAGCACTGCTAAGCCAGCACTTTGCCATTTCGGATTATCAGATCTCCTAACTTGTTTTATCTGTGTGTAACGGAGGAAGCATTTTGTTTTATCATCATCATTATTATTCAATACAACTACATCACCCGCCTGCCAAGTAGTTTCAGCATCCTTAAACTAACACAGCGTATCCAAGGCAGAACTAAATATTCATATACATGTAACAGAATGGGGCATTAACACAAAAACAACATTAACACAAAACACAAAGAAAACAGGATAACAATAATTTTTGTCTTCTAAGACAATAATCCTTATCACACTGATAACGGTTTTAAAAAATCTGAGTAATTATCAATAATGTATATACATTAAGTAAACACAATTATGGGTAGATAAAGCACTATTATAATGGTAGACAGTTCGCATTTCCTTCGCAGAGGCCATATGACATCTGTATTTGATTTACATCACAAAGCCTCACATACTGTTTGGCGATTGTTATTAAAGACATAGCAACAGATTAAACTTCATAACAAAGCCATGAACTCAGCTTTACAACCTGGCGTATTTTCGAGAAAAGAGAAATCTGAAGAGAGCTGTGAGTGAACGGCGCATAACAAGTCAGATGTAATAACGTTATGTAAGGCAATTGTTTTTATTTGTTGGAGCATCAGTCTGTTGACCCAATTTTTAATCAAAAGGGGATCTGAGTTCTCTCGTACTTCTCTTCCGACAAGACACAAATGTTTTGTGATCAGTTGTTTAATAATATCATAGACATCATGAATACAATACACAATTTCACATTCAGTTTGGCCAAATATATCAATCCCAGTTGATGCAGTGAAAAATAGAATCAGGAGTTGTGTCCCTTGTTCTTTGTACAAAAGACTTTGTGGAAATAACTCTCTAAATCTTCAGAGAAAGCCAGTATTTCATGCACAGAGAGTGAAAACTGCAGAAGCATCTTTGATCAATAAATAAAAACAAATTGGCCCAAAAATTGCCTGTATGAAAGTAAGTCTACGTCAGACAAACTAGCCACTGTGTATGGAACAGTCCATGGCATTTTGGTTCTGGGGCATATACACAGAGAATTGGTCTTCCCACACACTCTCTCTGATCTCTCTTATTATCAGTGGTTGTAATTCACACAAGAACCTACTTCACATTAACTCTGAAGAAAAACAATTCTAGATTCTAGTAAAGACAGCTATTCACAATTTTAATTGCATTCATAAGGGACAAAATTTCAAATGTTGAAAGCTCAATGCTAATTGCAGATATGTTCAATAAAATAGCTCGACTAACATACAAATTTTCAAGACAAAAAAATTAAAAAATGTTGGTCTGTGATTGTGGTCAAGTATTCAGGTTTTTCTTGGTGACAATAGTTTGCAAGTCACAAACTACATGGTACTACTTCCAAACCAAGTGTCTTACACAACACACACAATGCGTTTTCAAAGAGGAGAGATAACGAGCAAAACTCTTTCTTATAAATTTAGAAAAAGGTTCTCAAAGAGGAATGGTCTAGGTGGCAACATCAACACACCTGTCAAAAGAACAAATAACAATATGACGTAGCTATGGCTGAAATGCACTTTCGATGACAGCAGTTGTCCCAATTTGCAAGTTGTCAAAGTTTGGATTAATCTCAAAGCTCAGATGAACTGTTCCAATGAAGGCAGTAGATTAGCCCAAATTTATGTCATCACAATTCCTGCCATATTGAAGTTCATCTAAAATCTCTCAACATGTTTACTGATTTCTCATTAAAGATTCATGGATCCAGTCACAGGGACTGAAGAGGAAAGTAAACATGAAGCAGAGCAATATCAGTTTAAGGTAACTTACTTGTAATAATGCTCACAGTTACTAAACATTAGTTACCAGGGATACGCCTTACAAACTTTGGCTGGGACTATGCTGCTTGACGTGATTTCCAAAACCCAGTGAGTCTTGTTTTACACCATATTAAGCATAATGATCACAATACTGACTGACTGAATACGGTTTTACGCTGCTTTTAGCAATATTCCAGCAATATCACTGCGGGGGGACACCAGAAATCGGCATCACACGTTGTACCCATGTGGGGAATCGAACCCAGACCTTTGGCTTGCCGAGCGAACCACTAGGCTACCCCAGCGCCGCCCCAATGATCACAATAAGGTGGCAGGGAGCACCAGAAATGCTTCCCACAACATACCCATGTAGAGAATCGAACCCCACAATCCAGCTTTTATGCAGCATTCCACATTTGATATGTGAAAGCAATCTCAGAAATGTAAATCTAGCTGAATGATTACATCTGGCTACATTGTCCCAAAACGTCCTCTGTGGTCTACATGGCTCAACTATAGATGGCATAAAGGATGGGAAATTGAATCCATGGCAGTATTATTAGTGTAACAATCCTGCTTGTTTGTAAAAGTATTCTGCTTGGTACATATTGAAAACTCTCTTCCATGTTGTCTTTAATTGTAAAAAGTCTAACAACTACAATGAGCACCTACAGACAAGCACATGACTTAATATCATAAACATTCAAATACAGTATTCTTAGTCTCAAGAACATGGTGGTTTGACAAAACAGCAAAATGGAGGCAATAATGAAATACCTTATGGTCTTATGGGAATGACTTTGTTGCATGTAACCCTTGAACGATACGTATCTTCACGTCTACACCACACTTAACAGTACTTTCAGTTCAGCAACGTCGTAACCAATGAACAATCTAGAGTGTCGTGACCTGCTCTAACAACTACAGGTATATGACCAGATATAACATAAAGTTATAGGAAGTATATGGTAAATAAGAAATTATTTGATTTTATTCATATATGCAGATGGTTACATAGTTTTGTTAACAACATATGCTTATTAATGTACAGCCTATGTACAAGTCTGATAATGACAAACACTTCATGGAAATGTGAAGCAAGGGGCTATTGTAAAGTATCGATAATAATGACTGTAGTCATGTCTACGCAAAAACAAAACAAAAGTTCACCATCGGCAAAATATTTTAGTGCATGTTTCATCTGGCTGGTGTCCTTGTTATATAAATGGATTATGCATTTGTGTGGGCATGTCAGTTTGATTAGTATTTTCATCACAGTTTGAAGAAAAATGGCTGCCATTTGGCAGTGGATGATATTGACACAAACCTGGTCCTAAGAGGTCTTACGGTTCATGCAATTCTACATCAAATTAGGCTTAAAAAATGAAAATAATTGGTTCTCCAGCAGTCATTCTAAAAAAAGAGTGGGGCAACAGTGTAGCTCAATCAGATACATTGTATTCATTATCAACAGCTCATAAATGTCAAACAAATAATGTCTAAGTCAGACATGTATTGGACAGTCATTAATTAATAAAAATAATGAAAGTTCTTATTTTCACAGTTGTTTTCTATGACTGGCATTGGCACTGGCATTTCTGGCCGCAGAAAGTGCACCATAATCATATGAACAAATTTCATTGACATGAAGTTGACAATCATCAGTGAACTGGCGACATGGAATTATATTTACAGAGGATGGTGGTGATGCCCCATGAAGAAATGCCACGAACACTGAGCATCAGGACCTCACATGATGAGAGCTAATAACTGGTGCTGACCATCAATCTGTTCTTATAGGGGTGTTACCCTTGGTATTTACAAAGAAATAGAAATAAATGCAAATGCTTAGATGTTTTAAGGATGGGAGAGTGCCTGAGAACCAATAATTTTTATTCAGCCGTATAACACATCCGATGTGATGTACATGGGTTACCATGGTTACATTGTCAACAAAATGATAAGTCTGATATGTAAAATTTACTACATTTCACCACCTTTCATCAAACACAAGGTCTTAACGTTGACCTGATATACTGTTATCCATGTTGACTGGAGCACTGCTGACAGACATATGCCCCACCCATTAAGTCATCTGTGTAACAGAGCTCAGCCTCACAGAAGCCCAATTCTATACCCACCAGCTCATCTGTGGAACAAAGCTCAGTCTCACAGAAGCCCAATTCTAACCCACCGGCTCATCAGTGGAACAGAGCTCAGTCTCACAGAAGCCCAATTCTAACCCACCAGCTCATCTGTGGAACAGAGCTCAGTCTCACAGAAGTCCAAGTCTACAACCACATTCTCAAGATGCAACCCACTAGCTCATCTGTGGAACAGAGCCCAGTCTCACAGGAGAAGCCGCATGTTAGAACCACATTCTCAAGCCATACTCAAGTTCATCTGTGAAAAGGAGCTATTTCTCCCAGAAGCCAAATTCCACACCCACTAGCTTCTCTGTGAAACCGAGCGCTGTCTCACAGATGCCCAATTCTAAAAACACATTCTCAAGACGCCACCCACTATATCATCTGTAGAACCAAGTCCTCTAGAATGCTAACTTGTATCACACCAATTTGTCATTGTATTAGTAGATATTGTTACTATGGTGATTCCTCCGATGATTGGTGAGATGACAAACTTGGTCAGTTCAGACACGAATCTCTACTCTACTCAGCAGAGTTCTTCATCACAGTTTCGGGTTCTCACGGATGATGCAATGACAGGTCAACTGGATCCTGTCTCTCACAAAACTCCTACATAGCTCAGAACACATCTAACATGGATAGGGTCAAATGGCATTAGCACACATCGGAGAAAATAACTTCTCCCATTATGGAGATACTGGCTTCATTCAGTTAGTTCTCAGGAATACATCATCTAACAACATCTGAAAATAAATACTTCAAAGCACTCATATATATATTAGTTCTGTAAAGAAGTCTGAATGGAAGAATTTGTCAAGGGAGAGAACTGTGACCTTATACAGGCAGCCAAGTGGGCAGGGCTATGTCTGCGTGTCAAACAACAGCCTGTGTAACTCAAGTCAAGTAGCTGTTCAACTGTATCGGACCAATGTAATTCTACGCCTACTGCCCACTGCCTGCTCCAGTTGGTTGGCTGGCCTGCCCATTCTCCACCTGACTACGTTGTATAGTGACTTATACTGATGAATGTGCTCCATGGTGTGGGGTTATGGAGGTTATACCGCCGTTGAACTCTTAGGTTTGTTCTTTCCCCTACGCTGAGCCAAGCGGGAGGCACCAACTGGTTCTAGCACAGGTTTCGGGGCATTGCTCAATGCTTTGAATGTGGCTGCCACTGCTCCCTGAAAAGACATAATTTTAATATTTCAGTCACATTATCGCGGCCTGTAAACAATCAAGCTGTAAATGCTCCATGTACAATGGAACCTAATCCATTACATCACTGAACCTAACCACCTGATCTATCTAGTCACTTCTTACGAACAGGTAATGGTGAACCAATCCTTTTCCAGAAACCCTTTGAGGACCAAAGTCAGTTGACACATCATTTCATGAGTTGACTGTGGGTCCATTCAAATATCACTCCTGCATGAAGTAACCTTGTACTTGTCAGGATATCAGGGGTAGACACCACTCATATCAAACTGGTCCACAGCTCTAACAGACAAGTCATTTAGGTAAAGCATTAAGATTTTTACAGAAGATAGTGAAAAATACAGTGGGCCTAACCCATGTCTAACCGCTCGAAAGTAATTGTGACCCGACACCTAAGTTACCCCGTCAAATGAAGCAGAGATGGTCCCATACCTTCAACTGTGCATCTTGAATTGTGAGTCTGAAGTTCGGTAAGCTGTCTCGTTGTGCTATCCAAAGGTTGTTGAGCACCTGTGTGGCAGTGAGTCGTCGATGAGGGTCGATGTGCAGCATGCGTTGAACCAGATCCTGCAATACGAAAAGATCACAAGTAAATGTTTGACACCACCGGACAGGTTCTCAGATATATCACTGCATGTCAGTCTGCTGCAGGAGGAAATGTTAGAATTGATGACAGGTTGACCCATTTTGTTCTGGGCAGTGTGTGTGTGTGTGTGTGTGTGCGTGCGTGCGTTTGTGTTCAAAAATTTTGTACACGTGGGGGTGGGGGGTCACATCACCCCCCCCTCCTGCCATAAATTATTAATGGTCCCTTAAAACATGTTGGCCCGAAAAATTCCTAAAAGAAGCAGACATTCTGAAAGAATACTATGATTATGTAATCCACAAACTTGCTAATCTCGATGATGTCACTGGACACAGTACAGACCTGATTCACACGATTTGTCTGTGTAGATTTAATATCATATTTTCTCTTTGATTACAGCAATCATTAACTGCTACATTGATCTACGCACAAAGTTTCATGAGCAAGCAAAGTGTGATTATCAGGCTCTTCAAAATCAGATCATAGTTCTCCCTACAACTAAACAAAGATCTGAGGACATCCTATTACAGCTCATATCATCACACCCTCCCGCAAACTTGACCAACTAATGAAATGACAAACAACAAGTCAACATTAACTAATCAGAAAGCAGCACTTGGTTAAAACTGGTGACATCCATTCCAAAATATACATTGAAAAATAATTTGTCCGATTTCATTTAAAACTGAACAAAAGAACATTCTAGAAAGTATGTTGGAGGACAAGGAAGTATTGCAGTATGCAGTCTCTTCAATTCAAATGTTTATCCTAGGACCCATTGTAAATGAGATTGACTTTGGTCAATGTTTTAGCATGGATGGTTTAGTAAACCTTCTGATAAGACATCCGAACAATACATATTGGTTTAACATAACATAAATGAAGCTTACCTTAGCAGGAGCTGACACAGAATCCCAGTTTCCACCTGATAATGTGAACTTTCCTTCTCCTATCCGTGCTAAAATGTCATTTGGTGTGTCGTTTGGGCCATTGGCAAATGGCGTGTGTCTGAAAATTGAAAACATCCACTAATAAAAACATGTTGTAAAACTATTTCTGAAATTGTAATTGTGGCATTTATTACAAAAACCTTTTGGAAAAAGTAAGTGGGGTGAGCGAGTTTAGTTTTATGCCGCACTCAGCAGTATTCCAGCTATATGGCGGCAGTTTGTAAATAATCGAGTCTGGACCAGTGATCAAACAGCATGAACATCGATCTACGCAATTGGGATACGATGACATGTGTCAACCAAGTCGGCAAGCCTGCCCACCCGATCCCGTTAGTCACTTGGGTTACTGAAGAAGAATTCTAACCCAAATCTTCACGGAGCAGCAGCATATTGAGAAAATGATACGGTGAGTAAACACTCAAGACAACAGAGATATGAACGCCACCGATCAAAATTCGGACAACATGATCTACTTAATTTTGTCACAATCTTGCCATTTTACTGCGAACTGTTTAAACAAGAGTCTGTTACCTTCTGTGTAAGATTCAGAACTTAACAATCGATCCTTGTATGTTGTTGATGCATCAATGGTCAAAACACATGCAATAATATTCCATTCTCTTCCATCATTATGTAGATCATTTCTCCCTATAACCTGCTCAAATGTTAAACTTCACAATTCTCCAATGATAAGATCTAGACTCACCCTGCCAGCATGGTGTACAGCAGGACACCAAGACTCCAGATATCACATGCAGCATCATAGCCTTGTCGCTTCAAAACCTGAAACAGTATGGAATGATCCCTCAGACAACTTCAATATGATGCTTCATGTATTCGGCAATATTGCAGCTGTATCACAATCAGAACTCAGCACAGTGAGATCTGCAACCGCTTATACGTAAGGCTTTATGATGAGAATGGCAGTCTCAGGGCCTAATCTTCAGTAGGGATATCGTCCCGAGAAGACTTGGAATTATTCGAATCAGGACCAGACAACCCAGTAGATGAAACCCTGATCATCGATAGACATAACTGGGATACCACATGCATCAATTAACTCAGTGAACCTGATGGATTTTAATAAATTCTGAGGTATTTTAAGTTTGCTCTAAAAAGCCTAGTGATATACAAGTTACCAGTGAGTGAGTAGAGTTTTACACTGCTTTCTAATATTCCAGCAATATTATGGCATGGAACACCAGAAATGGGCTTCACACATTAGACTCATGTCTTGGGCATGATGAGCAAATGCTTTAATCACAAGATTACCCAAGTCCTCCTACCACTACAAAGCTCCTATTTCAGTCATAACTATACAATCAGGAACCTTGTGAAATCCCATTTGGAAAGTTTTAATAACATTTGATGTGGCCAAGAGTAAGTCTAGTTTTCACCTCACACCCAACGAGGAAGAAGGGAGGTCTGACCTGGTGTCCTGTAAGTTGCAATTTGGAAAAATAATTCCATGGAGACATGTGTGTTACCTCTGGTGCCACAAAGTTGGCAGTGTAGCATGGTGTCATGAGCAATCCATTTTCAGCACGCAACTGTTTTGCAAAGCCAAAGTCACATATCCTCAGGCTCTCTGGAGATCCGGTATCATCAGCATACAAAATGTTGGAAGGCTTCAAATCTCGATGGACAACCTATAACAGGAAATTTATGCCTGCAGGTGTATGTCTTAAACCAGTTTCTTCTTGGCAACCAAGTGTTGTTGATAGCCTGGGCTACAATCCATGTCATCATCAGACATTATCCAACAGCAACATCATTATAGAACCATGTAATCCCCAATGTATTCAGTTCTTTGGACAAAACAGGTAAGTAGAGAGCCATTACGCCCCCGAATGCACAGAGAATGAGTGAGTGTGTGAAAGAGGAAGCAAGTTTTGTTAATAATGCTTTGAACAGTAATTCAGTTTTACCACAGCATGTAACTTGATGTAGGAGGAAAAGCCTAAAGTAATGCTGGTCTAAGACGTTTACCACATTGGTAACACCCATAAGGATGGGTATGGTGGTGACAAAGCTAGAAATATAATCACAACCAGGCTCCCAAAGGCCTTAAGGCATTAATATAGACCCACAACTACCAGGTTGCCCAGCAAAACATGTAAATCACCTAACTCTGCATGCAATACTAAAGACTATGTTTCCCACTTGCTGCAACAAAGACTAATTCAACATGTAGTGATCATATGTAACATGCAGATATCCACAACAAGTAGTGCGAGACTCACTCCATTCTTGTGAAGATATTCCACAGTTTTTGCAACAATCTGTAACACAGCACTGGCTTCGCGTTCAGAGAAGAATTTCTGACGTAGAATCTTGTCAAGTAGTTCACCTCCTCTCATTAGCTCTGTCACCATGTACACCTTGGTACCATTGTCGAAAACCTAAACACAAATTTCAAGTTTTAAAGTACTTCAGGGAGAACTATCACACAGGGAAAAGGCAACTTTCCCTTTTCGCATGATGACATAGTTCACTCAAAGTATTAAGGTTCATTCAATGCCTTTTCAAAGCAGACTCTGCTTCAAATCCTTTTCAATGCATATCCACAAACAAGGGATTTCCAAAGCAAACTTGGTTTCCAGGCCTTTTCAATGCATACTAACACACAAGGCCTTTTAATAGCTGACTTTGATTCAAAGCCATATCAAAGGAGAGTGTGATTCCAGGCAAGGCCTAACAAGAGACCTAACCCCTTGCTCCTGATTCAGTGTAGAAGACAACACTTACATCTCGTAGTGTTATGATATTAGCATGGTGCCCAAACCGCAGCAGAATCTCTACTTCTTCTGAAGGATCCCTCTTCTCCTTGTCCATGATCTGCCAATACAACACAAACAATAACATATGCAGTCTAGATGAACAGCGAAACATACACATACAACATTCATTTCATTGTTAAGACTACTCTGTATTAACTACCAGACTCCAAAAACAATTCAGAGAGACATATAAAACCATCTCAACATGTATACACTGAAACTGACTGAATATCTATATTATTCAGTGAGAAGGAGTGTATAGTCAGAAGGAATTAGCGTATAGTCAGAAAGAAACACAAACTTCTGCAACTCGCAGTGTAACCACACTATATCAAATGACTGAGGGTTCAAGAGGTCCCATGGCGTCCCGGGTCCTGAGAAGGACCCATCCAACCAGAGAACCAGTGCCCCGTTCCTCAAGGCGATTGTAGCGCTACGGCAGTCGTAAGTCCATGTTAAAGTATGGAAGTTACGACCATCTTGGCTCTACGATCGTTTTGAGGAACATGGCCCAGGTTCCCTCCCCAACCCCAGTAACTGTCATACAATCCTTTCGAAGAACAAGTTTGTTTTCTTAAGTAATACACAAACTATTCAATATAATGTAGCATAAAAGACAAACAAGTGAATATTTCTTCTGACAAAGTCAGTGTTATTCGAACTTATTCCACACACCACAATGGCTGGAATGTAACGATTTGGGACAGACAAACCAGAGGTTCATATTTCGAGCATTCCTTTGTGGCACCAAAGTACAAAGGGTTGGAGTAATTGTTGTTTAGTGTATCCAGCTACATCACTCGGCCAGTAAATGATCAAGTCTGGACCAATCAAATCAGTGACTGAACATATGAGCAACTATGAACATCATCCGAGCATCATGACATGCCATCAACCTAGCTCACTACCCTATTTCACTGACAATAATCTGCACTGACCAATTCTGCTATGGGACCTCATTGGGGCCAATGAAAAGGACTATCTGCAACACTTACTTTGACTGCGTAGCTGTTCCCAGTCATTTTATGCACACATCGTTTACACACTGAATAAGAGCCAATGCCAATATCCTGAAATGAAAAGTGTATCATTAGAAAATTCACACAAACTGGCTGCAACAATGACACATAGAAACCCAATCCTGTGGTTTGTTTTGTAATGCCTCCAACATAATCCAAGTGCATGAGACAACTTGTTGCAAATTTTAGGTTGTTAAATATGAAGTCTCTTTATGTACATACAACACTTCCTGAATGAAACTATCCAGTATTTACAAGTCATTTCCTGAGCAAATTTCATTCAATGTGACCCAGACATCTGACTCATCCATGTCACAAGTGGTATTAATATAATATCTGTCGTAACTGATTGAAAAATAAAGATTTTATAAAAAATACCCAAGTACATTGTAAAACAAGAACCTTGATGCCTAATTCACTCTGAGAGACATGACAGGAAGACCTCATTCAAGACCTCATAACTTACTTCTTTCAGTTCATATTCATCTGAAAACTTGCAGCTCTTCACACCCGGTAACTGAAACACAAATGTGTGTGTGTGTGAAGTGCAGTACCTCAAAAATGCAGAAGGCATTACATTTTCCACATTATACAGTGCAATCTTATCGCAAAGCACTGACATGACATGCATGTGCCTTCCAATATAAACAACAAAATATAAGTTCTAATAATATTACGTTAACATCATGATATAATGTAAACCTGCCTGTTTGAGCCAGTGTGTTTTTCTGGGACTATTTCAGCAGTGTCACTGTAGAAGACATCAAGAATGGACTCAATGTAATAATGTGGGGCCCTGAATGGTAGCCACATGGTTAACCAATGCAATTAGACAATGTTTTAAGCACATGGCATCCCACTGCTCTTTCAGTGCTGAACGTACAGTTTACCAGTCAAATATGAAGAGGCACCTACCTTTGCTAAATTTTTCTGATTATCTAGAGGATTGTTTGGTTTGATGTTCTCATCGAGTAAAGCAGGGGCTACAAAACTAAATCCACGGAACAGTTCATGAGCAGTAGCACTGGGGGGAATGCCAGGGGAATCTGCAACAAACATCATAGATAGATATGTCTCAACACTCCAACATACCAAAATCAAAGCTGCTCTTAACATCTTATCAATCTGACACTACTTCAAGTAATGACATCATATGTCAGGCCAAATGAAAATAATACCCTGCTTGAAAACAGTAGAAGGATCTAACTTGAACTGGAACATAACTCTGATCACTGTATTCAATAACTTGTCATCAATGAGTATACTGTCACCAGTAGAAAAGAATGTAGTTCTGGGCCCCTATTCTCGAAAGGATCCTAGCCCTAGGATATCCTAACTTTATCCTAGGGTCTGGGATAGGTGTCCTACCTTATTCTCGAAAAGTATCCCAGCTAGGATATCCTAACGTAGGACAAATACTAGGATAGGTTCTGACTTGTCCTAAGTCTATCTTAGTGGAAGTCAACAAGGTGTGGTTCTTGTTTGTTCACCAATTTTGACGTCAAACAAAATAACTCGCCTAAATTACATTTGAATTTACAACAGCACAGTTTTGATTAGTTAAGAAGAGTTTTTTGTGGACATATTATCAATGTATCAGTAATGAATAGACACACTTGTTGCAATGCACATATTCTTTAGATATACAAAAGAGATTTGTTCAATTCTTACCTATTCTCAGCCTTTTTAATCACAATATTGCTCTTTACTGTAACATTGCCATGAAATGTCAATGTCAAGGTCAAGTCGATAGGGGAAGTAACTCCTGTTTATTTCCTAGATGAATGTTCAGGTTGTGAGATGACACATAATGAGAGTTCAAGAAATGATTTTCATAAAAAACAAATAAAAATGTAATTTTTGGAGTAAAATTGATATTTTATACTTATCCTGACTCATGCTCTTTTTGCTTGTCTTCTTCTTCTTGCGAACATAGTGGAACACTTGTATCTCCCTAATTGAAGCTCCCTTCAATTTAAAATCACTAATTAGTATTCACCACGAGTTACCTCCTTTCCACAAGCGCGGGAACGAGGGCGCCACCTCTACCCATGTGCCTCACTCTCTCCTCATATACTGAGCCCAACATTTTGAATTTACAGGAAATCCAAAGTGTTATTTGGGAGGATGGGAGGGCTGACCTCATGAGTCAGGATAAGTATAAAATATCAATTTTACTCCAAATATTTTCCTTATCCTGACTCATGCTCTTTGCTTGTAGCATCCTCACGGACAGGAGTGGGAATATCTAATACTTTGGATTTTTAATAATTAGTGATTTGAACTGTGATGATTGTAATAACCCTATGGGAACTTCATAAAAGGCACTGAATTGATGAATTCCTGCTGCTAACTTATCAGCTGCCATATAAAGGTTATTACCATGTACTTATTATGATAAAAGTATATATAACATTAATACAATGCTTAAGACTAATAGACTTAAGCTTGTTAATATCTTAGTATAAACTCCTTAGAGTTTGTTAGCTAAAATACTTTTAAGATATAACATAGTACTAAGCTTAAGATATGATTAAACTTAAGCTAATTATATAATAGCAAACTCTTTAGAGTTTGTTGGTTAATATACTTATATGATATAGATATAATGCTGAGCTTAAGATATGAATAAGCTTTAGCTACATATATAATAGCAAAACTCTGTAGAGTTTGTTAGCTAATATATTTTTATAATATGAGTATAGTACTGTGCTTAAGCTATAATTAACTTAAGCTACATATATAATAGCCAAACTCTGTAGAGTTTGTTAGCTAATATATTTTTATAATATGAGTATAGTACTGTGCTTAAGCTATAATTAACTTAAGCTACATATATAATAGCCAAACTCTGTAGAGTTTGTTAGCTAATATATATTTATAATATTAGTATAGTACTGAGCTTAAGATATAATTAACCTAAGCTACATATATATAGCAAAACTCTGTGGGGTTTTGTTAGCTAATATATTTTTTACAATATGAGGTATAGTAGTGTGCTTAAGATATAATTAACTTAAGCTACATATATAATAGCAAAACTCCGTAGAGAGTTTGTTAGCTAATATATTTTACAATATGAGTATAGTAGTGTGCTTAAGATATAATGAACTTAAGCAACATATATATTAGCAGAACTCCGTTAGAGTTTGTTAGCTAATATATTTTACAATATGAGTATAGTATTGTGCTTAAGATATTATTAACTTAAGCTACATATATAATAGCCAAAAACTCTGTAGAGTTTATTAGCTAATATGTTTATAGTGTAACCATAGTACTAAGCTTATAGTACTGAGCTTAAGTTATGATGAAACTTAAGCTATATATATATAATAACAAAACTCCGTTCGAGGTTTTGTTAGCTAATACTGCTTTATAATAACCATACTGCTTAAGATATGATGAAAACTTAAGCTAATTGTATAATAGCGAAAACAACCCTTTAGAGTTTGTTAGCTATGATATAAACCTAGTATTGAGCTTATGAAGGAAAACTTAAGCTACATATATAATAGCAAGAACTCCGTAGAGTTTGTTACCTAATACATGTTATAATGTAACTATAAAGCTTAAAATATGATGAAACTTAAGCGAAATATATAATAGCAAACCCTCTTTTAGAGTTTTGATAGCTAATATACCTATATGATATAAACATAGTACTAAGCTTAAGATATGAATAAGCTTAAGTTACATATATAATAGCTAAAACTCTGTAGAGAGTTTGTTAGCTAATACATGTTATAATATAACCATATTGCTTAGAAATATGATGATACTTAAGCCAAATAGCAAAAACTCTTTAGAGTTTGTTAGCTAATCTACTTATATGATATAAACATAGTACTAAGCTTAAGATATGAATAAGCTTAAGCTACCTATATAATAGCAAAACTCCTTAGAGTTTGTTAGCCAATATATTTTAATAATATGAGTATAGTACTATGCTTAAGGTATAATTAGCTTAAGTTACCTATATAATAGTAAACTCCATTAGAGTTTGTTAGCTTAATTAACTTAAGCTATGTATAAAATAGCCAAAACTCTGTAGAGTTTGTTAGCTGATGCATTTATCATGTAACCATAATATTACTCTTAAGATATGAATAACTTAAGGTAAATATATATAATAACAAACTCTGTGAGTTGTTAACTTATATATTGTATGATGTAATAATCATGGTACTGTGATGATAAAAGGAACTTAAGTAAATTATATATAGCATGAAGCTATTTAGTATTGTTATAAGATAAGTAAAAATCTGTTAGATTGACTTATCTTCTCCGAGGAACTGTCAGCTGTTGTCTTGAGGACCATGGGATCGAATTGGTGTATACCTGAGGAGCGTCCTGGGTGGTGATATCTCTCAGATAATGGTTTGCAACCACCATATCGGATCTCAGAAATAAACCCTCCAATATTTCAAACCACATTTTGTGTGGAACAATTGTAGAAGTTAAGCTATAATATCATGAGTATTAAGCTCATGGAGGGTCCGGAATAGGTCCATCCGCATATGCATTAGTAGTATGACAGTTCTGATCCAAATGGAGATATAGTACATGAGACTTCTCTCATGTAAGTTGATGATAGAGGAAATAATCTGTTGCATTTTTACTCCTGTTTGGTTTGGTGGAGATAAATTTACAGTGCTCTTGCTGGCCATCTTGATAGAATCATCATTATCATGGGGTCCAAGTATGTCATCAGGCGTGTTCATAAACCTCACTTGTGAGGTGTTGGAGCACTATATTCATATCCCCAGGTTGGTGAAATTTCGTTTATTCTCCAAACAGAAGTTTAGTAGGTTTACTAACCATCTAGTTGTGTTAATTAAACTGATGAAATTCAGCTGTAGTCACAAGCTTGCTGTGGATTTAGATCCACTTGTATCTTTCGTCCAGCAGGTAATTAAGCTGCGAAGTCCTTGGCGATGTAGGTTCACAACCAGGTGTGTCTGTCCTCGTTGAACTTTATGTAAAATCGCCTGACTGCCCGATCCCTCGTCTTAACTTGACAGGGGAGGTCTCTATCTTGAAGAAAGGCAGTCTAATCATGAATGTTCAGGTTAACTGGACTGTAATGAGGCTTGCTTTCGTTCACTGATATATAGTTGTCACTTGTGACGTAAGTCTTGAACTGTGAATAGAGATGCGACCTCTGTGTAGGTCGTTGTCCCTCGCCAAGGTCCAATCAGAACAAGGCATTTTGATTCTGTATAATACCAGCTGTGATGTCACCGGTGTAGCGGAAAAACCCACCTTGAATAAATTCTTGTCGTCGTTGATATTAGCATAAACGTCGGTCTTCACCGTAGCTTCGAAGTTATCCGAGTGACCACGTGTTTCGAGGGTTAATGGTAACCCTTGAAAACCTCCGTATGAAATATCTAGCTCTGTAATTTTATGCTGGGTAGGTTATTTTCCTGGTTGTCGTTGAAAGTAATTTCAGTTTTGAATATAATTCCGACTTCCTTATATATAAGGGTATAAACAACTTGCAAGTTGTGAGCTTGTAGACTGTATACATGAATGTATCGTCATAATTGTAGAATTAACGTTGAACTTGTTGTACATATTTCTTCTCAGAAACTTTGAATTCGATTAAAGAGTTATACTTCGCTGTAACAAGGCTGCTGTTCAATTTCGATATTGAATTGTCTGCAGATATGCGTAATGTGTCGCATGTAGATAATCGTATAAAATCGATCGGGATTGTATATTAGCAATTTATCACGGAATAGTTGATTTCTGTGAAGATCTATGAAATGTCGTTGACTAATAATACAGCGGCGTTCTGTGTTGTAAATAGCCTGAGCAATTATCTTCGGCGTGGCTTTATAGGCGGCATCTGGCATACAGTTGATAATCAACTTATCGCGGCGTCTTGAAACGGACTGGCAGTAGCTATATATGACGAGTGGCTGGTATATGGAAACCTTGGAGGAGACTTCCTCGGTGAAGCGCCGGAGACAGCGAAGTTCTCGAAGTATCCCTTCTAGATCTTCTGGGTGAAGTAGACTTGGAGCCACTTAGCCTTCAGCGACCATCAGCGAAGGTGTCGAAATCAAAGCCCGATTAGTATATATATATATATATATATATAAATATATATATGATGCGCTTGTTTAAGTGAACAGCCTCTGTGTTTAACAGGATGTGGGATGTGGCGGCTTGCCTAAAGTATGGCCGCATGGATCATCTTATCATATTCAGAAGTCGTGTTCTACGAAGTCTGGTGATAAGTGTCTAATTGATCGTTCTAGATCTATTTAGGCCAGCGAACATCACGTCTGCGTCATGGATTCAACAGAACCAATATCGATTGTAGTTCTTATACTTGATATCGATGATCAACTTGTCTATGGGTTGATCTTCTCGGAGACTTGTGAGGGAGCGTTGATAGTTTCGCGAAGCTCTTGTATAGTCCCTCGATGTCCTTCTAGATGATGATGATCTGGATTCAGGTGTCGCCGGCGCATGCCTTCGCGAAGCTTCCTCTCGTCGGTCCGGAGGCAGCGATATGACCTTCAGCGAAGGCTTCCGCGTGATGTCTGATGGTCGAGTCCACATCTAGGGATGAAACCGCATAAGGTGATGATCTATCCTGCCTTAGCAAGTCCTTCGCGAAGGCTGTACATCTAGGTTCTTTCGCCGCGAAGGCTGTACATCTAGGTCCTTTCGCCGGCGAAGGCGCCAGCGAAAAGCTGTACATCTAGGTCCTTCCCGTCCAAGGTGGTCCGTGACTTCCTTAGCGAAGGTGACATCGTCCTGGCTGCTCGTTGGCGGGGGTGCCTCTGGGGTGCTGTCTCACGTTGGAGCCTTCGCTGAAAACTCGGACCCTGCTACCGCCAGATATTGGTCCTCCATGATGTTCATAATTTGTCGCATCATGTCTTCTGGGATGGTCTGCGGCGAGTTCGTCGGTGCTTTATCTGCGGTGTTAATGGAGGGTCCACGGAAAAATCGTCCGACATCAGTGTAGAGGCATCAGGCTGCATGGTGATCTCTGCTGATGTCGTTGTAGCTGTCCCCGGTGCGTTTCTTGTGGCGATGCGTCGGGGATGATGATCAGCTGATCATCGTAGAGGTCCAGGTCATCGGCTGGAACAATCTCGGTTTGAGAAAGTCCTAGTAGACTTCGTTGATTTTCCCTCAGAGGTCGGCGCTGCCCTGGGTGTCGCGGCGTCTGCGTTGAGTGTTGGTAATGATGGGACCCTCAGGGCGATCGCCATATCTCGCGTTGGTACATCAGGCTGCATGCTGATCTGTGCCCGACATCGGTCAATCTTTGATGTACATCGGTATGATGACCGGCTGATCATCATACAGACCCAAACCGATGGGAGCGGTCACGTTTGTTGAGATGTAGTAGAAAAACCCTCTAGTCTTCTGCTGCGGCGATGGGATGTCTGGGGAAGCAGAATGCTTCTTGGAGATGGCGGACTCGTCCCACCTCTCTCCACCACTCTAGCGGAACACCACACGGGGAGGAGAGTCGACCAACAGCAGTAGACTGGCGAGGGTTCCGTGTATCAGTCATACTAGACTCTGCATCACGACCTATCTGCTCAATGGCGTGCCAAGCGCCAAAGTAAATATTAATAAAGAGGTAGAATTGGATAAATTAGTACCGCGCAACTGCAATAATGAATATAATAAACATGGCGCCGTACATCATATTAAAGGTGGATCAGCAGCAGCATAAAAAAGCGTAATCTGCAATGAGTACAGAATTTTTCATCAGCGTAATCCACTGAAACAAACCGCGTCCGTGTGAATAAACTGTAGAAAAAGCGACTAAATATCAATATATAATCGTTGAAGGATACTAGCTAAACCTCTATAGATGTCTATCACGAGGTAACTAACTAAATATAATCAAAGGATATAGTGTGTCGGAGACACAGGCTCTCCGTCCAGCTCACTGGAAGAAGAAGGAAGAGTGAGGAGGCACATGGGTAGAGGTGGCGCCCTCGTTCACGCGCTTGTGGAAAGGAGGTAACTCGTGGTGAATACTAATTAGTGATTTTAAATTGAAGGGAGCTTCAATTAGGGAGATACAAGTGTTCCACTATGTTCGCAAGAAGAAGAAGACAAGCAAAAAGAGCATGAGTCAGGATAAGGAAAAATTGAAAATATTTTGTGCACATATCTTATTGCTTTTTTTGGCAGACTTTCAAACTCTGAAGTAACAATGTTATCTCCTTGTCAAATAAATGAATTTTCAAAAACTGCAAAACTACTATAGTGTGATGAAAATATCGAATATATTAACATAACAATACTTTTTTCTGGAAGTATGGTAATTCGAACAAATCGATATTAAAAAATCTCATTAAATATTTTAAATCTATTCAAGTACTAATTCACTCTATTTTTCTGGATACAAGATGTGTATTTTAATTATAACTATAATCAATTATAATTTCTTCTAGATCTACTAAGTTCACCAAAAGCTGAATTCCACCGCTTTCAAGCTTTTTTACTTCGCTTTCTAGTCTTACCATTTATCCTGTAAATGAGACTGTAGTTGCCCTTTATTCACTGTATGTGGGTTTTTTTATGGAATGAATCATGGGTAATATTTAGGGGAATCCCCAACTTAATGAATGTTTTTCTATCTCACCTACTGAAGAACTCGCTATCCAAACTAGGATCGGTAGCTGAAGTTAGGACAGAGATAAGATCGTTTCAAGAATGGGTCTTATCCTAACGGTAGGATGTCCTAACTCCTGTCCTAACTAGTTAGGATCTGTCTTAGCTGGGACACTTTCGAGAATAGGCACCCTGATTACATTACATAATGAGGCACTGAAGGCCTCTGCTGACACAGAATCCCCACAGCAGGTTTGCTGCAGGGTGAGGTGAGGTGAGGTGAAATTGGGTTTAACGTTGTGCTTGAGAATATTTCGCTCATATGATGACGTGCATGCGTGTGTATGTGTATGTGCGGCTGCTTGTACTAGCCCAGACTTAAGCTGGTTTTATAGTGCTAGCCCACTGAGATACCATGCCGCAGTGAAGCATGAATACCCCACTCAGACACATTATACTGACTCCGAGCCGACCAGTCCTTGTTGTACCTATTAATGCCGAGCGCCAGGCTGGGACCAACAAGTACCATATTTTAACGTCTTTTGGTATGACGCGGTCGGGGATCGAACCCGCGACCTTCCGCTCTCCAGGAGGACGCTCTAACAACTACACCACGGAGGCGGTCTGCTGCAGGGTGGGGAATGGACATTAACTGGCAACGTAGTAAGACAGTTGGGCTTGACATAACTTTTAACACTTCATCAGTTGGCAGTTTCTGGCAGATCAGAAATAACTCTTTACATTTTATTATTTAGGTGTTTATTTGGCTCACATATCACAAATATGCCCTTACCTTTTGGTGTTCTGTTTGTGAATTCTTGGTCGAAGTAGAAGACTTCGTCGGTTTGCACCACAGCAGGTTTAAATGGGGGCATGACTGCACGTTTGTAAAGGTTTTCCCAGTCAATAGTGCTGAAAAATGGATGTTTCTTGATATCTTCTATCCCATTTGGCAATGACCCTGCAAAGGAAATTTGAACCATACATTCAATCTTATTTCTCTCTTAAAAAGAAAAGTACATTGACAGGATGTCTATACTTACATACACTTTCATGTAGAGCAAGGGAAAATAGTCCCATGAAAACAAAATACCTGATGTTGATTGAATATTGTCTGTTTCAGAATTAAGCTTACTGTCTTCTTAAACATACCAAAACATATGTATCATCACAATCATGTTTATGGCTGCCACAGGGTTACAATCCCAGACATGTTTGATCCCCTAACTGTACTTAATATGTCACTGATTAATGGTTCAAGAACTGTTCCAGCAATACGTCACTGATTCTCAAGTAAACTGACTTGACTTACAAAATGTTTTGCATGAAGGCCAATGACAATACCTTACAACTATTTACAGAGTGACTGTTGTTTAATGATGCAGCCAGCAACATGTAAGAAAGACAGTCCACTAACAGTTACAGATAAGTAACCTTGAGGAAACGTAAAATGAAGCAAATACAGTCAGGCCGCGTTAGTCCGGACCCAAATTCCCGCGATATCCGAACGGTAGCTAGTTGTAACCAATCTTGTTTACTACGTAAACTCATTAACTGTTGATTCATTAATCCGGTGCTTCACTCTCCGGATCCGGGTGTTAATTAGCGGTAACGGATTAGCTAATTACAGTTGATTTGCTTCATTAATCCTATGGTATATAAAAAAGGTTTCGATAATCCCCTTACCTCGTGAGCATCATTGATTAGCATTGATCTTCATTGGTAAACTTCAATGGTAAATGATAAGTGAGGTGACACTTCTGAGTTGAATATGTCGTTAATTTGTGATTTTAATCAAATAATAGGTCTCACTTGTGCAAACGCAACTGGCACTATCAAAACATGTATACGTTCTTATGTTCTGGTCTCGGTATGTCAAAGGGAAGTAACTATACTGTAGGGGTGTAAAATTAATAATGGTTTGTTTCAGTAGTCTGTACATTTCACTATCAGAACGCTTTTGATGAAAAACGGTAGTGTTCGGATTAATACAGCAGCCTGACTGTATATTTTGAAGAATTCTTACCCAGTCTGTTGACAGGATTTCTTTTAAACAATGCCCGTAATAAACTCTGAGCTTCTGGACTAAGAAACTGTGGCATGCCAAGTTTTGCCCTGAAATTAACAACAGGCAAGGTTAACTCACACATAGTGTGTCAAACACAGATATACGTGTAAATGATAAAATCAAAACCAAACAAACTTGCTGAATGACATGACAATATGCAGCCTGACCAGCGGATACAATCTAGTAGACTTTTAATGACATGCATAGGTTACGGAACACAATTCTAGATCTCCTTGCTTTGGGGAAAGAGATTACTTTTATAAAAAGTCTCTTACTTGAGAATTTGTGTCATCGTTTCTTTTCTGTTTGCACCTTGGAAAGGCAAAGCCCCTGTCAGCATTTCAAACTGGAAAGATTAAGCATATGGTGTGTTTATTAATAAAGACATTTGTTGTGAGCAATTGTGAATGAGTGACCATGTTGAAGCCATTTAAAGAGCACTACAAATGTAAGAATGCAAAATATATCCAGGACACATTATATTTATGTGAACATGTCTTTGATGCAACAAACTCATTATCACTTTTTGTTTTGTTTGTTGTCTAACAATGCAATCAGCAACATTCCAGCTACACAACGGTGGTCTACAATAGAAGCATGTCTGATTGGGACAAACACATGTTTGATACTGTCAGCAACATTCCAGCTACACAACGGTGGTCTACAATAGAAGCATGTCTGATTGGGACAAACACATGTTTGACACTGTGAGCAACATTCCAGCTACACAACGGTGGTCTACAATAGAAGCATGTCTGATTGGGACAAACACATGTTTGATACTGTGAGCAACATTCCAGCTACACAACGGTGGTCTACAATAGAAGCATGTCTGATTGGGACAAACACATGTTTGACACTGTGAGCAACATTCCAGCTACATAACGGTGGTCTACAATAGAAGCATGTCTGATTGGGACAAACACATGTTTGATACTGTGAGCAACATTCCAGCTACATAACGGTGGTCTACAATAGAAGCATGTCTGATTGGGACAAACACATGTTTGATACTGTGAGCAACATTCCAGCTACATAACGGTGGTCTACAATAGAAGCATGTCTGATTGGGACAAACACATGTTTGACACTGTGAGCAACATTCCAGCTACACAACGGTGGTCTACAATAGAAGCATGTCTGATTGGGACAAACACATGTTTGATACTGTGAGCAACATTCCAGCTACATAACGGTGGTCTACAATAGAAGCATGTCTGATTGGGACAAACACATGTTTGATACTGTCAGCAACATTCCAGCTACACAACGGTGGTCTACAATAGAAGCATGTCTGATTGGGACAAACACATGTTTGATACTGTCAGCAACATTCCAGCTACACAACGGTGGTCTACAATAGAAGCATGTCTGATTGGGACAAACACATGTTTGATACTGTCAGCAACATTCCAGCTACACAACGGTGGTCTACAATAGAAGCATGTCTGATTGGGACAAACACATGTTTGACACTGTGAGCAACATTCCAGCTACACAATGGTGGTCTACAATAGAAGCATGTCTGATTGGGACAAACACATGTTTGATACTGTCAGCAACATTCCAGCTACACAACGGTGGTCTACAATAGAAGCATGTCTGATTGGGACAAACACATGTTTGACACTGTGAGCAACATTCCAGCTACACAACGGTGGTCTACAATAGAAGCATGTCAGATTGGGACAAACACATGTTTGATACTGTGAGCAACATTCCAGCTACACAACGGTGGTCTACAATAGAAGCATGTCTGATTGGGACAAACACATGTTTGATACTGTCAGCAACATTCCAGCTACATAACGGTGGTCTACAATAGAAGCATGTCTGATTGGGACAAACACATGTTTGATACTGTGAGCAACATTCCAGCTACACAACGGTGGTCTACAATAGAAGCATGTCTGATTGGGACAAACACATGTTTGATACTGTCAGCAACATTCCAGCTACACAATGGTGGTCTACAATAGAAGCATGTCTGATTGGGACAAACACATGTTTGATACTGTGAGCAACACCTGTTCCATTAAGTTACCAGGGATCTTTTCAATCTGCCCTTTTAAAAGACAGACACCGTTTACCTACCATGAGGACTCCATACGACCACCAGTCAGCCGCAGTGCCGTGGCCCTTCCGGTTGACCACCTCTGGTGCCATGTACTCCACTGTCCCGCAGAAAGAGTAGGTCTTCTTCTCATCAAAAATTGATTCTTTGCTAAGGCCAAAGTCTGTTAGTTTTATATGGCCTTCACTGTCCAATAGTATGCTGTAAGTATAGAGTAACATCTGTTATCAAAAGCATACTAAGTGAAAGTGAAAACAGTACTTTTTACAGCAATATGGATATGGCTTGAATATGTTAGTGTAATCAGTCTTCTTTGTAGATATCACTGGGCACAAAAAGACATGAACATACAGTCTCTTCTGCTGCAAACCAAATTTTCCATGGGATTATAAAACTCCAGAAAGGGGGAACGAAGCCTGTATCGGCGATGTTACATTATGGAATATATGGTAGAATAATACATATAAATTATATATATATATATATATATAGGTGACGGATAAAAATATCTACACGATATATACACGGTAGGAAATAATTTAGAAAACGTAGCAAATACGCACCACACCAATTGTGTACGGTCTTAGAATCATTTACAGACATATTTATCTGAAAAAGTATTGTTAATTGTTTATTGACGGCTTACACCAGAGTAGCAATGCTGTCATGCATATATGAAATGAAGCACACGTTTAATGATACACCATTAAATTCCATTCAGTACTCTAAATGTACTCTTATTGTTTTCCAGTACTCATATATTGAAAAATAAAGGAGTACATACTCCTGATGTTGAAAAATTATCTGGAGCCCTGTTATCTGTGTTTATGTCATCTTATCTCAGGGCTCCAGAAAGGGCGATATCGGCGTGATTGCATCGCGTCCCCAGGCTAATGTGACTGCATCAGAAAATATGATTCTCCATCATCCCTCGCCAAAGTCTCATCATCTGTTAATAAATTGTAAGATGCTCTTCGACTCGCGTGTAGATAAAAAATATACACGCGAGTCCATATCTATCACGGTAGGAAATAATTTAAGCGTAGCAAATGCACCACACCAATTGTTAATGCGGTCTTAGAATCATTTACAGACATATTTATCTGAAAAAGTATTGTTAATTGTTTATTGACGGCTTACACCAGAGTAGCAATGCTGTCATGCATATATGAAATGAAGCACACGTTTAATGATACACCATTAAATTCCATTCAGTACTCTAAATGTACTCTTATTGTTTTCCAGTACTCATATATTGAAAAAATAAGGAGTACATACTCCTGATGTTGAAAAATTATCTGGAGCCCTGTTATCTGTCATGCTATCCTGACAATGTTTTGTTGGTTTGTTTGTTGTTTAATGCCACGTATAAAATAATATTCCAGTCAAATAACACTGTCTGCATATAATCAGCCATGACAATACAATCTAGTAGGTACAAAGGCTCACAATCAACCAATCAATTCAAGCAGTCGCTCATAACAAGAAACCCTGGCTGTTGGCAGATTTATATATAGACTCCGAGGCCTCAATTCTGCCCAGTATTCGGTAGCAACTGCACTGTCAACATATGTATTGTCAGTAGTCTTAAGGATCAGTAGATTGAAAAACTTCTAGTCCTGTTGGATGTCTTGCGGTCTGGATAAAAAAAATTCATACGATAATAATTCACATTTCCTCATTCAAAGTTTGGAGATTTTCATTTCTCTTTTCAGAGAAATAAACTAAAAACAACACCCCAAAAGTAGCATGTGACTACTCGAACAGATCTTATTTCATTCTGTTGCTTGAGAGAGACTACTAGTGTTATAAAGCTCCTTACTTTTCTGGTTTGAGGTCCCTGTATATTATTCCAACTCCATGGAGGTGGTCCAAGGCTAGAGCAAGCTCTGCTAAGTAGAATTTCACATCTTCCTCTGTAAACATGACCTGAAAATAGTAACAAAGGAGAATATTCAAACACAGTTTTACAACTTTAATATCAAGTATCGTTGCCCTCACCCAATACACAACAAGAGATGGGTTTCCTACTGAACCAGGGATAGAAATTCCACTCGTCCGCTCGTATTGACGAGTAAAATTTGTTTCGGGCAAGTGAAAAACAAAATTTGCTCGTCCTAGAGGAAGAGTACATTTTCTGGCCCAAAAGTAACATTTTTCTTTTTTTCCTTGATGTTCAGCTATCTTAAATGGTGAACGAATTCAATTTTGTCAAAGACTTTGTTCAGACAACAAAGTAGGTAATGTTTATTGTAGTTTTATTCCAAGCAAACATTTTGAAATAAAATAACGTAAATTTATATTCATTGTAATGCGTGATCTATAGGGAAAGTACAATTTTAGAAAGATGAGCGGAAAGTTCAGATTTTTTAATTTTCGAGCCCTGTGAACCCATGTGGAGAATCAACGTGTGTAATCACAGCAATGACCCAACACTTGGTTACAATACCACTACCCCTATATCAGATGACTTATGGGCCTGATGGTTAGGACATACAAATCAACTTTTGATAAGAATTTTTTGGTTTGTAGTTTGGGGCTTACTCAGACTAATTATCATACAAATAGTATCTTACATTGATTATGATTCAAAAACATGTTCACCATTAGTTTTATCACAGGATAAAATATGCATGTAGCCCTATCAATCGTTGATTAGTATACTGAGAAAGAATGACCACATGACCCCTTTTACTTCTTACACGAGATTGGCGTGATCATCTGGTTCATTTACTTATGTTCGAGGCCATGCTACCTACCTCCTTAGAGAGACGTGTGAATAGGTCCCCTCCACGAAGAAACTCCAAAATCAAGTAGAGTTTGCCTTCTGTTTGAAATGCTGTAAAATAGAGTGAGTGAGTGAGTTTGGCTTAAAACCACTCTGAACAGTATTCCATTATCATCATAGTTCGTCACCATGATCTTGGAGGTTCACCAAACACCAGTGTGATGCTTGGCAAAGATGGAATCAAACCCATTATTTAGGCATGCCAGAGGGATGCAACGCTGCACAGTAAATTTGCCCGAGACAACACTGCTACCCTTTCCCCTCTGTGAACTAGAAGCAATACAATATCAACACACTATTTAAATTACTTTCTAAATAGATGAAGGTATTGACTGAAAGACTAGTTTTAATGTGAACAGTAATCTAGTGGTATCAGTTTGAGGTTGGAGGAAATATCAATGGAAAGCTTATGCATATTCCAGCAATATCACAGTAGCCAGTATATATACTGCGGGAAATAAATAAGGGAACACCACTTCATCGCAGTGTTGCATTATTTATTCTCAGATTTTCACCACAGTGCAATACAAAGCTTGTGAAGAAATCTGGAAACAAAATAAAGGAACACTTTAACTTTCATGTGTTCCCTTATTTGTTTCCTTCAGTATATATAGCGGTTGCTGTGAATTAGTTAATGCACATACATTATGTAACTCAACAGCTCTGACAGAACTTTAGGATTGAGGTGAACAACTTTACAGAATACATGTGTAAAATTCATTTAGGTAAGACATTTTTCCTAAATTGTATACTCATTCCCCTCAAAACGTGTGTGCAAAAAAACCCATAAAACCTGAAAAACATGACATTATTAAGTTTATTAATTACATGTTCACCACAGAGGTGTACATACAATGTTATTTTGACCTAAAAAGTGCTATTCTTAACATCACGTACCATAGTGTAAGTGAACAATGAAAGGATGATTTACATCTGCCAAGATGTCTCGTTCCATTTTTGTCCTTTGTCGATCTCGGACTGAAAAAAAACATCAGCATATAAGTGATAACAATACTTATTAAAAGCTAATATATATGAGGAGGAATCACACAAAACCAACAGATGTAACCTTTGTCAAAATCATAAAATATAACATGTAAAGGGATGTTCAATAATGTATTCTGAAAGGTTTCAAGATGATATTATTATCAAAAATCATTATAGGCTGTTATACTCGAAAACTACTAAACATGTAATACTCAATGAAATACTGATCATAATCAAAACATCTGACCAACTCTGTGATTTTTTTTCAGAATTTATGTCCTAAAAATAAAAAAGTTATTTAACAAACTATCATTAAATCTGGACAGTTCACTATTTGTTACGAGGGAGGGGTGCAAAGGAAGGAACAACATTTATCAACCACCCTTTGGTAGATCATGTGCACAAATAGACCATGCCCCTGTATGTCACCACGTCCTCGTTACAGATAATCTCCTGATACATCATCTCCAGGCAGACCATCCCTTAGTAGACCATCCCTTGATAGATCATCTAGCGGTAGCCTAAGTAAACTTAGGCTCAGGATTATTCGTTACACTGCTATACTGAGTCTAACAAAAACAATATTTAAAAAAATCTGCATGAAACAGAGATATCTGACCTGCAGTATATATGCTTAGGGGTTTCTGATGATGTGGTTACTATTAACTTATATTTCTGCAAGATGACATCCTGGAATATGGACAAAAACACAATTTTCAGCGACTGTTTACTCATTGTTGTGAATAATGGTATCCTCCATGTGTATCAATTGAGAAGCGATCGTGCAGAAAACAGCATTCGGAATCGTTCAAGTTTTCAAAGTAAAGGTTCAAACGGTATGTGCGAATGCTAACTTTCACAATTTGTTAAGCTGTATTCTGATTGGTCAATTCAAAAGGTTAGCTGACACGACCTTCTACTAGGGTTTGTTAGACTCAATATAGCAGTGTAACGAATAATACTGAGCCTGAGTTTACTTAGACTGGACCATTCCCTAATAGATAATCTTGTGACGGATCATTTCACTTGTAGTTACCAGGTAGACCATCTCCTGGTAGATCATCTCTTGATAGATCATCTCATAATAACCCATCATCCAACAAGTCATCTCCAAGTAGAACATCCCCTAACAGATCATCCTGTGGTAAACCATCCCCTGACAAATCATCTGGTGGAAGACCATTCCCTGACATCTCCAGGTAGAAAATCATCTGACAGATCGCCACTAGGTGGACTCCCATGATGTCTGTACGTACCTTTAAGTGTGGCTTTCTTCAGGACCTTCATAGCATACAGAGTCCCAGCATCATCTCCTGTTATCTTCCTCACAAGGAAAACCTGGCGAAAACAATGTTATACCTGAAGCCTGAGACTTATAGTGTGCCTATTAATGTGAAGCACACACTCATCTTGATCATGTCTGTAACAATGCTCAAAATCATGCTTCTCTGTTCTGATAGATTAAACTAACAGACCAAGCATGAAGTTTGAAATCAAAGTGGCCACAAAATAACAAATGTCACAAATGTAACAGTGTAAGATTTTTTTAACATTCCATTCAGTACTGAGGTACAGAAGCCATCACTCATATTGATGGTACTAAAATAAAGAGAACAAAACACTTTCGACAGTCACAACACGTCTGCTTATCGGTTCACTGGACTACTCATTCATTCATTCATTCATTCATTCACTACTCGCAAACACTGTATCAAGCTGTCAATTGGTGAAGTTGTTTAAGCAGGAAGTGAGGACACAATTATGCATGACCAATACATTATTGCCATTTTTTTTCCTGATTACTCACAGTAATATTTTCCTGAATATCTGGAGTCGCATTTGAAAAAAAATAATAAAATAAATAAACAAAAAAAATACCTTATTTCAGACAAAATAACCAATTCCCTGGAAACAAAGTACCTCATACTTGCAGTGTTCACGAATAGTGTCTGACCCTCTGACAAATCTGGCACATTTGCCAACGGTCCGATAGAAGTCTACAACATGCCGGCCCCAGTGTCTGACTGTATATTTCACAATGACTTTGACTGAAGTTGTTATATGTGACATGTAACACTTGTTTGCTGTTTATAAATATTATGTTTGTTAATAATTTCAATGCCAATTATAAGAAATGTTAAATCTGAAATGTGTGTTTAATTTTATTCTATGGGTCCTGTGAATTTTCAATGGGTCAGACAGTCATCTGAAACTTACAGGACCCAATGTCCTGTTACTTTGAAACACCATTCATAAACACTGTAATACTTGAGCCCAAAATTTAATGCCTTAAATATGAATGAATTGATGCATGTAGGAGTATAACATATGTTACTATTGTTACATTTGACCACTTTCTAAAAAGGCATTGTGTATTTCATAGCTGAATATATAGACGAACATTGAACAAGATGATAACAGCAAACAAAAATACCATGACTACATTTTCTTTAGAACTGATCAGACAAGCAACACACATTTCTGCTTACTGTGTTCACACTTATCTTAAATCACTAGATATGTTCTCAATAATTGTTACGTACTAATCAACATAGATACAGTGCCAAGACATTTCATGCTGTCTCCTAACATGACAACATGTTTGTTGTCAAACGCACTCAGCAATATTCCAACTAAATGGTGACGGTCTGTAAATAATCGAGTCTGGACCAGACAATCCACTGATCAACAGTATGAGTGTCAATTTATGCAACTGGTATACGATGACATGCATCAACCAAGTAAGCAAGCCTGGCCACCCGATCCTGTTAGTCGCTTTGTACAACAAGCATGGGTTGCTGAAGACCAATTCTAACCCAGATCTTCACAAGTGTCAACAAAATGAAGCTATGTATACTTCAATTCTGTGGAAGTTTGGAATACTATTCTTCTGACAACATATCCAAGCAATAGGTCACACTTACACCCCACATATATTCATGTTAAGTGTAAGGAAAAGCTTGTCCTGAGTTCCCATGTGAATCCTACTGTACATTCAGAAAGTTCTCTTCCCATGCGTTGGTTAATCCTACTTTACATTTAAAAAGTTCATTTCTCATGTGTTTGTCAAATATAAAAGTACTTTTTCCATCAGCCACTTCCTAAAACAGTTTGTTGAAAAAATCATCAATATTTTCACTGAGCCTGTTTTTCAACTACGAAATAATTGTTAAATGTGTCATGACAATTAAGCCTGGGTCATTGCATTCTAACTTCAATAAAGGGATACTCAAACCCAGGATGCAGATAATTCAATCACATTAATGATACCCAAACTGCATCTTATCTCTCAAGGCTTATTCTTAATAATGTGTGTTATCCAACTGCTTCCTTCTTTTTTTTATCCATAAATGAACTTCCTTGAACAATAATTTCTCATTTCATTTGTTTTCTTAATGGCTACATAACAACTATGTTTTTAGGTTTAGATTGGATTTCATGACTTTTGTAGAGGAAGTGTCAAAATTGACAGCACCATGCACGATGCAAAAATGTCTCTTCGATTAGTTATTTTAAGATATATTCTTACAATAATGACTGTATTTGTTGAAGTTATAAAATAATCATGACATCTGAAACCTATGTCATCATGGATGACGCATGTCCTTCTCCACCATGTGAGAACTCCCAGTTTATTCACTGGTCAATCCAACATCCACTCCACTGATCTCATCTGAATATTTCAGAGCATTAATTGTTAACTTAAGCATAACATTGTTTAGGAAGATGATACTGAAGCTGTATATCACCTCCATTATTTTGGGGAAACTAACATTAAAAATTGGGGAATAGTAAGGCTAGCACTTATAATTTTGTTTTCAGGGCACATTTGTAGACAGCTGCTGTGGTGAAAATGAAAGATTTATGACAAACAATGCAGGAAGCTGTGAGTTACATAGGGGATATATACATGCGTTTAATTAGATCTTTTACAGATTACAACAGATCAGGAACAAGTTTACCAACCATCTCTTTAGTATGGGGTTATGTGGTGCTGTGTTATGGAGCAAGTCTTTATGTATAGTTGAGAATATTATTGCCCCAAGTGCACTAATACATCTTGACAAAATCAATAAAAACAATTTATCATGAACCATCACTGAATTCAAATGGTTTCCCTTGAAATAAAAACACACCTTGCCCTGTGGGAAGGTAATGGAATTACTGACTGTGTACATAAACACCATTCAATCTTGAAACAGAAGAAAACTGAATGGCTAGGAAAAGCACCAGTTACTCTTTATTTTCCCATTACAAAGCTGGAGTAAAGAAAAGGCTAATTTTATGTTCAGGCTTGTGGTCATGTTTCTGTTTACCTATGCACTATATATCTGTCACAGGTATATATATAGTTTTAATACCACTGTTGGTGTATACAGTTAATATCTGCTAGTGAATATATACAGTTATATCTCCTTCCTTGGCTTCCTGCATCAAGAACTCCGCCACGCTCAACATGTAACTGTCATCTCCAACCGCGGGATAGATTCCACAAGATTGTATATCTCACGTCCAAAACGGAAATGGATCAATATCATAACAACATGCGACATGAATCAATGGCTCCGCTGCCATTATCCTGGGCCTTGTTGACAATTAGTCTTTTGTCTCAGACAAAAAGATGCTTCCAACATCCTAGATCGGAAATTACTTGTATTAGTTATTTATCCAATAATTTGGCCAGGTTCTGACCACCAAAACCTCGTATTTCTCTTAATATTCTACCTGAATTAAGCAGTCAAAGATTCATGTTATTTAGAAATCTACTCATAAGATTGTGTGTGATATATTCAGTGGCACCAGTGATTCTTCAGTATCATTTATCCCATTGTCAGAAACTTTCTACTTGATACATTTCCAAAATTCCAAACTCTTTTCACCTTTGACATGTAAACTCAGTAAAATCATTTTCCTAAAAAGAGTCAATGAATTAATAAAAACAAATGGTTAAAGGTCGATATATTCACCAATTTCTGTCTGTGGTGAAAGCATCTTTGTGCTACCAAACCTGGAACCCACAATTATAGCAAAAGATTCCAGTACAGAATGAAAATCATACCATTTATAGCTTTTGAATGTTGTTTCATTGAAAAACAATGCAATGTCTCAAAAGAAAAGGAATGTTTTGGTGGCAAAATGTAATATTTGTTTGTAGTTTCCTTGCTTGTTCCTAAGCAGTGCACTCAGCAACATTCCTGCAATGTGATAATGGTTTTGTAAAATATTAATTCTGAACCAGGCAATCCAGTGATTAACCTCAGGAACACTGATCTATGATGGAATATGATGGTATACATCAACCAAGTCAGCAAACCTGACCCCCAGTTCCTCTTAGTCACTTCAAATAACAAAACATGGCTTGCTGAAGACAAAATCCAACCTTGAGATAAAAATACTGTTGTCAAATGATGTAGAGGTATGGGAGTATATAGCTGCCCCTTGCCAGAGTGGGAAATTAAGGGGAACCAAGTGCTCCTTGAGATTTGCCACTTTGTATTGTATAGGACTGTTACGATTCACTTATGTATTTAGTGACTCGAACCGTATCACTTCATACATTCAATTTGTTATTCACAATCAGGGCAATCTAAAATTCATTAATGTTTTTAACAAGGAGTGTTATTTTCTAAAGCAATATACAAAATACAAAATATACAAAATGGAATTATATCCAAGCCAGGATGGATAATAGTCAATATCCACGTTTAATCTGACAGATAATGTTGTTACTGGTTACTCTCGTGATAAATTAATACTGTCAACATGGTCAAAACTGTCAAAGAATTTATTTTGGTATTGTTTCAGTGGACATAATGAATAATACATTAACTGCTTCCTTGTTCTTGTATACACTACCCAATTTGTTCCAAACTTAATATTCAATGTTGGGAACCCCACAGTTTGCAACACTCAACATTAGGGTTACGACAAACAGGGTGCTGTTTTACAAAACAACCTTAGTGCTTAGACAACCTTAAGTCTATGTTAAGGTATGGGAGATGCGGACACCTTGGTGCTAAGATTGCTTTGTACAATGGCATCCTGGACCCTCATGCTTAATTTCAAACACTGCAGGTTTTGTTTCCTCCTTTGTCTACAATATGCATACCTAGGGAAGGAATAGGCAACCAAAATATGGCTGAGACAAGACTACTGTGTCACACTGTAACAAACAGCTCATTACCAGCTAAGGAAGACAATGGGTTGTCACGACTTGACAACATACATCCATTAGGCCAGTAATGTTGCAAAATTCATTACACACAGCCCCAAGAATTAACACGTTATTTCCTGTGGGGTACAGAAATAATGTGACTAATATTAAAGAACGCTCATAGTGGTACAGTCAGCTCTCGTTAATCCAACACTCATTAATCCGACAATCACGTTAATCCGACAAAATATTACGGAACCATTTAAAACAGTGATAATAACTCGCGTAAATCCGACATTCTCGCATTCCGACTACGACACACCAATCTAGCAACTGATTATTGTAAATACATTGTAGAAACATTTGTTAATCCGACAATCAACACAGCCGGTCAGATGATCCGAACGTATACAAACAAATACACGTGAGTGTAATTAGCGTGTGCCTTAGTGGCTGCTTGACACCAACAAAGGTGAACATCACACTTGTTAATTAGGAACACAGGATAATTAATTGAGATGAGAATCAAGAAATAAGAGTAGAGAGAGCTGTATAAAATGTTTACAACCGACATGAGTTATCGTCACAAGATGTCTGTCACGAGTACACCACCTGCTAAGCGAGCCCGAGTAGAAGTTACGCCATTGATCAAGAAAGAAATCTCCGTTTGAAGAAAGACAAACCGCAGACAACACAACAGGTAATCATGGAGTGTTATTGATACAGAAGAGGAAAATATGGACATATACTGCTCAATAAAAGTTAAACAACTAATTCCTTAATATTACTGCATTTAATCAGTCGTGGCATGACAGTTTAATTAAAGTTATAGGAAAGAATCAAGTGTCATTTAGAGTAGTGTATTTGGAACATTCTTTCTCATCATCGTTCATCTAACTGGTGTGTGGTCCTGTGCATACAGCTCAGGTCACCAATCAGGTAAAGTCAAGTAACTTTGGGCCAAGAGAGTCCGTGGATGGATGACCGTGTTTGGCAGCTTGACTCCTGAGAGTATCTAAGATTCAGTCCTGCCCCACAAAGCACATGTGATACAAGTGGTCTCACCTTAGGCAAGTGAGTTTGTTCAAAATTGCTTCTGTTCACTAGTGTTGGGAAATATGTTGTTTTACAATCGATAGTTATTTTTAATCCTCCTTTCGATCGATTTTCGATCATCGGAACACCACTACTGTTCACCCAGTACCAAGTGGGATAAGTCATATGACTATAATCTTCTAGTGCCTAACATGCAGCTTGGGTTATCCAGGGTAACAATGTGCTGTGTTATTCATTGTTAGCACAATCAGCATACCTTGTGAGGAGTTTGGCACTATATAAATCATTATTTATGTTATCTATTTGCAGGTTTTGTCAGTGAGAGCCCATTATGCCAATTCAATGCAATCCATTTTAGCCCTATGTACACTGAAAAACATTAAAATATTATACTTGATTTGGATAAAAATGAAAATTGAAATGCACTAGTCATGATATTGACTTGGTTAAAAAAGATTTAGGGTCAGGGTGGGTGGGGTGTGGGCAGGGGGTTTGTTGTTAAGGATAGGGTCAGTCGGGTTACTGGAAACGGACATATTTTATTTTTTATATATATTTTTTATTTTATTTATTTATTTTTTATTTATTTTTTTTTTTTGGGGGGGGGGGGGACCTAAACCTATTTCAATGATATATTACTGTAACTTTCAATATGAACTCGAGGGTTCTGCAGCAGTAACAGTAGAAACTTGGTCTATGGTCTAGGAAGAGAAGAAACGTACACAGCTGATTGGTACTTCTGGCTCTATTTATGAGACAAATACGCATTGTAATCTTAATCCCTGCATATAATACTATGCAGAGCAAACACAAAATACAGCTGAAAAGGTAAATCATCCCATATAGCAACATCTCCCGTCAGTACGAATTGCATCCTCACACTTATCTGTAAACATATTAAAGATCTAAAGGTATCATGTTAAATGTGAAGCCTGGATTCAGTTGGATCTCACACAGTATTGCAAGCACTCACCTTTCCAAAGGAACCCTGTCCCAAAACCTTCAACAGCTCAAAGTCAACAGGTTCAGCTCTCACACCTTCTTTCTTCACTGTAGTCAACTCTAATTCAATTTCACAGTTGTCATTCTGAAACAAACATAGATATTCAATGCAACATCTCAAACGAATCAACTAATTAATTAGTCCAAAGTATTTCCTTGATGATATCATCAGGGTTCCCTTTAACAGAATTCTCACCATCACCAAGAGCAAGTTCACCATAAATTAAGTATTGTCCAATTTGACCACAAACTCAAGCATAGACCAAAATATTTCATTTTACCTTACAAAAGTTCATCCAACTTGACCTTAGAGTCAAGAAGGATGGGATGCATCCAGCTTTTCAATAAACTTGGCCAGTTGACACACTGATTTTAGAAAGTGAGCCAACACCTATCTGAATTATGTGAATATGGGCCAACATGTTTTGTGATTTTTAACAAGTTTATGACCTCACTTAACTGAGCACTCTAGGGAAAGGCAAACTCTTGATCATGCTCAAGAATTCCAATCGATTGTTTGACTTTGACCACAGACACCACTGGCTATTATGATAATTAGCGCTGATTATTTTCGGGTTCCAAATACAAGTCACAGTATGTGAATGACAAGCTAATTACTAATGTGTTGTTCATATTGTTATTTTAGTTCAAATTATATATTTTGGCACTAGGTCAACAAAGTGTGCCAGCACAACTTTATTTGCATGAAATTTGGCGCATTGACCTAATGAAGTAATGATAACTGCACATATCCCACAATCTCTCAACCTGGATGCATAACTGAAAAGATTTCATTTGATCATAAAATCACTTCATCCAAAATACAATCAAGCATGTTGCACAATGCAATCTCAAATGGAAAACTCTGTGAAAATGGTGATGTCTGGTTGTTGTCTTAATAAGCATTTGTCATGTCAAGCGATTTTCCATCAATATGACAGCAGGGACACACTGATAATGGCTTAAAACACACTAACTATGTGAAAACTTCCCTGCTTAACACTTAAATCACTAGGTTACCCATACACCTTACAGGGCTATTGTGGTTTGCTGTACAGGTTCAAACAACAAACAGTCCTATAAAAGAAGCACAAGGCCATGCCAATGACAGTGCCATTTCCACCTCACACTCAACTGAGCAGGGTCATACATAGTCAGTCAGTGTGAACTCGACAGATACAAACAGCAATAGGTACATCAACATTGCCCAGTCATCTCTTTACCAAGAAATACTGTCAGGTCTTTCAGTCTGAGTGTTGAAATTTTAATCATTTCCAGTAAGATAAGTTAAGATTGACAACATGTCGCGTCTTTTTGAGATGTGGTGATTATGAGAGAATATCGGATGCTAATGAAACTTAAATATGTGAACTGCCATGGTTTGACGTTGGACCTCTTTCTGTAAAAAGTAGGCAAATTGGCCAAGTTCGATGTCTTGTGGAAGTATCATTGCATGTGAATAGACCTTTGTGGAGATTACAGGTTTGAACTTGTCTCCATCAAACTATGCTGGTCACAAAAGGCAACCAAATGGGCTTGTTGGTCAGGCTAAATGACAAGGTTGATTGCATGTCATTGTACACAAATATGTGGCTCATCAGTCATCGTACTGATCACTAGATTGTCTGATCTAGGTCAATCTATTATAGCTGAAATAATGCTGAGTGTGGCTTCAAACTGATCAAATGGATGTCATGAAGAAGGTTCTTCCCATGCACTTGTTCCTGCATGCTGTCGCAATGGAAAATACATGATTCTTTTTTTTTAAAGTTTGTTTAAATTTTCAACTTTGGTCATCTTTTACTTTGATAAGCCATGTCTTTATAATATAGGTCTTCATGCAAGTAAAAGATGTGGGAGATGACTGTCATGATTAATAACATCTAGCGAGGCTGGCAGACAGAACAATTTGATGATTAATTCTTTGTATGTAGGGCTAACACACAGAGAAACCCCACCATGACTGCCCTGAACATGTGTATCACCATCACTGTACTCAATACCATCATTGGGGAAAACAGGCCAATCTTGGTCAGTTAAAGTGCAGCTACATCATAGCAAGAGACATTTTGCATTCATTTGTGTACTGTGCCATGGCAAACTGAGTCCCAGGATGTTTCTACTATCAAGTAACCTTCCAAATCACAGCTACCCCATGATCCAAACCAACTTTATATCCAATGCATGTAATGTGCACCCTGATGTCCATCACATGTGACAAGAACCCTGATATCCATCCCATTGTTACAAGCATACTGCTATCCATTACATGTGGCAGGCACCCTGATATCCATCCCATTGTTACAAGCATACTGCTATCCATTACATGTGGCAGGCACCCTGATATCCATCCCATTGTTACAAGCATACTGCTATCCATTACATGTGGCAGGCACCCTGATAGCCAATTCCATTGTTACAAGCACACTGCTATCCATTACATGTGGCAGGCACCCTGATATCCATTTAATGTGACAGGCACCCTGATATCCATCCCATTGTTACAAGCATACTGCTATCCATTACATGTGGCAGGCACCCTGATATCGATCCAGTTGTAACAAGCACACTGATATCCATCCCATTTGACAGGCACCCCAATATACAAATGACAGTCAGATAAGAAATATAACATGAATGCCTTTCTAAATGAAACAATCTAATGAGAATACTCAATTTTATCACAAAGCTGTAAGGAAAGGCTATCACTACAATTTTCTTCCTGGCACAGACAGATAATAATTTTCAAAGCCCAGTGCATCTGCGATACTGTCATTAATCATATTGGCTACCAACTTCCCACTTTGAGTATCCAGTCATGATGAGCAAAGTGTACATGGGACTGATTCTACTAAGAACTGCCACCGGGAAGAACATTTGTCACTGTGTCAAGTAACATTCACTGCTATATATCACCATGCCAGTATACCCTCACTATAACCTGAGTGCTGGATAGTTCTCATGGTAAAGATCATTGAAGAGGCACACTGCAGTTGCCCTTTATCATCCATTAATCATGATAGGAACTAGGAGCAAACTCAATTACATAGTAAAACCAGAAAGGCTTAGTGACGGATCTTACACTCTTCAGGATTACATCTACATCACAGTTGTATCTGAACTCCATACATGGTGCACTTGGGATGACCATCCTTTTGCAAAAGTGGATAGCAAAATGAAAGTCTCAATAGAAACAGGCACCAGTTACACCATGAGAAAGTTTAAGAGTCAAGGTTCAAATGAAGGTAAGGATCGTCTCCAGAGCCTAAGTCCAACTTCTTACGTTTGAAATGCTACAGAAAATACACTACAGTCAGTTGGATTTTCACACTCTTAATATTAAGGCTTCACTGTTTCAAAGCTTTATTAGCAATTGCTACAAAAAGATGCCAAATTCTTTTAAGCAATCAGTCTACAACTGAAGCTGACGATAGAATACAATGCACATGTCAGGCCTTGGATTTCCCCATCCTAGGTTTATTACCAGTTTCATCTCATCTAAACACAGCAACAGTACAACTCTGTAATCTGTCACAGTAATCACCATTAATTACTTACATCAGCTTTGCGCTGACATTTCCACAGTGAATTAATTAAAGCAACTCCATTTTCTATAAAGAGCCTGTACAACAAACCTATTTATGTGATAAGTCACTGGCTAAATGCCATACCACAACACCATGAACATAATATTTACACAAGTAACAATGTTATATTTACATGTTGCTTGGTCAGGTTGTGCCTGTATTTACAAATATTGGTTATGGGCATGCATAACTATCATTGAATTCATTGTTTGAGATTAAGGGGGGTTATAGGTGGGTGGGTGCTTTTGAAGTTTGCTTGCATGGATGGTGTTTGAACATAAGGACCTTTTACTCCATGACTGCAAAATTAGGAGTATCTTTCTCAGTTAAACTTCCACTGCCAAATGATGTGACATCTCACATAAATCCTTGGTGAATGAAATCACAGATATTGTCTTACAAAGCAACAATTTAACATTCACGATTATACCAGGGGACTCTTGGTAATACATTTTAGGGATCGAGACACGGAAATGTGGGTCATATTTGACATGTGGTATGCTACAGTTGATTTCCAAGATTTACCTTTGTCATGGTATCGCAAGTGTTCTAAAACCTGACAGCTTCAACTTGCGGATTTCTTGCCAGAAAAGAAATGTTAGTTACATTTATATAAACAACACGCCATCAACTTTTTGTATTCCAACAGCTACTCATGTGTCTCATACTAAATTTGTATATGGGATGCAATTCTCTGTATCTGCTGAAGCCCCTCAATATTACTTTTAAAGTTTCAGAATCTATCACAACAACACAAGCAGTAATAAGAACACATTTATGAAATCATTGTAAAGCCGTTCAGTAGAATTGTAACAAAGTGTAGTAAGCCTCTATATCCCAACAATAACACATGTCTGAATATTCCAGCAATATTATGGCAGGAAACACCAGAAATAGGCTTCATACACAGTATCCACGTGGGGAATCTAACTCTGGACTTAGTTAGGCCACCCCATCGTCCAACTCATCAACAAATAAAAGATCATGCATACGTACCTCACCAAGGACACATATTGATTTTTCCTGAGCACAGAAACAACAACTGAAACTACATAAGGGGAAGGACATTCACTCTTAAAAAAGTGCCGTTATGTTGATATACAGTAGAAACTACCATCCGTTATGAGTGTACAAGTTGCCATTGTTGAGGCACCGGTATATCATGGTGTATGTTCCACGCCCAATTCAATTGTTACCCTGAGATAAGTCGGCATTATAATACAATTAATTATAAGAAACTTGGCATGGTACACAAGTAAACTGAATCCAGCCTTTGTAAAACTAAGACAGTCCTTATGATGAATCCGACATCTTTTTAGAAAGTTACTACTGCCATATAAACAAAATAGACTTATTTGTAACCGATGCAACATCAGGTAATAACGCTGCTGCACCAGACAAAAAGCAGGTTGAATCTGCTCAATATAAACATGTATAAAATGCTTGAGTTTTGGTATTGATGATCTTGAACATAATTACAACAAAATTATTCTGATAAGATAATTTTATCCTACTTCATAAAAATTCAAGACATGAACCATAACAGTCACTGAGCCAGTTCCTTTTCATTCTGACATTATTGTGTTATTTCAACAGCAAAATACTAACCTGCACTTGCTGCAAGCTGGTATAACTAGGTTGCATTTGGCAGTTTCAGTGCAGGTTCCAATGCTTTAATCGAACCCTTAAAAGATTCAAAGGAAACACTGCACTGACTTTGAATTCTGCTCAAGAAACGTACCTACAGAAATGAAGTCAGTGCAGACAAGGATAGAGGTGAGGTGAGGTGAAATTGGGTTTTACGTCGTACTTGAGAACATTTCGCTCATATGACGACGTGCATGCGTGTGTATGTGTAGGTGCGGCTGCTTGTACTAGCCCAGACTTAAGCTGGTTTTATAGTGCTAGCCCACTGAGATACCATGCCGCAGTGAAGCATGAATACCCCACTCAGACACATTATACTGACTCCAAGCCGACCAGTCCTTGTTGTACCCATTAATGCCAAGCGCAGGCAGGGACCAACAAGTACCATATTTTAACGTCTTTTGGTATGACGCGGTCGGGGATCTAACCTGCGACCTTCCACTCTCCGGGTGGACGCTCTAACCACTACACCACGGAGGCGGTCAGACAAGGATAGACAGTCCTGGACATTAGAAAATGTTAAACATGCCATATTGCAGTTGAGTTCCATCAGTCCCTGTTCACGTTCTGGCAAACTGATTCTGATATACACCTTGTGCCAAAAACCTTAACGTAAACTAGTTTGAACATGGCTTTATCATTATTTTCAGCAGATATACAGGACTAAGGCTTTGTACTTGTGAGTTTAGACCCAGCTTGCACATCAAGAACACAGCTGGCCAGAAATAGCTATGTTAATGATGAAGCATAAAACAAGGTCTCTCATTCCCATAATTAGCTGCTTTCACACAAGCATAGGGAGATGAAGGCAGTCTGCCCATAAAACCCCCCAGAGTGGCTTAAGAATTGTGCATACTGCCAATATTGCAGCTCATCAACATGTTGATGGTGAACTATTTTTAGCCTCCATTGAAAGTACTTCCCTTTTATAAATGAACCTCACAAGCCTGATCTGATGCATACATACACAAAGGAAATCACTACTGAGACACACTTCGTGAGTCCACCAAGACTACAGGCTTGTGATAATACATGATGGCGTCATGTTTATAAATCAATCACTATGGACAGATTCACATATGCCTGTCTGCTTTCTCTTTGGTGTTAAATATTAACTCACAGCTGCCTGCAGATCAGAGTATGTTTGAGTTGAGGGTGACAGTGTAGCAAATCACTGTCGCTCCAAAAATATAGGTTGCCATGCAATTCTGGTCCAGTTCTGAAACTGATGTTCATAGATAAAACTGCGGTGGGTAAAACTGTGTGATGTGTTATTTACAGATCAGTACAGGATGTTACTGTTCAATGACATGCCCAGCAGCTAGTCTCTTCATCAAAAGACAAACATTCCATATTTCATCGACTCTCATTCACGAACACAATAATCCTGTATCCAGATTGGATTGTGGCCTGGGGGATATTATGTTAGTTTAGTGTCCTTGATTGAGCAACTGTTGTCCAATGCCAGAATCAGCATTATTTCAGACACATAACAATGGTTTATAGGGTGTGTGATTAAGCAGACCAATGCCAACAGGCAGAATCATCCACTGTCAAAGCCAGGAGTGCAGGGACTTATCTAGGATTATTAACTAAGTGCCTTTAACAGGCAAATTGGAAAGAATCATGATATTGTTAAAAATTGACGTTTTAATGCTCTTATTTTCATAAAATCTCAGAAACTGCAAAATTATTAATTCCAATGGGAAATTAAACGTTTTTGCTGCAGACATTGGGCTGAATATCAGTTTCTGAGCAGGTCTAGACAAATCCCTCGAGTGAGTGATTTAGGAGTGGCTGTGTGATTGAAGGTAAGAGCGATTTGCTGGTTGGATGAGTGTGTGAGACAGGGTGGGCAGGCAAGACAGCATGATGTATAGTGGTTAAAGCAGTCTTCCAGCAATGTTACAGTTGGGACATTGTCCTGACAAGTAAACACATAAACCAAAATGCTGAATATTTTAGCTATGTGATCAGACGAAGACCAGCATCAAATCTAACTTACAAAATAATATGATTTACATAATGAACAAGAACCTACAAAGTTGGAATATGATCACATGCAACACTGAAGTCAGCAAGTCTGACCACCCGATCCCCAGAAGTCTAGATAAGCTGCGTATCTGCGTAAAGTACGCATTTAAGTTTCCAAAATACGCACAGAAATATATCTACCGTCCCAAATACGCAAAGGAAAATTACAGAAACTCTTTGGTTATTTGCTAACCTGCGTACCCTGACTTCCCGGCAAAAAACAAGTGCGTAACAGAAAGTAGCTAACTGTCCATAGTTATGATCGGATAGGGCAGATTATCGATTGAATTTCACTATGTATCTCTTCGTATTATGAACTACAGAAAGAAACAATCGCGCAAACGCAGTTAGTTATGTATGTAACACTCGTCTTGATTAGTTCTGCTAAAAATACCATCCAATGAAATCGCTGTCTTGTTAGAAAGTCTGGACACTCATTGTTTATCAATGATGGCCTCACGGAAGTCGCATGTTCATTTGTCCTCTAAAACATCATTTCAAAGTAAGATTTTGGCATTTGTCACAGTTCGAAATCGATCATTTGAAACTTCTGCCATCGCAAAAGAAATTATTGCTGAACTTATTGGAAATTGTTTTGAATCAGAGGTTGCTGTCGATAGAATATTGGCAGATTTGCTCACCACTGACACACACGCACCGGCAAAGAAACATGACGTGAATAAACTTTCGAAAAAAAGTCAGGATGCATGGAAAATGAAGTTTCCATGGTTATCTTTCAATAAACAATCTGATGAAATGAGACTATGCTGCACTTATTGTCAGTCTGCAAAGATAAGTTTTTATCATCCAAAACTGTGTTCCACAGTAGATATCGCCTGTGTGAGATCAGACGATATCTCCTAGGAGATATTGTTTTGACAGTAGATTTTGTACAATGCCCTGAATATGCTATGACGTCATGAACTTGTTGACGTCACAATGTTATGACATCACTGCACTGCAAATCTAATGGCAGTACTGTGTTCAGAGATGTACATTTTTCACGCTTATTTTGCTGCCAAATCAGAATGCCCATCTGAACAGGTGAATGGTCTGTTGTCATTACAGAAAATGAATGGTTTGGATGTCAAGTACAAGAACTTGAGTTGGTCAACTGTAACAGAGATTCAAAATCTATTTGCCATGTCCTGACAAAGACACTTGTCAATGAGATTAATTTATCTGAAGTATTTTCAATAATGCTTGATGAAAGCACTGATGTGACTGCTGAAGAAAGGTTAAGCATATGTGTCAGATATGTGAAAGCTGGAGACCCTGTGACTAGTTTCTTATGTAATCACCCTATTGATGATGGTTGTGCTCACACCATTGTTAACTGTGTAGCAGCAGAATTTGAAAAGTTAGGCATTGACTTAACACAATGTGTTTTCTCTCTCAACTGGCATGCTGCTGCTATGATGGGTAAGCGCACAGGTGTAGGAAAACAAATGCAAGCCAAGTATTCTCCTTCCTGCATCCAGACCCACTGTGTAGCTCACATAATCCATGGTTAAGTTCAGAGACAAGTTCAATTCACTCTACAACTTTATATCTGCATCAAGTAGATGAATACTTGCTCTTAAAAGAATTCAAACACTTCTAGAAGAGCCAGAACTGACAATCAAGGAACCACATTCTATTCGATGGCTAGGCTGGAAAAATGCAGTTGAAGCAGTTTTTGAAAGTTTTGAATCTGTCCTATCAACGCTGTCAAAATTTGCAGCTGAGAAAAATGCAGTTGCAATAGGCTTGTACAAGTACTTTGCTAGCTATAAAGTGGCACTGGTAATAGCTTTCCTCCTTGATGTCCACACACAGTAGGCAGTGTTAAGCTGTAACCTCCAGAAGAAAAACCTTCTCTTTAGTGAACTCAGGCCTCTTATTGAAGGGACACTCAATAAAGTTGATACCATGAAAGCTCATGATTGGCAAGGCTTGAAGGAAATGAAGACCAGAATTGAAATAAAGAATGAAGAAGCATTTGTAGGTGGAGAGAAGTTGCTATTTGCTAAAACAATGAATGGACAGTTTGAGACCCTCAGAGCAGAATACCTGAAGAACCTCATGAAGAATATCAAGAACAGATTCAAGGAGGAAGACAGTGCCATTTTCACAGATATGAGTATGGCTCTGAAAACCTTGAGAGTAAATTCACTGTCTTTGGATGCTGTCTGGTGATGCTGTTGCACATCTTGGTGCTCTCTATGGTGCACAGAAGGAGGTCAAAGTGATGGAAGGGGATCTATACCAAGGTCTGGAAGAACACATTAAACTGGTGGGACCCCTGCTACAACCTGACAAATTTCTTGACACATGGCCCAGGCTTAGAGGAATGATCAGTGGAACATACTCAAAACTTCTACCTGAACAACTCTGCAAAAGGGTCATTCTGCTTCACAAAGATTCAATGCCGAACTGTGCCAAGCTTGCTTCTATTGCTCTATGTATGCAGCTTACAACCGTTGAATGCGAGCTGGGCTTCAGCACACAAAATCGACTGAAGAATAAGTTTAGAGCATCACTTGGTTCTGAAAAACTGGATTTACTCCTCAAACTCAGTATGTTGGGTCCCTCTCTGCAGTCGTTTGATTCCCGTCCTGCAATCAAACACTGGCTCAGAAAATGAAGAAGAAAGGGCAGACTCTTCTGTGATTACCAGCCCAGACCTCCTAAATTGGCTAAAACATGTGACACTGAATGACAATTAGTAAGTGATCCATCAAGTTAACCAATATCTGCTTCCATTTATTCAATATTATTGTGAGAGTTCAAACAGTTAACCAGTTTAAAATAACATTCATGCCGACATGTATTTCAATTTAGTCACTGCACAAGTCAAATAAAAAAGTAACTTAAAACTTCACATTTTTGGGGTATTTACCTTTAAACATCGACCATGTTGATGTCTGAAGTACAAACAACTGGCTATAGTTATCTTTTTTAACATTTTTTAAATTACGGACATAGAAAATACCCACCTTTTAAAAAGGGTGGGTATCGGAAAATTTGAGTACCCACTGAAGATCAGTAGTACCCATTTATAACAGACACCATGGGTAAAATACCCAGATTGTAAAAAGCTTATCTAGAGCTCTGGATCCCATTTGATACCTTCTTACAAGCATGAGTACCACAAGAGCAAGTCTAACCTGAATCTTCTGAGGGTCCTAATGCAACTGCAACTGCAATTCATATTACCAGGAATCATGATCAATGATGCAGGGTTTTACCTCGACTAACAAACCTGGGATCCCCAATTATTAATCTTGAGGGTCCTTACAGGCAATAAGAGGTTTGTGTGAAGTAAGAGTGTAGTGAACTGTACATGTTGATAATTTCTTTAGAGCCTGGAATGAACCATTGACCATGTGGACTGATGGATGAAATGATGCATGTAACTGCTCTGAAAGAAACAACCAAACACTCAGCAAAGTCACAGATGTGTTGTGGGTACAATGAATAACATTGTGTGTCAATCTTAACGCAGTGAATTTTTTTCTGCAGTGAATCTTTTTCTGTGTCCATTCTCTACATTTGCGCGTCTCGTAAAACCCCGAGGATGAATAGAAAACATAATACTTTCATGTTTCAGCAGTTTATCACACACCTTCAAAATCACCATCTGAATATTACACAGCTTATCAATTCAGAATAAATTTACGATCCAAGGCTTTGCAACTTTGTGTGTACTTTAAGCACACAGCATCTTGAGTTTTGGCGACCATAAGTTGTGCAATGGTGTCCGAACCCTATGTCTTTTGGACAATGAAATATGTTTAGAACAAGTTTATTAGTCCCTGATATACAATCTAATGCTCCAACTCTTCCTCACCAAATTCTGATTGAAATAATAATACTGATGTGGTGTTAGACTTTATATATCAGAAGCGGGTTGTAGTGTTATTGATTATGTTATTGCATCTGTAAATACCCATTCATATTGTAAATACTTATCAGTGCACTCTCGAGTTGAATCGAAGCACATGCCTGTTAGTTTACTGTTAACCTTTGACTCTGCTGAATTTACAAGCATCTATAATCCCAGTAATGAAGAACATTTATATCGTTATATATGGACTGAGAACCACAAGGAAACATTGTTAGATTTGCTACATAAACAGCAACCAACATTTAACGTATTAACTGACTTAGTAAATGCTGATATCAACCAAGCACTGGATTTATTTATCAGAAATGTTTTGAATGCAGCTGAAATATTCAAGAAAACACCAAGTAAAGCAAACAAGCGTGGTTTTTATACTAGAAGTTGTCAACATGCTAAAGGAGAGGCTAGACGTGCACTTAGACGCTTCAGAAATACTAAATCAGTTTCAGGTAGACGCAGTTACTGTGAATTAAGAAATAGATATAAAAATGAATGTAGAAAAGCTAACCGTATATTCCAAACAAAGAAAGGCGATTTCAATCTAATTCATCTCTCCATAATAGTTCTATCTTTTGGAAAGAGTTAAGAAGCTTGAATCACGCTCGAAAACGCATGTTGTACTGTGGATAAATCTGTTTTATTCAATCATTTTAAGGATTTCTTTAGCACACACAATCATGTTGATGATACGACAAAGAATGATTTTAACTCTGATGACCATTAAGCCTATAAACGAGATTGATTATTGTAATCTTGATTCTCCTTTACTGCGGATGAAATAAGTTCTTGTCTTAGCCATTTGAAAAATGGGAAGTCAGCTGGAATTGATGGGGTTATTGTGGAATTTTTAAAATCATCTGAACATATTATTATGCCATTTTTGAAAAAAAGAATTAACAATATTTTTGATATGGGGACTTTTCCCGTTACTTGGACAAAGACAATAATTATCCCCCTACATAAAAAGGGTGATAGGACAAATCCTGATAATTACAGAGGAATATCCTTACTATGTATTTTAAGCAAATTATAGACATCCATTTTAAAAGTTCATATCACGAAATGGGCAAATATGTGGAATAAAATACCTGAGACACAGGCTGTATTTAGTCAAGGATACTCTACAACAGATCATATTTTTACTTTACACAGTATCATTGAAAAATGTCTCCTAAAGAAACGAAAAAAGTTACATGTTGCTTTCATTGACTTTAAAAGCCTTTGATTCAATTGACCGCTCTCAGCTATGGAATTGTTTATTTAAATCCGGCTTATACGGGAAAATGTTAACTGCTATTATGAGTATTTATAGCTCTGTTAAAGCCTGTGTTAGAAATGATAATGGATTTACTGATTATTTTGACTGTCCAGTCGGTTTAAAGCAAGGGTGTGTGCTCAGTCCTCTATTGTTTTCTCTGTTCATTAATTAGAGGATAAAGTTACTCTGTTTTCAATTTTGCTGCCCTTTATCGTTGATTTAAGACCGCTAAATGTAATTTAAAAAACCGAACGCATCAGCGTGAGGTTTTAAATTAAACATTTAGCGGTCTTAAATCAACGATAAAGGACCGCAAAATTGAAAACAGAGTAGCTTTATCTTCATTCTAGCACGACTGATAAACGTTCTAAAACCGAACTGTTTGGTGCGCAAGAACACAAGGCATGAAGGGGCCTTTTTCCTGGAAATCGCTTGGAATCGTCCCGTTGTGGGACAGGTTGTGTAATGAACAAAAATGAGACATTTTCAACAACATAAAAGCTTTATTTCAGGAACCAGTATGTTTGTATTTGTAGCAAGTAACATACATAAATATAAAAAAGTACAGTTTATACTGTGAGCAAGTACAATTATTTGACTTTTCTCAAGCGAATTATTGATCTCCCCTACTGTATGACAATTGACTCGCCCCAATTCAAGCTGTGAAGTCGCCACTAACTTTATTCATGGAAATAATTGTTGATAACCACCCTTCTATTCCCAATTTGGAAAAGACCTGACATGCCACGTTTTATGTGGGATACATGGACAGTGGAAGTGGAAAGACTTGGCATTACGGCCGGGACGGAAGCGGTCAGGTTAAGAAGTGTGGGCCGACGTGTGTTGTTGACGTCATGCCCACTAGATCTGGACCCGGTTTGAATATACTGCTGCTTTTGCACTGCTGACTTCGTACTTTCTTCACTGGGATTAGGGTCAAGAAATTCTTCTTCAAACCATTCGCTTTTTACTTCAAAAACACCAAAGATGCTGCCGAGGTAGAAATTGCCGATGTCCGACATGTTTGTTTACAAACAATAGGGTCAACAAGTTCGTTGTATTCATACGCGGTGAATCGGTCACTTTAATTAGTGGTCTTAAACTGCCAATTAAGTATGGTTTTGATGAGCTCTCAGCCAATCAGAATCGAGTATCACACAATGTCGTGTTAGAATGAATTATCAAAAGATGGTAAATATGGTATACAGTTATTTCCCGACTTATTAGAAATTGTATTATTTATGTTTGCAGACGACATCGTTCTTGAGTCTGATACAATCCCTGGGTTGCAAAATCAACTAAATATTTTGTATAATTTCTCTGAATACTCGAGCTTAAAAATTAATTTTGATAAGACAAATATTGTTGTTTTCAGAAGGGGAGGTTACCTAGCGAGAAACGAAAAGTGGTTTCTGAATGATGAGCGAATAACAACAGTTAATACTTATAAATATTTGGGTGTAATTTTTTCATCAACTTTTAAAATGAGAAATTGTGTAAATGATCTGGCACTAAGAGGTAAACAGGCTTTAATGGAGGTAATTACTAATCTCAGTAAATTTGGAATTATAGATCCGAGTGTATTTTTTTTAAATATTTGATACGCAGATACAACCAATATTACTTTATGGGGCTGAAATAATTGAATTATTGAATACAAAATCCACATGATGGTTGTTGGATATGACAAGCACAAGTATCTAGGAACTGTTCAAAACCAGGGATTCCATACAGCTCTGCTGTCTTAAATGGAAGCAGCAGATATTCACAGAGCCATAAACTAATTAAACACTGGCGAACCATTCAAAGCATCACTGTGTCCAGGCGCTGGTCATTTAGCGTAAAATCCCATATGAGTATTCAGTCCACAAGCTGCAGTAAAACTAGGCACACTGTTCATATTCTCATTACCTGCTGAGCTGGACTGGTCTTTAATTTACAATGTCTAGACACAGTAGTCCTAGGAGTAGAATTGTCAGGTGAGTATTATCAGTTTCAGCCACAGTCATCAGTGGTCAATGACCTTACAGATCCTGTGTCTCAAGGGGTCTTGAAATCACCACCAGGCTGCTCTCTCTGGACACAATTAGTGAGTGAGTGAAGACTTAACAGCACAGTCACCAGTATTAAAGCTTTATCACTAGCAAAATGACCTGACTGACCGTATGATTAATGATCCATGCCATCAGCCTAATAATCTGACCAATGATCCATTACAGTTGGCTTAATCTCTAACAGAATCTCCACAAGTAAACAAGCTTGACATACAGGGGCCCTATCCTCACCTGAAGTCCCACAGGGAGACTGGCATAGTTACATACATGGTGTACAGGGTCCTATCCTGATCTGGAATCCTTACAGGGTTACAAACATGGTGTACAGGGTCCTATCCTGATCTGGAATCCTTACAGGGTTACATACATAGTGCACAGGGTCCTATCCTGATCTGGAATCCTTACAAGGGTTACATACATAGTGTACAGGGTCCTATCCTCATCTGGAATCCTTACAGGGTTACATACATAGTGTACAGGGTCCTACCCTGATCTGGAATCATTACAAGGATACAAGCATGGTCTATAGGATCCCATCAGGACCATGAATCCTTACAAGCAGATAAGCATGAGGTACTAGGGTCAAACCCCACATGTAGACAAGCATGAGATACATAGGTACTAGTCCAATCTGGAATTCTCAAAGGTTACATACAAAGTGACCAGGTGCCCTATCCTGATCTGAATCCTTAAGCAACAGGACCAGGTGCCCTATCCTGACCTGGAATCTCCACATGGAGAGAAGCAGGGTCCTATATCTGGACCACAGGTGCCAGGGTCTATCCTGACCTGGAATCTCCATATGTAGACAGGGTCCTATTCTGATGTACAGGTACAGGGGGGTCCTAGTCTGATCTGGAATCCCTACAGGGTGGAGACAAGCATGAGTGACAGGGTCCTATTCTGACCTGGAATCTCCACATGGATACAAGCATGGTCCATAGTCCCATCCTGGTCTCACCCTGGAATCCTTCAGGGAGACAAGCATGCAGGTGCCATATCCTGACCTGGAATCTCCACATGCAAGCATGAGGTACATAGGTCCTAGTCTCACTTGAAATCTCCATATGGAGACAAGCAACAGGTGCAGGTGCCCTATCCTGACCTGGAATCTCCACATGGAGACAAGCATCAGGTACACGGTCCTAGTCTGACCTGGAATCTCCATATGGAGACAAGCATGAGGTACACAGGTCCTTGTCTGACCTGGAATCTCCACATGGAGACAAGCATCGGGTACATAGGTCCTGGTCTCACCTGGAATCTCCATATGGAGACAAGCATGAGGTGCAGGTGCCATATCCTGACCTGGAATCTCCACATGGAGACAAGCATCGGGTACATAGGTCCTGGTCTCACCTGGAATCTCCATATGGAGACAAGCATGAGGTGCAGGTGCCATATCCTGACCTGGAATCTCCACATGGAGACAAGCATCAGGTACATAGGTCCTGGTCTCACCTGGAATCTCCATATGGAGACAAGCATGAGGTACAGGGGTCCTAGTCTGACCTGGAATCTCTACTGTCTATTGTTTCCAGAGTGTTGCACACAACTGACACAGTCAACTTTCTGTCCAGCTGGTAAAACAGCTGGTGCTACAATAGCAAACTGATACCTTGAGCTTGTTGATACCTTTGCTGTACCCACAAAAATAACATTATGATGAAAAGGAGATTAGAGCTATTTTGATCCTAATATATTGATAATTAGGAAAATAGTATTTCTTAAGAGAAGAGCTAATGATGTTAATGGACATGTGACCTCCAAGAAATACTAAAAGGTTGTTCCTCCCATGTCTTAGCCACTAGTTACTCCAAATCACTTTCAGTAATCAGTGCCAGTCAACTGTCGAAGAGTGAATGAATGAGTAGTGTTGAACACCACTTCGATCATCAGTCATATCATACTTTGTCAGCAAGGGATGGATAATCTGATAATGGGATGATTATTATCAATTACCCCGATGAAAACTGCATCATTGATAATACTGAACTAAAACTATCGTGATGACCAAGTTTTAACTAAATACATGTGCACAGCTATATATCTATATTTATGGGCTACTTCTACTTACCTTCACAATGATGTTTTTGTTAGTATTCCATGTGTAAATGTATCACCACTCAGTGATGTCACGTGTTGATTTTTGGCAAACAAAATTGGTATATTTGCTCACTAACTTCTCCAATATCTATCAATAATTGACTGAGTGAGTGAGTTTGATCTTCAGTAACCCATGCTTATCGTAAGAGGCGACTAACGGAATCGGGTGGTCAGGCTTGCTGACTTGGTTGGCACATGTCATCTGTTCCCAATTGCCCAGATCGATGCTCATGTTGTTGATCACTGGATTGTCTGGTCCAGACTCAATTATTTACAGACCGCCGCCATATAGCTGAATATTGCTGAGTGTGGCGTAAAACTAATATTTTAACCCGACCTTCATGGGTCCAATAATTGACTGATATTAAGTGAATGATTATCTATGACCTATATTGCCAGATATTGAGAGCATGATTGTCATACTATGATCTGTATGTATAACCAGCCCTAATTTCAACAACATAACAAAGCCCAAAGTGATGCAGATCTTACAACTTTACCATTTCAGTGAAACCCACGAGCACAAGATGATACTGACAAAACAATGAACGTGTTCAGGACAAATCTGGGAATCAAACCCACCATCACTGGTTTCTGAAAGAGCTGTAAACCTTCACAGCAGATTAGTGTGTCCCTAAAGCTGGGTACTCAGGCTTTCCCACCCCCAACCTCAGAAAGTCAGATGTGAACCTCTGATGAGGATAAAAAATATGTCATTCTATTCACTATATACCTGGCACAATGAGAATCAGTTTTGAGTATCATGGAAAGATATCCCTATCAAAAGTGGGATTGTATATAAATTCAGCAGAGGTATTCTATATATGTATTTCCCCAGTGGTACTGACAAAATTAATCCCCTGGCCATGAAATATCTGTGTAAGAGCTGTAGGGCCTTGTTTCTTCACCATGCGCATGTCTTGTCTTGCAAACTGATTCTATCAGATACACCCTGAACAAAGACTGGAGAAACAATTCATGGAGCAGCAGAGTATATTCAAAGTCTTTGAACACCACATTCCTTCCCAGTCACACAACCACAGAAACATACTGCCACCCTGCCCATGTTGACCTTTAGTCGCCTTGTGACTAGTATTCACAACACTATCCATGATTGTTGGAGGGAATTTTTCAAATTGCCAGCCAATGGCTAGTCCAGATGCGTCCATATGATTCTTTGCACTTGGTAAAATGCCGAGCCTTGTTCTAATGGACAGTTAAGGGTATTTGCAGACATAAAATCAATACTAATACAATTAGCTGCAGCTGGGAAAAGGATTTACAAGATGCAACGACACAGCAATGACACTTGCTTTATAAAATGGGAATATGCCTATGGTCATTGGGGGAAACTGTATTTTTGTATAGAAACTATGTTCTTGTCAAACCAAAAACGTCAAAGATCATGAATATTTGGGAGAACATATTCCAGTAATTGTGTGCTCAGTCTACACTATAGATAATTACCCCCAAAATATTCATGATCCCTGTCATGTTTTGTGTAGTATACAATGAAAAATGACAAAAACATGGCATACATTACTATAATCCTATTCATTCAACTTTACTGCCAAATTCTTTATCTGATTTGTTTCTTTTATGTTTTATGGCACACATTTAACAATAAACAAACAAGCAGGACCTCTAACAATCTGGAGAAACAGTATTCTGTACTAACTTTTCATCAGGTACTAACAGTAATTTGGACACTTATCAAATAGAGATCGCAATCATATGTAGAAATGATGCAGACTTCCAAAAGACATATGGACATATCTCTGATTAGTGATTACATCAAAGTTAATGATTTTTTGCCTGTTACACGCCACTCACAGCAACTTTCCAGCTATAGGACAGCAGTTTGAAAATAATCGCGTCTGGACCAAACAATCCAATGATCAACATTGTGAGCATTGATCTACACAACTGATTTACGATGCTGACAAACCTTGAAAAAAAATCAGGGGGACTGGGACTCGGACCCACTGTCATAAGTTCTAGTGTAACAAAGGTACAAAAATCTGCACAGTAAAACGGTCTCGCATTCAAGGACAGGGCCATGTTGCTCCCTTCAACATGAACAAGTAGTGTTCATACATGTTCACATGCAGGGCAACATCTCTGGCCATGCTCTAACGGATTGAATATGATTTTACACCGCTTTAGCAATATTCCAATAGTACCATGATTTGAGAGAAGGGCATCAGAAGTGGGCATTACCAATATGGGAAATGAACCGAGGTCTTCAGCACGACAAAAATGACAAGAAAGTGTTAACCCCAACTAGCCATGCTTGCAGTACCAATTTACAAATCATACCATCAGTTCAAATCATCCTAAATTCTTTTCTGCTAATAATTCTCCATATCACACCAAAAATGATGCCAAGTTCATTTCATCAATTCAAAGGTTTTGGACACAGACTGTATTACACAAGGCACCCAAGACCAAGTTTCACAAACCAGTATTTCCTCACCTCTCAAGTTCTCAACAGCAAATTTCACTAAACATGACAAATAACTGTATTGTGATGGTTATTGATTTGCTCACACTTGAACCTGCATTAGTAAAGTAAACAGTGTACATTAAGGGTTCCAACAGCTGCACATTTATCTCCCTTTCTGTCAACCAGCATGGTTGGCTTTTCACGTTCATTGATGACCAACACCACAGCATGTTCAGTGGATTCTACTGAAATGTGCAAACAGTGACCAAACACACAAAACAAGGCCATGTTTCCTGGTGCCATCTGATACAGCCATAATGTTTACATGGCTGCACAGATGCAGCAGGTCACTGTAACATGCTAAGACATGTTACAATAAAGGCTAAACAAAACAAGCTTGTGTTTCAGGTAACATATGTAACATTAAACCAACAATGGTTCAGGTAGGTAAGGTATTCTTGAATTTTTTGTCATAATTCCAATGACAATATGAGGTAACAACTAATATTATCTTTGTTTGGATTAAATGTTACACATAGGTTTCTGTTCATGGGTTACAAAAACATTTTGGATCAATAGGCCAAATAAGGCCATACATTTCATACTTTTACTTTTCACTGTCATTAGTGAGTGAGTTTGGTTTTACCAGCAATATCACGGAGGGGGATACCAGAAATGGGCTGCACACATTGCACCCATGTGGGAAATCGAACACAGGTCTTTGGTCTGATAAGGTCTTAATGCATTAACCGCTGGGCTACCCCACCGCCTCTGACTGTCATTAGAGATACACAGGTTACCCTAACAAAGCTATGACATAAGCAAATTAATATGAACTGAACTTTCTTTTTTATTTAAATTTTGAAACTTCCACTGATTTCTGCTGCAGACATTAGGTTGAATATCAGCCTCTGAGGATATCTACAAAGTGTCTAAATAATCCCTGTCAGGGGCTAAAGAGTGGGATCAGTCCAGGTGAAAAGAAACATAGTTCTGTTGCCATAAGTAATTTAGTTACATCACTAAAACATACTGAAGTAGCTAAAGTACACAAGCATTTGTGTTGCCTGGTGAACAGAGTCAGTCATCTCTGATGATTAGGCCAGAGGTAAACAATGTCTGGCTGTCATCAACCCATCCAAACTATTCACCCCACCCACATTACCACTGACACATGAATCTCCCACAGGAAATCTTTTTATCTCAGTCGAATGGAATAACTTTTCTGTGTATCAATATAGGTAGATAAATAGTCAAAAATATTACCTTAAAGTGCCTAAGCTGGTCTTGTAGACAATCCATCAAACTGATATGTTGCAAGAATGTCATTCAGCACTCCTCATAACTAACATGACAAGTCAAAGGGATTTTGAGATGCTGATAGCTAATTATAAAATAAATAGAAACGGTAGAAAAATACTGTACAGTATACACCATTATTTTAACCTGTTAGCATATTACCATTACTATATTCATTGCAATGACATAAAGCAAAAACATAAAAGGCTTTTTCTCAATATCTCTCCTGTTTGTGGAAAGCAATCATCACTGCAAAATTTGCCAGTATTTGTTACTAAACATAATTACCATAACCTGAATTGTGATTATTAAATATCAGTTTGGGCAGTTTGACACTAAGGTGCTAACCATTTAATAACCAACAATCAATCAAAATTACTTGACACAAGTTAGCATGATCATGATTATAAATAGTATCAATTATTTACTACTAATCAGTCACAATGTGAACAAAATGCTGACAAGTCAATAGCAGCAGTTGAGCTGAGTCAACATATGCATATATAATCAATTATGTTTCCTGTATAAGTTTTGTGGGTCACAATGGGTGCAGTATACATGGTACAAAGACACATAAACATGATACTTCAAAAGGAATTTGTAAATATTTTCATGACTATTATCCTTAGTGTCAAAAGAATCTTTGTCTCTTGTCACTCTTCCTAATATTCCACAAATGTGTCAAAACAATCCAACATCTCAAAAATGTTCAACATAACAGTTGACAATGATAAACAGTGAAATCAATACTGAAACAAATAACTTTATATTATTGACATGTTAATATCACATTTACTTATCATCATGACAAAGCATAAGGTGATATTCTAATGGTTACAACTTTCTAATGTTCTAAAAATTAGCCAAAACAATGATTCCTACTTGTTGTTGATAACAAATTACAAACAACATGAACAAAATCATAAATATGTGAAGAAACGACTCAGAGAAACCCCTAGTTAACAGTTTGAAATCTACATACTTATATTGTGCACACGACTGAGGCTTGTCTATGTTCAATGTTTACTCTTTCAAGGCAAACATGTTCTACATTCCACGCCCACACTCCTGCCCCATAAATTCCTTACAGTGTTCAATGCTACCAATGTAATTGTCATTTGTCGATGTCATAATCATTGTATGACCCTTGTTTGGCAATTATTAATGGATTTGACTCACATACATTCTAAAATAAACATTCAATAAAACTGACAGCAGTGGTTTGACATGAAATCCAAGCGCTAACTGGAGCGAGACAACTCTCGTCAGACAACTTACCTGATCATCCACAAGCATATCTTCTGTACTTCCTGCCTGTAAACAGACAAACAGACACACAATTGGAAATGTAGAATTAACAGGCACCTATACACGTAAAGCATGTCGTCGTCCTTACTCCGTGAAAAGAATACGCGCAGAAAATACCGGACATTGAGACGCCGCATTCTCAAGTAATACACGGACTGCATCAGATTCAACAGTTTGTGTACTAGTGAAATCCACGTGTGATCGTGTTACCTCATTGTCTTGGGCCACTTCCATACGCTTCCAGGGATCCGCTAACGGAGCCAACGGCATTTTGGGGCTAAAGAGCGGAATTTTGACAAGTTTTTAAAAGAACTTCCAAACTACACAAGAGTTTGCAATTTTCTGACCCTCAAGCCGACCAATATGGCGGCTACATCAGGAAGAGGCAGTGAGATCCCACTTCCTATGACGTAGAACACAACATTCCACACGCGCGAATGAATGCTATGCTGCTAACCCAACGTGAAATCGGAGTTTTGCGGCAAGATAAGGAATTGCTGACGTGGTTGCGATAATTAAAACTTGCACTGCTGAGTTCTATCACTCTTTCCAGGGTATATTTATAGCATGTTGCAACGAACACCTACCGGTACCTTATTTTGTTTTGTAGAAAAGGCAATTTAATACTACATGTCACAGCCGCTTCTAACAGTGTTTATAAATATGCGTTTGGACCAAAGCCCATGTATTTTTTTATAATCAAAATATCCCTACAGTGTTAATGTCATTACCGTAACAGATGTCGTCAAAGGCAGCCAACAGTTTTTTTTATCAATATTATACACAGTAGATCGACACTTGGACTTGATGCCCACCAGCCCTGGAGAGTGAGTGAGTGAGTGAATTACGTACGTTCAACTGCGCATTGATCATTCAGAGGAATACCGACGCACTACAAGGAATGGCGGATCATCTGCCATGAGTGAATCTTTAATGTGGGACAGATAAACGCTTATTCGTAAGGGACAGACAATCTACAGATAATGCGCAGTTGAAAGTACGTTATTCCTTATAATTCTTTTTATGGAGAGAGTATATGGAAAAGTATGTGTTTCAGATTTCAAATGAATAAATTACCCCTTTTTGCCTTCTGTTGGAACGGCGTCACACCAAAAAAATCGTTTGTGACGTCATCTCCATTATGTTCCAACGCCCATTGGCAGAATTATACCATTTATATATCACGGCGTTTCAGCTAATGTCAGAAAATGCCAGTTAATGCGATTAATCTGGTTAGAAGATCGTGAGTAACAAAAAAGGCAAGCTAAAAGATGGATGACAACTTTTTTATTATACCAAGATGCGACGTGTCGATATACCTTACACCTTCTTTGAGAGGCATTTTAGAAGTTATGATGAAGGAACACTAAGTTCTATGCATAGTCAACTTCTTTATTGCAATGAGTGCGACGTTTCGGTGTAGGTACTAACACCGTTATCAAGCAAGTCATATAACAATTTGTAACAAGGAGAATATATACATTGCTTCATAGTGAGTATATACAATTAACAAGGTTGATGTACATTGGATATTTGATAAGTGATTTGAGCAGAGGAGGTTGATGTACAGAGTGATTGATTGTGGTTAGAGTTGAGTTTATACAATTGATGAGTTTGACGTACAATGGGATGATGATAAGTAAGTAGGTTGAAGTATACTAGCCATAACAAATTATATGACGAAACAAATATCTAGCCTTTAAGGATGAGAGAAAATAATAATAAATTAATTTTGTTCTACAAAATGGTAAATAACTTAACGCCTGGCTATCTAACCAGTCTTGTCCCTCCTTGTGTATCTGATTCAAACCAATACAACTTAAGAAATCGTAATAACATTCAAACTATTAATTGCAGAACAAGTAATTACGAAAACTCGTTTTTACACGATACTATTAAACTATGGAACAACTTACCCCAACATCTTACTCAATTAGAGTCCCTGTCCAGTTTTAAAAGACGACTGAGGACTATTAATCCACCTCGTATATGTTTCAATCTAAACTATGGAAGCCGTTTTGCTCAAATCGTTCATTCCCCCCTGCGACTCGGCTGCAGTGACCTCAATGCTCACAAATATGAAAGATACATTTTAGAAAGTCCGATATACTCATGTGGACTAGCAAATGAGGATAGTTTTCACTTTTTCTTTACTTGTCCAATATATACTGTAACTCGAAATAACATGTAACTTTACCAAAAAGGATATACATTAGACTCAGTATTATTCGGAAATGTCCATGCAACTGCACCTGTAAATATGCAGATTCTTGAATCTGTTCATTTATCTATCGTAAAATCAGGCAGATTTGACTCCCTTTTCTCAAGATAATGATTGTTTACTCTCAACCTATGATGTCGACATACCTCTCTTCTTTTGGACTATGTACAGCGTATACATGACTAACAGCCAAACTATGTAATTATTATTTGTTTTTGTAAGGGAGAGGTGTTCATATAAGCTTACAGCTTGTTCACCGATCCCTATTCAAATTAATTTGAATAAAAATACGTTTAAACCAAACCAATATGTCAGCTGTGTATATAGCGGATACAATTTCTGAAGACATTTACAACACTTTGGATAAACTGGTTAATCTTGTCATAAAACAGGTTATCGATATCCGGCAACGGTTGTCACGGTTGTAGGAGTGGTGCTGTCGTCACTTCTTTCTCAGGAGGCGTAATCTGGTGAACACACTCTCACGATCAAAATCTAACCCTTCTTTATTTATTCCCTTGGATAGACCGATAAATATCAACCACAATTCGTTAAAAAGTTATTTGAAATAATCTCTACAAGTAGCTCTTTGTAACTGACCAATTTACAAGGACGGAATAAAATCTTACAATATATTGTTACATGTCGACTTCCAAATTAAAACAATAATTTAACCTAGAATTATGTAATCAATACAAATAATAGTGCCGAGTAATTACAATGGTACTACACAATAGAATGACCAAAAATACAAAGTCAGTATAATTACAATGGCTCTATAAAATATAATGTAAGTGTTAATAGCAGTAACATAAGCTTAGTGCGTGGCTTAAGAGAAAAAGTTGTTTTCTTGATACATATGATTTACAGCAACTTATCACATAACCAACAAGGATCACCAAAACGACTAGTACGTTAATTGATTTAATCTTTGCTTCAAACCCTAATGTCATTCACACTTCGGGTGTGCTTGATCCTTTTTGCAGTGATCATTGTCCAGTTTATTTCTCTGTTGGGGGCTCTGATTCAACGCCTTTAAAATTTAAAAGGAAAGTGTTTTATTATGATTTAACTAATACTGAGGGAATGAATCGAGGCCTAAACAACGTTGACTGGGATTCTATCTTTAGATGTAATGATATCGATATACTAACACATGAATTTGTTGATGTTTTGAGAAATATATGTGATATTTATGTCCCAAACAATGTGGTAACTATAAGACTTCGGGACAATCCATGGATGAATAGTGCTATAAGAATACTTATCAGGAAAAGAAATAGACAGCATAAAAAAGCAAAGACTCGAAATTATGATAAAGACTGGCAAAAATTTAGGCTTTTACGGAACAAAGTAACAGCAGCCGTGAGAGCAGCCAAATTGAAATATATTTCTGATTTAGATGATAAGATCAATCAGGGGAGTAATTCTAAATTTTGGTGGGCTTTAGTGAATAAGTACATAAAATCCAAAAATGGAGATTATAAGAAATTTCCTTCGATTCTTCATAACGATAATCTGATCAATGATAGTAAAGATAAAGCAGATATATTTAATGAATGTTTTGCTAACCATGCACAAGTTGACTATCCTGATGAGGAGACTCCTACACTTGAATGTAAAGTAAAGACTCCACTTGCATCTATTGTATTGACTACACAAGAAGTAAGAGACATCCTATTATCAGTTGATATTTCCAAAGCCAGTGGACCAGACAAAATAGGTAACAGATTTATCAAAATGATCGTGCCATCCCTTTGTACTCCTCTTACTAATCTATTCAATTTATCCCTAGAATATTGTAAATTCCCAACAATATGGAAGGAAGCTATTGTCACTCCTATTCATAAAAAGGTAGTTTTAATGAATGTAAAAACTATAGACCAGTTGCTCTTACCAGCTGTTTATCAAAGGTATTTGAGAAATGTATTTTTAAACATGTGTTTAACTTTTTAGATAATAACGTATTAACGAATTTGCAGTCAGGATTCATGCCTGGGGATGGAACTGTATACCAACTGACATACTTGTATGATTTTATACTACATGCATTAGACAATGGCAAAGAAGTCAGGGCAGTTTTCTGTGACATAAGCAAGGTTTTGACAAGGTTTGGCAAAAGGAATCATAGCGAAATTAGAAGCTTATGGTATTAAGGGTAAGTTACTTGATTGGTTTTCCAGTTATCTTGACAACAGATTACAGAGAGTAGCTATAGACAATTACAATTCAGATCTAAAGAAAGTCACTGCTGGGGTGCCACAAGGATCTGTCCTTGGGCCATTACTGTTTTAGTTTACATAAATGATATCATTGAGGGTATCAGTAGTAACATTCGTCTTTTTGCCGATGATACTTCGGTATATGTTATTGTTGATAATCATGTTGTTACTGCCGCTTCCTTAAATAATGACCTAAACAGGATCTCTCACTGGGCTGAAATATGGCAGGTGAGCTTTAATCCTGGTAAGACTGAAGCTGTTTTATTCACTCGCAGAAATACCGGTAATCAATTTCCAATTCCTAAGCTTAAAATGCATGGAGTAGACATTACTGAAGTCGGCTACCATAAACACCTAGGAGTAACCTTGCAATCAGACTGTAAATGGAACTCCCACATTGGTGAATTAGTTAAAAAGGTTCGTCCATTGGTAAATTGTCTACGTAGTTTTAAATATAGATTATCTAGAAAATCATTAGAGCAAATGTACAAGTCATATATATTACCAACGTTCGATTACTGTTCGCACCTTTGGGATAACTGCACTAAAGAACAAGAAAAACTTGTCGAAAATCTACATTTAGACGCACTGCGGACAATTTGCGGGGCTGTTAGATGAACACGTCATGATTTAATATATAAGGAAACTAACTCTATGCCCTTAGTTCACCGTAGACAAATTAGCAAGTTATCATTATGTTACAAAATGGTTCATCATATGACACCAGTTTATTTAACTGATCTACAGCCAGAAAAAGTATCACAGTTAAGTGACCATAGATTAAGAAACAGTAATAACATTCAAACTATAAGATGTCGTAGTGATTTGTATAGCAACTCGTTTTTACCTGATACAATACGACAATGGAATGATTTGCCTGAGAATATGTACGATATTGAAACCATAGGCCAATTCAAAAATGCATTCCAATCATCAAAACCACTCAATGTTAATATATTTGATAAAAACTTTGGTACACGTTTCTGCCAAATTATCCACTCACCCTTCAGACTTGGGTGCAGTAATTTGAAAGCGCACATGTTTGAACGGCACATTTCAGTTGATCCATTCTGTTCCTGTGGTCACCCTAACATGATGCTACTTTACTTTACTTTACTTGTCCTAATTATTCTAACATCAGACATCGCATGTATTTTACGAACATGGATATAATTTAAATTCTGTCCTAAATGGTAATCCAAACAAAAATGTACTTGTAAATGCTTTCATACTACAATCTGTCCATACCTTTATAATAAAATCGCATAGGTTTGATAAATGATTAATAATGTTTGATACGCAGGTTGCTTGCTTTCCTATCATGCTGCATATTATTTAATATTTGTTTTATTCATGTATCAATGAAATGGAGAGGTATTCAAATAAGCCATTACGGCTTGTTTACCAATCCTAGTTCAATTTATTTTGAATAAAATATGTTTACACCAGTGGTATTAACATTCACCTGGCAGCAACACTGGACAAGATTCCAAAAATGCTCACGTCCGCCAACATACACATTTTCATATGTCAGAACCTAAATACCTTCTAGTATAGGTCCCATCTTCTAGTGTAGGTCCCATCTTCTAGTATAGGTCCCACCTTCTAGTATAGGTCCCATCTTCTAGTATAGGTCCCATCTTCTAGTATAGGTCCCACCTTCTAGTATAGGTCCCACCTTCTAGTATAGGTCCCACCTTCTAGTATAGGTCCCACCTTCTAGTATAGGTCCCATCTTCTAGTATAGGTCCCATCTTCTAGTATAGGTCCCATCTTCTAGTATAGGTCCCATCTTCTAGTATAGGTCCCACCTTCTAGTATAGGTCCCATCTTCTAGTATAGGTCCCATCTTCTAGTATAGGTCCCATCTTCTAGTATAGGTCCCACCTTCTAGTATAGGTCCCATCTTCTAGTATAGGTCCCATCTTCTAGTATAGGTCCCATCTTCTAGTATAGGTCCCATCTTCTAGTATAGGTCCCTGCCTGATTAGTCTGCAGCTGTTCTACAACTATAAAAGAAACAACATAAAGTAACGTCAACATCACTGCTTATATATTTACAATAATATATTCTTGGCAAATATTTTAGTGAGTTGAGTTTTAAGCCGCTTTTAGCAAATTTCCAGCAATATCAAGGCGGGGACACCAGAAATGGACTTCGCGCATTGTACCCATGTAGGGAATAGAACCAGGATCCTCGGCATGACGAGCAAATGCTTCAACCACTAGACTACCCACCGTCCTTTAGTCAGTTGAATATTTAACAGTAGAAGCACTCGTCTGACAACAGGCAAGACTAAGTAAGCATGCATGTGATGAATGAATTAACAGAAGTATGGGTGAAATGAATGGTGTTAAGCGTAAATGGGTGAACGAAAACCGGCATGAAGGAAGGATGAAGAGGTCACATCCTTGCTCAGATACAGGTATGTTTATATGCAGGATAACGGTACCAATACTGACCTCTGTCTTCGCACACTGTTTATATACTACAAACAAAAAATATGGGAACACCCTAAACTTCTGTCTCCCACATGCACTAGGCTGTTGTGTTTGGGCGTTTGAATCAAACATGGTGCTGGTGTGTTTCAACATCCTTTCTGTCGCTGTTTTTAACAATGCTTCATTTCACTCAAACTCAACGAATATTGAATCAGTTGCTTCACTGCATGTTCCAACATGTTTAAAGTGCCAATAAGCACACAAAAAGTTGCATTTACCTTAGAGTATAAATGCCCTCACCACGTTTCAGTTTATATATGACTATCAAATTTTAGGATGTTCCCATATTTTTTGTTTGTAGTATATGTATAGTTTCTCTGCAGAACATTAGGTGCAGCACCGTGTGGAATATACCCAGACCCACACACCCGGTAGGTTAATATGTCGTTTATACATCGTTTATCTGGCATGTATTGTCTTTGTACTGTATATGTGTGCTCATGTATAGCAACAGAAAGGAGTTTCTCAAGTGTATGCTAATTACTTACTATACCAACTATTCTTTTTGTATCCCACTAGTTTGTGTATGAATTGTAAATCTGTGTTTTTAATCCACGTGCGATGTTTTAACGCCACACTCAGCAGTATTCCAGCTGTGTAGCGGCGGTTTGTATATAATCGAATCTTGACTAGACAAACCATGATCATCGATCTATGCAATTTGGATACGATGACGTATGTCAACCAAGTCAGCGAGCCTGACCACCCAATCCGGTTTGTCGCCTCTTACAACAAGCATGGGTTGCTGAAGACCAATTCTAACCCGGATCTTCACGAGTCTGTCAACTTGCGGGTTTGGGAACTATTACTGAGACACATGTAACATGCATCGCTGTTAATTGTAAGCCGATGTTTGAACATGTTCTGAATTGTTCTTGCACATGTACTGAACACACGTATCCGGGTAGTTTCTGCGTGCACAGTGTTTCTTGTCCAATTCGAATTCCGTAACATCCATGTTTTGTAGATGCTTTGACCTGGAATGAGCGTTCATACACTGCGGTATTGACTCTCATTAACTAAGCTATTTAGAGGTCGGGTTACCTCAGCCCTTGTGATTGTGTGTGTGAGTGAGAAGACCCATCATAAATGCTTGAATTCCACGGGGTAAATCAAATAAAGTGCACTTAAACATTCATTTAAACAGACCAACATTTACTTAACATCCTGAACAGGTGTTGCGTTGTCTAATGGGTTACTACTGTTACTGATTACGTGTGTAATTGTCATGGTTTATTCTCTCGGTGTTGAGGCTTCTAGTTTCATGGACCAGGTGTTGATTCGGCTTCTTTTTCACGTTTTGCTGTTGGGGATCACACGTATGGGTAGATGTTGTCTTAGCTTTAGTCGACACACCCTGTGGGTGCATGTTCTACCTTTGGCCCCAACCAATGCATGTCCATCACGAAGAGTAATCACCACTAACACGTTCCCATGCACCTATCTGTAGTTACCTTTTTCTCCATCAGCTTAACATTTCCTCATTTTTCATTTGCTCAATATAATAACTGTGTCCTCTCGCAGCCGTTAAAACATTTATCGGTTACTATACCTACTTCTCTTTATTTACATTTACTCTCGTTTCGTATGCTATGAGTTAACCAACACCAGAGGAGGTAAAGACTATTATTAAAGCTTACAAAGAACATACCACATGGCCTCAATCCGATTGTCCAGAGGGCTCAGCATAGTGGATGATGAGCTCCACTGAGTGTCATCACAAGAAGTGGCAATTCCAACCAGAGCCCTGTTATGCAAGCTCCAAGTTTCCATCCGATCATCCAGCCGATATGTTGTATACATTGATATGTTAACTTAGTCTATTTCAGAATTACAATTGTTGGGTTCACTCATAGTTCTCTAACGGACTGATTCTTGGTTAACTTTTAAGTTTCAACTTGGGTATTGACAGGTAAAACTTGGAACTCTATTCAGATCAGAAGACAGAATGGAAGAGCTCCTCTAGTCCATGCCTGTAACTGTACCAGACACGAAACCACTAACCAGTCTCTATTATATTTGATGTCTGAACGGAACCCTCACTTGCCAGTTGAATCGATCTAGCTATCGGGATTGAAACCAGCCAGGGACATCATACTCAGATTCTTTACGAAACAAACTCCAAGAGGCTTATGACCTAGCTGCTAGAGCATCACAGACTGCAAAATATAGACAGAATACTGGTTATGACTTGAACGTCATAGGTGCTATAGCTGAAGCAGGCGACAGAGTTTTAGATAAATGCCTTTGATGGAAAAAATAAATTGGCTGAGCCTTGGGAAGATGATCCATTTATGTTCTGTTGCAACCAATCCAGGATTGTTTGTTGTGCTGAGGGAATCTGGAGAATGGGGCAAAGAAGACCTTTCAGTAGAAACACACCTTACCTAAAGGACCAGTCCCATTTCTGAGGCATCAGCTACACCAAAGCCAACACCTGCACCAAGATCCAGATAAATGTTTCCGGTAAAACCAGCAGGTAGATAGATTAGATATATATTCTTTATTTCCCCATAGTTTGAAGATTACAAATGTATATGTATATTATACAGTCATATTCAAGTAGTTTATTCAGTACTCTGGCCACATGGCCTATTGTACAACAACACGACAGAATACAACTGAGTCACGTGTGGGACCTGATATTAAATACATTTTAAGATATAATGCAACAGATTTAATAACGTTCATATTTGTACTATTTAACAAATTTATCACACTATGAATAGCAATGACAGAATGGTTTGGCAAAAATCTAGTCCTTAGAGATGAATATTTACTACAAACAAGTAATACATGAAGCTCATCTTCCCTACCACAATAACAATGAGGACAAATTGTATCTAAGTGACTTACACCATTCTCACACCTTTTCCTGTTTATAGCAAAATCGTGGAGTGATATTCTCATTTTACAGAAAGCTCTTCTCAGGTCTCTATGCCTTAGCGACGATATGTACATTTCCGGTTGTAGAAGGGATAACTTCACTTGTTTATAGTGCTCAAGAAAAGATGAATTATTGATTGAATAATGCCAGTCTTGTAAATACATATCAATTAGGCGCTGCTTGAAAATGTAAAGAAAATGTTTCGGATCACCAACATCTTGAGCCAGCCAAACATAGGAATATCCAGTCATAAATAACAAACTTCGTACATTAGACGCCCAGGTGTGTCTTCCATCCTCGTCCAATTGTTTCAACATTAAATAACAATTGTGTGGATATCTCCGAGGGTCTTGACTTAGAAGACGAAGCCAATACTTAACTACTTTACACTGGCCACAAACATGCATGGTGTAACGCCCAGTTTCTCCAAGAATTGCTTTATTTGCGGCAAACTTCCCAACTCCTAAAAATCTCTTGAAGTAAGACGCATGAAATTTCTCGATAGATTCCTGGTAAGCAGAACCCCATATTTCAGATGAGTACAGTAGTATTGGAGATATCTTGGTGTCAAACAATTTGCACGCTGTGGAGAATGGCAAGTCCTTATACTGTTAAAATAGCTGATATACAGGTAAAACAGCTTTTCCTGCCTGCGACACCAGTGTTTGGCAAGCTTTGGACCATTTTAATACGCAGGAGAATAGCAAACCAAGGTATTTGTAATAGGTTACAATCTTTATAGGTTTCCCACATACTGTCCATGATTCATTCTTTGCAACAATTCCACCTTTCCTAAATACGACGATGTTAGATTTGTCCATGTTAATCACCAGTCCCCATTTAGCACAATACTCCGCTATACAGTTAAGCTGCCTCTGTAGTCCAACAACAGTATACGAGAATGTAACAATGTCGTCAGCAAACAATAGTAGCATAATGTCTTCAATAGACGAGGAAACAAACACTCCATGTTCGCAAGTAGAATACATATCACGCACAAGTTCGTTGATGAAAAATATAAACAATAAGGGACTTAATATACATCCTTGCCTAACACCAGATGACGTTCTGGCCATCCACTTTGACGCAAGATATAACATGACTGTACATGTTCTTGATGATGTTATATAGTTTACAGTCATATTAATGGTACATGATACAACAGAAACGCACATGAAATAATTTACACAGGGTGGTAAGGTGAAATACAACAGTTATATATTTTTCCATTTAATTACAGAATTTGAGACACATATTATAACATTTACCCACACATCATAGTTTAGCTGGTCCTTTACATCTTCCGGTATTCCGCCAAGTAGGAATTTTAGAAATTCATCATCATCGTCATTGTAGGTCCATAATTTTACAAACATATTAACATCAAGTAAGTCACAAATTTGTTCAAATAAGACATTTCTTTTAGCAATATTAATCTTACAAGTCATAAAGACGTGCTTTAAATTATCGTGCGCCACAGTACCATGCTCACATTCCTTCTACTGAATGGGGACAGAACCCAGTTTAATAAGAAAACCAATACGTTTATAGTACCTTGGTCCTGTCAAGCGCCAGTTGCCATAGTCGATTTACACCGTCCGATATTATTGTCTGATACCGTATCAATGACAGCTTTGACTGAATGGCATACTCTGCTGCTTTTGGTCCATCACATTGTAAGACCTTTCCCTCGTGATACCATTCTTGACCATTTCTTTTGCTCTTGCGATAATAACTGATCTTCCCGCTTGCAACATGCCAACGGCATGTTCACGTTGCATTTGACAATCGTATTTCAAGTACCGTTAGAACTGTGGTTTAAAAGTGTTGCAAACATCGCATATGAAGCAAACTTCGATGCGAAGATCACGTGATCGACTGCACGTGCAAAACCTGATTTGGCACTAACATCATTTGCACGACGAATGGATGGGTTTGAGTGGGTTTTGCTAACATACTACATAGATGTATCATTTTTCATTATTTCTTCCTGACTCAGTATATATAAATTTAGAACATACTACATATTTTTTAATTTCTTCCTGGATACCATATTTAGCTGATAATTCCAACATATGAAATATAGGAGATTTCATATCTCGTTTATGCTTTCTGCCAATCATAAAATATAAGTTCATTGTCATATTGCAAGATTCTATGTAAATACAGCTGTTTGAAAGAAAACTTAATACTGCTGTTACATAATCTGCCAAGTAGCAACAGAGAACGTTGATCTATATAAGCTTGTAATGATAAAATACCAAGGTTATCCACAACAACTTCATTAGGCATATGCCTATCAAAATCCTGTATTCTTTTACAGAAATAACGTTGTGTGGTTTCCAACATATCATATTCTTTATGAGATAGCTTCCCCCATACACCGCATCCATATAAGCAGCATGGCAGTATAACTCTATCCCATATACGAATTGCAGCAATAGGATTTAATCCTCCAAAATGCAACCCTGAGTCATGATTAATATTAATCATTTTTCTCAGTTTCTCACAAACAGTACCTGTTCTATGAACAGTTGATTTGGAAGTAGTAAAATACACTCCGGCATAAACAATGAATTGTTTTACGGGTACATGGATATTACAAAATAAAAGGTCATTGGGCGATACATTTTTGTTGTTACCAAACATCAATACAGCACTCTTACTTACATTATATTTCAGCTTCCATTTGTTTGCATAACATTCAGTTACATCTAGCAAACATTGTAGTCCCTTGGGGTTGGAACTGGTAAGAGTTGTGTCATCAGCTAATAATAAGCCAGGACATTTTCTCCCTGGGAGGCATAATCCACAACTTGTTCTATTGAGATCATATAATAAATCATTTATGTACAGCGAAAAAAGCCACGCTGATATAACATGGCCTTCCCCGACACTTTGTATAACATGAAATTGGTTCGATTTGAACCCTGCAAAACTAACATAACATTGCATAGACATATAAGATAAACGAAGGAGTCTCCACATTTTACCAGATATACCAAGTTTGTCTAATTTATAAAATAGACCATCAAGCCACACACGATCAAACGCTTTCTCATTGTCGAGAATAGCACAGTATACTGGTGAATTCTTTTCATTGTAATATGCAATGGTTTCAGTAAAAAGCGCTGCCATCTCAGCTCCTGCGTGTTTTCTGAAGCCAAACTGGAAAGGGTGGGGGAAGGAAGTGTTATTATCTGTCCATTTCTCAATTCTATCTAGGAGCAGACGTTCCAGGAGCTTACTCAGCGTAGATGTTAACGTTATACCTTTGATGGAAAAAATAAATTGGCTGAGCCTTGGGAAGATAATCCGTTTATGTTCTGCTGCAACCAATCCAGGATTGTTTGTTGTGCTGAGGGAATCTGGAGAATGGGGCAAAGAAGACCTTTCAGTAGAAACACACCTTACCAGTCCCATTTCTGAGGCATCAGCTACACCAAAGCCAACACCTGCGCCAAGATCCAGACAAATGTTTCCGGTAAGACCAGGTACTGGACCATTAAAGACATTCGAATCAGGACACTCAGGACAGTAGGTCAGAAGAGGAAGCTTTGTTGATTATTCCCGCAGTGGACACCATAAAGACACTTCCATAACTGGGAGTACTGTGGTGTGTGTGTGTGTGTGTGTGTGTGTGTGTGTGTGTGTGTGTGTGTGTGTGTGTGTGTGTGTGTGTGTGTGTGTGTGTGTGTGTGTGTGTGTGTGTGTGTGTGTGTGTGTGTGTGTGTGTGTGTGTGTGTGTGTGTGTGTGTGTGTGTGTGTGTTTATATCTACCCCGAGACAAATGCTATGACCAGGTGTCTTTTCAACAGATGTTGTTGATATTAATGTTTGTCTGTTTGTTTGTTTGGTGTTTAACGCTGCACTCTCTATCGGCGGATATAATGTAGACTGGACAGAAACAGAACCTGAAAACATAGGACCAGAGCAAGAAGATTCATTTGGAGAGGAATCACCTCCCGTAACTTGTGTTGTTATACTAAGACCAACGCCACTTCCACGACACTGTGGACACCAAACTAAGAAGACTGGATGGCAGACATCCAGGAAGTGTGTGAAGTTTGATCCAGTTTGGTATCCGAAGAGTAGACCAGCAAGTATGTGATGTGCCAGACTTTGATCCAGTTTGGTATCCGAAGAGTAGACCAGCAAGATGCTACTGGTGTCATTGGTCACATCAGCAGCGACATTTCTAGAGCTCTTCTTTCTGTTTTTGAAGAACCACCAGACGGACGTGGACGCCAAGGAAAGTATGTGGCAGTAACACAGTTTGTGTCTATAGTTTGTTGAACATTTAGTGTAATTCATGTACATTATCTAGTCTCTGAGGCCACTTGGGCCGTCAGCTAGGCTGTATGTTGGACACCATAGAGTCTCTGTAGTCACCGTAATTCGTTGAAAGGGAAGTATATCTGACTGAATGGGTTCTAAAACGGAATTTCTCTTTGGATAATTTTGGAGCTTTAGATTGAATTCTCAAATAAGTTTTTATTATGGTAGAAAATTGTTTTTCTATTGTACATGCAATATTGTATTGATTTCAAAGTGTGTTAGATACAAATACATGGTATTGTGGATTCGGTAATCTCATTGTTATAACCAAATACCCTTCATTCATTTATACAAACATTAATCAAAATATGTGATATTAGTTAGTAGTGGAACTAAACTTTGGCTAGAAAGAAGCCTAGGGAAGCATGCATGTGGTGAATTTATGAACAGAAGTAAGGATGAATTGAATAGTAAGCGTAAATTGGGGAACGAAAATAAGTATATATACAGTGTGTGCAGACACGCTTATGCAGAATTAAGTACTAACACATGTATACTACATATAAATATATACCTGTAGCTGATCAATGTACATGTATACTACATGTATACTACATATAGATATACCTGTAGCTGATCAATATAGTAACATATCTATCATTAATATACATTTTGGGGATCACACACAATTTAGGCAAGGAGTAGGGTCCTCCAAGGGGTATCAGTCGTGTTTCTTTCCTTGCGACAAGTATGTTTCTTTGTGCATATGGATCGGATTTTCTGCTCAAAGCGACACACGTATGACGGCACAATATTTGTAATGCTCCCTGTAAATATTGAGTACTGTGTAATCAGACACGTAAAAGGGTGGAAATGTTTAGGATCAATCAAATCACAATTCTTAGGGACAATGATTCGTTGACGTAAGAATCCACACGGTATTAATTCCGCTTGCTTAACATACCTCCCGTGAACAACATAGCAAGAAGATCATTGAGGAGCTTTGGATCCGAATACAAAAGATATCAGTGGAGGATCCACGGGGAGTTCAGGAGGTTCGAACCTTCCCTTTAAAAAATGACTCAGGATCACATTGACGATTTTTTTTTGGCGTTGGCTGAGCCAATGGGGGGGGGGGAGAGGGTTCAGGGGGTTCGAACCCCCTCCTTTCAAAATTCCTGGATCCGCCCATGGATATGCCTTCATGTTTCGGAGTCATGTCAAAGTTTACAGAACCGATGCATGTTTCTCTGCCGAGTTAATATATTGACTTATCCTTGCAGGTGGTATTATTTCCTATGTGACATACACCAAGTTACTGACATTATAATTTCTACCGGAATGACGGACATCGAGGCAAGTGATTAGTCACGTGTCTCACGTACCCTCAATGCCTTACCTTTAAACACCCACGCCAGGAAGAAAGATGATTTAATGTGTGATTACATGTGTGAAGAAATATAAGTGTACGTATGACATATGGCTACAAGTGAAATGAATTCACCGCTATCTGCAAGAGAGATGAAAAATAACTTCCTTGATTTTTTAAAGGATACATATCCTCAACAGCGTGATTTGTTTGGCTTGTCGCCAGTCTGAAATGTAGGAACATAGTAAGAATAAGACATTGTAAAGTTACAAGTATTAAGGCAGATAGACTATACAACCACCAATCAGTACAGTTTTGCTGTTAAATGTCGCGTAATATAAACACTACATTAGAAGGTGTTTCATTTATGCGAATCCTAAAACAGCCCCATAAACACAAAAATACACTGGTATGAACAATGATGAGTTTTCGTCTAGATGCTATTGCGCCTAAAAAGTAAAATACAAATATCGAAATTTATTTGACTGTCCCACATAGATACTATAACGACTGATAAGTTAAATGTATTTTACAAGATTAATTAAATGGAATAAACACTTACAGTTTCATGTTCTCGGGTGAAATCACATGTTTTTTCACTGCTCAAAATAGTAATGGCTACACATCCAGTTCCGGTCTGTCTTGGACAGCGCTTACCTCCCTTGTTTTTGCTTTTGACGTACGCATACATTTTAACCTGAATAAAACGCCCGGCAGCAATGGCGTATACCTATTGTCCATAGTACATATTTGTTCATGTTTTCATGATTAATAGGTATTAGTTAAACAATTTGACAGTAAAGGGTGTATAGTAGTGGCCCCTACAGATGGTAATGTGCAAAGTATTTATCGTTCCAGTTGGGGACCCTCCGAAAGCTGGTAAGGATGGCTCACATGTTTAAGGTCCATCTTGTGTGGGTGTGCCTAATGAAATAAAATCACCGTTCATTGATGTTAGTAATACCAAAATTGTAACAGTCTGACAAAAGTTTCTTTGCTTTTATCTGCTTATCTACTGACATTAACACGAGGGCATAATATGTTCCCCACTTTACTCGTAAAGAAAGGTGCCAATCGCAATCATGTATAACAACTCAATCTGTTCTCTCCACCCCTACATTATATATTAACGTTTTTCCGTTCCTTTCGCACTAACACTAAAGCGTTCGTAAAATATATCTGACGTACTGCTGAAAGAAGTTACATAAAATGTTTATAGAGGAGCCAGAGAAATAGCAATGATATATGAGACGGTATTTATGTAAGCAATGCCTATTGTTATGAGGCAGTATTATACGTCGTGCTACAGTATTTCAACTGTTATAAACTGTGTAAGGGGGGAGTTGTGTGCTACATTTACACAGAGTTCAAGAGGCTTCAACCGTCTTCTGACTCACTGAATGTTTTAGAAATAACTGGTAACCATGTCTTAGGTATATAAGGGGGGCTAGATAGGGGACCAGCACTTTGTTTGATCACTCTATACATTCAGGCACTGTTCTCGCCAAGCCCTGTCTTCCAAGTTGAATGACTGGTACCGAGATATGAATATCACCATCAGTGTCTTTATTGCTGTAAACAATGCTCTTATATTACGTAACCTTTAAATTGTACATACGGCGCCGAGCTCTGGGATATGAGGTGGTAGAACAAATCGAGAGGGTACAGACAAAGTTCATTAAACGAATTCTACATCTGCCTTTGACAACCTGCAATGATGCGGTGCTCGGTGAAAGTGGACGACCTCTATTATATGTTTCTTATGTAAATAAATGTGTTAAATATTGGGCCAAAATAATCAACATGAATAACGACAGATTACCGAAGCAAACCTATCTTATGCTATATGGATTAGACAACGTCAACAGATCTTCCCAAACCACAAAATCAAACATATCTTATTCCAGTTTGATTCGGGTACGCTTTGGTTATGCAAGATATTGGACATATTGATATTTTCATGTCTGAGTTCAAACAAAGAGTGTCTGACTACAACATTCAACGATGGCAGGCTTCAATAGCATCTAACTCCAAGTTGACAGCTTATTCATCTTACAAAACAGTTCTGCATGCGGAATCCTATCTCTCACAAATCAGTTCCCCGCCATTGAACCTTTTAAATTGTAGATTGTGTCATAGTGACACCTTTGTACTGATTTGTATTCATTTGTTTTGTAGAATACAATTGTTAATTACTTTTCTTTATTGTTTGTTTCACTACTAGTTCTTTTACGGGCTGATTCCCGGTTAGCTGTTTAGTTTCAACGTGGAAATCACCATGTAACACTACCTAATAACGAAGAATACCTATATGCACATTGAATGGATACTTGTCTAGTTTCGTTTCCTCGTATGGTTGTCACAATCGAGATAGAGGACGCATGTAGCAACGGTATCTCACTGTGGGTGTTTGGGGCGAGATTTGGTCCCAGCAATGTTTGTTTCTTACAAACAGGGATGAAGAGGTCAGATGCTTATGTAATTTCAATGATGGTTCTGATACATTTCTTCACCCGGCATCTGGTTCCTACTCCTCTCTGGATCTATCAGTTGTGGATTCCAGTTTATATAACGAATTTGACTGGTCAGTCCACGATTACCTTTGTGATCAGATTCCCACTTTTCTTTCAGCTGTGATGCCCCACCAACATCAAGGTGGAACTTTGAAAAGGCCATTCCAGTCCTCATGCGCCAACAGGTTAAAAGCCGAAATATTTCAGAATGTTTCTGATCTTATTCAAGTTTTTTTTTTCTTCTGAGGAACTAAATATGATTGCTGATGATCGTGTTCCCAAGTCCCCCATGGTTCCATATTCGTAAGCCATTGTTTAACATTGACTGCAAGCAAGCTAGAAAAGCTAGCAAGAAGGCGGAAAAATATTTCCGTTGCCATCCAACTGTCCATAGTTTAAATCAATTTCTAACACCAAGGCTCGCCACAACTTTATACAGAATACACTACGGTCATGGCAAACTATGTTTGTAAAATTAACTCACGAACACCTATTTCTATGGTTTGGAATATGGTGCCGAAAATTAAAGGGGAAGGGTCCAAATAAAATGCTCACCATCTTAAGGACTGTGACACTTCACTAACAGAAAAATCTAATATTGCTTATAACATCGGTGAAAGATTAGCTAAACATCCCTCCTCATCCAATTATGTGCCAACCTTTCAAGAATTTAAGACCAGCAAAAAACAAAATAAAAAAGAAATTTAAAACTCAGACAATGGGGAGGATCATAATGGCATATGTTCCATTCATGAGCTCCATACTGCTCATGGGCAAGCTCATGACACTGCTTCAGGGCCCGATAATATCCATTATTAGCTCCTTAAACATCTACCTGAAACATTACTGAATACTTTCGATCATATATGGACCTCTGGTAATTTCCGATCATCATGGTGAAATGCTATGATTATTCCTGTTCATAAACCTGCCCGGGGTCATACAGATGTATCTAATAAGGGACCAATATCTGTAGCTGTGTTTGTAAGATTATGGAACGTATGGTTGATAATCGTTTAGTTTGGTACCTGGACACCAACAGCCTCCTTATTGACATTCAATGTGTTTTCCGTAAAAAGTACCATCGATCGTTAAGTACGTTCAGAGTCTTTTGTTAAAAATTCTATGATAATTAAACAACACATACATTATCGATTTTTTTTCGATCTTGAAAAGGCATATGATACGACATGGAAGTATGGCAGTTTAAAAGATCTCAATGATTTTGGTTTGAGGGGTCGTTTACCCCAATGTATTTCTCAGGTTTTAGAAGACAAACAATTTCAACTCCGAATGGGTTCTACCCTGACCATTACAATCAGGATCAGGGTGTCCCACAAGGAACTATTTCGTTTGTCACATTGTTTAGCATCAAAATACACAGTTTATCAAATGTTTTTAAATGATTCGATTAATGGATTTCCTTTTGTGGATGATATTAATATATCTTGACGCGGTAAAGGCATGCGTACCTTTGAAAGACAACTGCAGTTATGTTTAAATAAGATTAATAAATGGTGTCTTGAAAATGGTTTTAAATTTTCTAAAGCCAAGACCAAGCGCATCCAGTTTTGCAGAAAATACAAGCCACACCCAGGATCCAGATTTAATATTGAATGGAGCTCCCATCAATGTTGTAACAGAGACCAAGTTTCTTGGTATTAATTTTTTATCATCATTTAACCTTTCTATCGGCCATTAACTATTAAAAGACTAAACACCTGAAGGCACTGGATTTAGTTTCAAATTCCAAATGGAGAGGGAATAAAAAATCCTCCTTCAACTGTACAGAGCACTCGTGATTACGGCTGCATCATTTATGGTGGATCTTGTAAAAGTCATTTTAAAAATAAATAGATTCAATTCATCTTCAAGGCCTGAGGCTTTGCCTTGGAGCATTTCGAACTTCTCCGATTGATATTTTATATGTGAAGGCTGGTGAGACCTCCCTCAAACAACGTCGAATTAAGCTATCTTTACAATATATTTGTGAACTACGTTCCATGAAATCCAATCCAGCCTATATTTGTGTTTTTAATCCTCTCTACGAAGAACTCATATCTTACTCCACCCTTGGAGTACGAATAAAATCTGACATTTCTGTCGCGAAAATTGATCTTGAAAATATACCCCTCATTCAACTTTTGTCCTCACCAGTCCTCACGAGTCCGCCAGTGGTGGATTGAACACAAACTAACTTTAAACAATCAACTCTATTATCAACAAGAATATAAACATTTAATGTATTCGTATTTTACTTACAAAGCTATATTTACAGATGGACCCAAGGACGGTGATGCAGGAGCCTGCGCCACTGGGATACACAAGCAGGCGTCAATAAATTACATCTAATTAAACCAACCATCGGTTATACCTACTAGGGTTATTACGTCAGGTTTGAGAAGGTTGTCTTAAGACGATGACGTATTGGCCATTCTACGCATGAATATTCATTAAAAAGTGAAGATCCTCCATTTGTATCCCTTGTGATGAAAGAATTACAGTCAAGCATGTCCTGTTTGATTGTGTCGATTTTTCCATCAAAAGGGATAACTGTTTCAACCATGAAGGATCTTTTTAGCATGTATTTTCGTTTAATTGTAGTTTTGTAACAAGATATATAAATTTTGATCAATGTGTTTTGTATGTTATATATATATTATATTGTATATTTGATAACTGAGATTGTTTGTGGTTGTACCCTCAAAGGGGGTTGAAGTAGTGTAAAATGATTGTTCCCCTGAGAGGTACGTAAGACCACGTCAGTATGGTATCCTCCCAAAACTTCCACAGCCCAAAACTTCCACAACTTATAACAACAGCATTTCTGGTTGACTGCACACACTTTAGCTTACTGATTACCAGACAGACAGACAGACAGCCAGAAGTAGTTTATTAAAGTGTCACAAGTTAAGAATACAATATAAAATCATGATTATAGCATAAGTAAAACATTTTAACAACCAGCCATTTTTTGGCTTATTAGACACTATCATAAAATCACAGAAATAATTGACGTCTAAAATACATGGTTACCTCAGCCTGTAATGGTTTAATCCATTAATCAGTAATGAATACAAACAATCACTTAGTAATAAATTATATATCTTATTAAGGCAGGGTTATGAACAAAAATACGTATCTTTTCTACGTACATATAACAGTGGGGGATGGGACTGTTTGGTTGTATTAAAAAAAGATAGAAGTGAGAGGCCCTATTTGCTCTTAATAATAACACACGGTCCTTGTATCTTAATCCTCAAACGATGTTGTCTGTTTTCGATTGCTATGTTGGAAGTGTCGTGTGCTATGCGTCTGATGTATGTGGGTCTCTCATAAGGTTGAAAACATCGAAAGATTACATTTGGATTATTGGGTGTCAAACAATCATCTTGCAATTCTATGGTTTATACCAAACATGGTCGTTATAAGCAAGAATTGAATGTCTCTTATCTGCCTGTCATTAAACAAAGACTCATTGATCATGCTTTCCAGTTTATTGGATACTTTTACTTTGCAATATAATCTTCAAAAATCAATTCCTGCAATTCATACAAAATATTTGTCTAAATTTCGACTCTCTTCACATAACTTATATATTGAAACCGGAAGGTATAATAACATTGACATAAACAATAGAACATGTCTGTCCAGCTCCAGTGATATAGAGGATGAATTCCATTTTGTTTTAAAATGTCCTTTTTATCAAGATTTATGGAAATTGTACATTATGCCTTACTATTGGAAAAATCCATTCAGTTTGTCCAGGTCTTGAGTATCCAAAATGTTTAACAATTCTGTAATCTGGGTAAATTTCTATTCAAGGCTTCAAAGTTATAATTTATTGTAAGATGAGTTTGTATGTTCTCCTTGAGCTTATATATTGTACCAAACAAACCACCCTGTCTGTATTAAGAATGTATATTTTTATGTTCACAACCGATTAGCTGTACAGCTAAAGGTAAATATAGAATTCAATTAAAATACACCAACATTATAAGAAAAACAGTCAGTTGATGTATCATTATCCGTTGTTTCAGTTCAGTGCACTTCCTGGGCTATCCTATTACCTAGAAATGGGTGATGAGGAGTTGTTTTTTTAACAATGTGTTGTGGAAGTTTTTGGATATATCCAGTATGGTACCCTCCCAAAACTTCCACTGATTTACACAATCCCTTCAAATATCATCGATTTTGACGAAATCAGCCATGAATTAAATGAACACATATTCTACGATTAAAGGCATGGTACGAATAATATACACTGAATGGTTTGAATGGGCAAAATTCGTCAAAATCGATGACATCTGAAGGAATGGTGTAAGTCCAGCTAGAGTCCATGCAAGTAGTAGTGTCCTCATGCTCTCTACCTTCAGTTGTTGGCGATCTATAGCCCGTGTTTATATGTATAGGTAGAGGTGAAGAATAATAGGGTGTTGTACATGAGACTCGCCCAAACCTACTCTCATGATCGGTTAACTATGAGACACCTATAACTTCGGTAAAGAATAATAGGGTGTTGTACATGAGACTCGCCCAAACCTACTCTAATGATCGGTTAACTATGATACATCTATAACTTAGGTAAAGAATAATAGAGTGTTGTACATGAGACTCGCCCAAACCTACTCTCATGATCGGTTAACTATGAGACACCTATAACTTAGGTAAAGAATAATAGAGTGTTGTACATGAGACTCGCCTAAACCTACTCTCATGATCGGTTAACTATGAGACATCTATAACTTAGGTAAAGAATAATAGAGTGTTGTACATGAGTTGATCGGTACATGAGACACCTCGCCTCAAACCTACTCTCATGATCGGTTAACTATGAGACATCTATAACTTAGGTAAAGAATAATAGAGTGTTGTACATGAGACTCGCCCAAACCTACTCTCATGATCGGTTAACTATGAGACATCTATAACTTAGGTAAAGAATAATAGAGTGTTGTACATGAGACTCGCCCAAACCTACTCTCATGATCGGTTAACTATGAGACATCTATAACTTAGGTAAAGAATAATAGAGTGTTGTACATGAGACTCGCCCAAACCTACTCTCATGATCGGTTAACTATGAGACATCTATAACTTAGGTAAAGAATAATAGAGTGTTGTACGTGAGACTCGCCCAAACCTACTCTCATGATCGGTTAACTATGAGACATCTATAACTTAGGTAAAGAATAATAGAGTTTTGTACATGAGACTCGCCCAAACCTACTCTCATGATCGGTTAACTATGAGACATCTATAACTTAGGTAAAGAATAATAGAGTGTTGTACGTGAGACTCGCCCAAACCTACTCTCATGATCGGTTAACTATGAGACATCTATAACTTAGGTAAAGAATAATAGAGTGTTGTACATGAGACTCGCCCAAACCTACTCTAATGATCGGTTAACTATGAGACATCTATAACTTAGGTAAAGAATAATAGAGTGTTGTACGTGAGACTCACCAAAACCTACTCTCATGATCGGTTAACTATGAGACATCTATAACTTAGGTAAAGAATAATAGAGTGTTGTACATGAGACTCGCCCAAACCTACTCTCATGATCGGTTAACTATGAGACATCTATAACTTAGGTAAAGAATAATAGGGTGTTGTACATGAGACTCGCCCAAACCTACTCTCATGATCGGTTAACTATGAGACATCTATAACTAAGGTAAAGAATAATAGAGTTTTGTACATGAGACTCGCCCAAACCTACTCTCATGATCGGTTAACTATGAGACATCTATAACTTAGGTAAAAAATAATAGAGTGTTGTACGTGAGACTCGCCCAAACCTACTCTCATGATCGGTTAACTATGAGACATCTATAACTTAGGTAAAGAATAATAGAGTTTTGTACATGAGACTCGCCCAAACCTACTCTCATGATCGGTTAACTATGAGACATCTATAACTTAGGTAAAGAATAATAGAGTGTTGTACGTGAGACTCGCCCAAACCTACTCTCATGATCGGTTAACTATGAGACATCTATAACTAAGGTAAAGAATAATAGGGTGTTGTACATGAGACTCGCCTAAACCTACTCTCATGATCGGTTAACTATGAGACATCTATAACTTAGGTAAAGAATAATAGAGTGTTGTACGTGAGACTCGCCCAAACCTACTCTCATGATCGGTTAACTATGAGACATCTATAACTAAGGTAAAGAATAATAGAGTGTTGTACATGAGACTCGCCTAAACCTACTCTCATGATCGGTTAACTATGAGACATCTATAACTTAGGTAAAGAATAATAGAGTGTTGTACATGAGACTCGCCCAAACCTACTCTAATGATCGGTTAACTATGAGACATCTATAACTTAGGTAAAGAATAATAGAGTGTTGTACATGAGACTCGCCCAAACCTACTCTAATGATAGGTTAACTATGAGACATCTATAACTTAGGTAAAGAATAATCGAGTGTTGTGCATGAGACTCGCCACAGCTTAGGTAAAGATCGGTTAACTATAAGTCACTTATAACTTAGGTGAAGAATAAGATAGGTATAGATCGGTTAACTATAAGTCACTTATAACTTAGGTGAAGAATAAGATAGGTAAAGATCGGTTGACTATAAGTCACTTATAACTTAGTTAAAGAATAAGATAGGTAAAGATCGGTTAACTATGAATCACGTATAATTTAGGGAAATAATAGGTTGTTTAACCTGAGACTTGCCACAGCTTAGGTAAAGATCGGTTAACTTTAAGTCACTTATAACTTAGGTGAAGAATAAGATAGGTAAAGATCGGTTAACTATAAGTCACTTATAACTTAGGTGAAGAATAAAATAGGTAAAGATCGGTTGACTATAAGTCACTTATAACTTAGGTGAAGAATAAGATAGGTAAAGATCGGTTAACTATGAATCACGTATAATTTAGGGAAATAATAATAGGTTGTTTAACCTGAGACTCGCCACAGCTTAGGTAAAGATCGGTTAACTATAAGTCACTCATAACTTAGGTGAAGAATAAGATAGGTAAAGATCGGTTAACTATAAGTCACTTATAACTTAGGTCAAGAATAAGATAGGTAAAGATCGGTTGACTATAAGTCACTTATAACTTAGGTAAAGAATAAGATAGGTAAAGATCGGTTAACTATGAATCACGTATAATTTAGGGAAATAATAATAGGTTGTTTAACCTGAGACTCGCCACAGCTTAGGTAAAGATCGGTTAACTATAAGTCACTTATAACTTAGGTGAAGAATAAGATAGGTAAAGATCGGTTGACTATAAGTCACTTATAACTTAGGTAAAGAATAAGATAGGTAAAGATCGGTTAACTATGAATCACGTATAATTTAGGGAAATAATAATAGGTTGTTTAACCTGAGAGTCGCCACAGCTTAGGTAAAGATCGGTTAACTATGAGTCATCAGATGCTTGGTAAATACCGGTTATTTTTCATTAATATTATTTTTATTATTATGTTTGGTCATTTTCTTATGGCATGCCCAAATACTTTGGCGTTTTTGTGTAACTGAACATTTCGTATTTAAAGGAAAGTTATCTTAAATAGTCTTTCGGTATACTGTAGGCGGTGGACGAGACAATTTCTTCATTTTGAGTAATCGAATAAATCTTATTTCTCGATATTTCTCTGTGTGTAAGACTGACAGCACACGGTGTGGTATCGGACTGATCTGATTCCCTGTGACCGAGTATGTATGAATGTGATGTGTGTGAGAATAGGCTTCTGTGCGATGTCGGTATACATGTACTTGAGTGTCGGCTACTACCGGTAGGGTGGCAAACGCGTTTTGCTGATCACCGATTTTCAGTAATCCAATCATATGATTTTCTTCCCCTATTTTGCCTTTTGCTATCAATGTTCGAAACTGGTTGTTCTCCAGCGATGACGTTTTACACTTTATTCATAAATACAGTCATCAAACAGGAAGCCATACTTCTTTTGTTCTTGCTTGCACCGGCATGATATTCTGGCTCTATCAACAGATGAAATGTTAGGGATCAAGAATTAGCATTGACACGTTGTGTATAAAATAAATATTGTTATCCATAAAAAGTGTTATGTATTCTTGTGATTCCCATTAGTTGTTTGGTTACGTTTATCTGTTGGATATCTGGTATACCATAAACTTCCGAGTGTATGAAAGATTAGTCTTTTCTTAACATAGGGAAGTGATTTACACAATAGCTTCACAACTGCATCCGTGATAAGTAATTAAGCGTCTGCTGTAGAATTGTAATTTTAATATTTTATCAGTGAATGTTCCGATTGTTTCTATACTGTTATTAGCAAATGTCGTACTGAAACTACATCTTGGTGATACCAAGGAGACTGAGACGATTGAGCCTGACACAGAGTATTGTATATTTATGGAAGTTGTGCTTGTGGTATTTTGCTTACACCTTGTTCAGAAATTTTGACGATGTGCTGTATATAATCGCGACTGGACCAGATGACTCTAGGATTCAAACCCTAAATCATTACTCTGATTCAACCCAACTCTGCTCAACCACTCGGCCAACCCCGTCTGTTGAAATTGGCATGGCTGAATGAAATTTGAACCCTGGAAGTGATGAGGACAGCACGGCCTATGAATTATTATCCTGCTAATCAATTCGAAAATACACATACCAGGTTTTCAGTGCACAGCTAGATTATCCTACCTGCAGTTTTAAAACTGAATCAAACTTGAATTTAGAACCGAACGCACCAAATTAAGTTAGTTTTGAATTTAGCGCCGTTAGAGTGTAGATGACACTGACAAAACAGTATATTTATTTCTATTCTTAATATGACTTGAACTGAGAAACGATACTGACAGATAATTTAAACACATAACCAACTTTAACTCGAATTCTGACAAGATGTGTTATTCAAAGTAGTTTTATGTGATGTTTAGTTCCTCGGATCGACCATTCATGTTTCATTTATTTCCATATTCATGGTGGAATGATTTGTTACCCCCGAAGTCACTCAAGTCACGGGGTTGTCAGCTTCTACTCAAGTCACGGGGTTGTCAGCTTCTACTCAAGTCACGGGGTTGTCAGCTTCTACTCAAGTCACGGGGTTGTCACCTTCTGCTCAAGTCACGGGGTTGTCACCTTCTACTCAAGTCACGGGGTTGTCACCTTCTACTCAAGTCACGGGGTTGTCAGCTTCTACTCAAGTCACGGGGTTGTCAGCTTCTCAAAGTCACTTGTCAAGTCACGGGGGGTTGTCACCTTCTACTCAAGTCACGGGGTTGTCACCTTCTACTCAAGTCACGGGGTTGTCAGCTTCTACTCAAGTCACGGGGTTGTCACCTTCTACTCAAGCTTCTACTCAAGTCACGGGGTTGTCAGCTTCTACTCAAGTCACGGGGTTGTCACCTTCTACTCACGTCACGGGGTTGTCACCTTCTACTCAAGTCACGGGGTTGTCACCTTCTACTCAAGTCACGGGGTTGTCAAGTCACGGGGTTGTCACCTTCTACTCAAGTCACGGGGTTGTCACCTTCTACTCAAGTCACGGGGTTGTCAGCTTCTACCAAGTCACAAAAGAAGAGCGTTAGCGTGTGGGCTAACTGCGCCTGGGGTCTCGCTGAAACATATTTCATGTATTGAACATGCTATGACAGTTCCGTTTCGCAATTCATCTATTAGGCCAAAACTCTATTTTAAAACGTTATTACATATGACAGAAGGTATATCTGGATGGTAGCAGCGAGACAGGGGTGGGTGTTATTTGAAGGTTGAAATGAGTTTACAAATGTTCGACACTGAATGCCGTGCACTGATTTGATAGGCATGCTCTGGAGAGATTCAAAACTTGACAGGACCATTCTGTTCTGGTAATTGGGCGAAGAAGGACAAGCACCAGCGCCTTCACTGTCAGCTCAGCAAAGCTTTCTCGAATATGGCTGAACGAATTTGAGGACTTTTGATATTCAAAATGGAATTGTATGTCCCTGAAATGAATTATACTTCTAAGCAGAAAAATATTAGCTCTCTGATAATCTCGAACCCAACCCCAGACGCGCACGCGCACACACACATACGCAATCACACGCTCACATACAAACGCATATATATACTTAAAAGCAAAAAGCAGCTCAATATTTTATTACAAATACCCCTAGATTGTATGTACGTATATGTATATGTATGTATCTTTATGTGACATTTCTTTTTCATTACTATTTTAAAAATTCTTTAATAACACCAGACAAGTGGGCGACAGTTTGTCTGATTGTACCTTTGATATGAGCTTTGCATCGGTAAATGTTGAACGAAAGATACATTTCCTTCAGATGTAATTTACCCCCGGCAAAACGTAAACTTACACCCAAGACCTATAGAATTACCTCCATAAAACAGTTTAGAATTATACGGACATTCTAACTGTTCATCGCTAGAATCAAGTTTATATGACGAGTACATCAAAGGGAGGAGACCACTTTTGTCGATTTTCTAAATTCCAACTAATTTTTCATTTTGGACGCAGCTGCGTGTAGCCAAAAAAACCTTGTATCAGCATGATTGATCGTTATTGAATTCTAGGGAACCGGGCGCGCGTTTCTATAAAATTTGGTAATAATAAATAAAATGTTTACTTTCAAATAGTATATAGCCAGCATGCAAGTTAATACAAGATACCGTATTGCCTCTAATAAGCGCCGGGACTAAAACAGCTCACTAACAATTAAGGTAATGACACCCAGGAAGCGCAAAAGCGCCGTGCCTCTAATACCCGCCTGGTCCTGCGCTTATTAGAGGAAATAAGGTAGTTTCCGTAGCCGTACTGTTCAGAACACGCATTGCATGTGATCACGTGCCTCGCGCTTTTTTTTACAAAATGAAATGATGACGAATAGGGGGCGGAGTATAGGTGGATGGGTGACCGCGTTCTTCAACCGTGATAGGGACGTGGGCCCTAGTCTACCCAAATTCACAGGTGACAAATTGTGAGGTTTGTATTTATTCGAAATTTGCTGAGAAGGGTATTTCGGTCAGCTGATATACTCCCCAGGGAGTTGAAAACTGAAACTGTTTTGAGATGAAAGATAAAGTGTAAGGTTTTGGTTATATGAAACCTGAGGACACAATTTTCTTCATTCAGTTTCATTCCCCTCTTACGTCATCGTAAGGAGCCCTGAGGTAAGTATAGTGTTCTTCTATCGTCCGTTCACCTGTAGTTACCTGAGGGCGGCGGGGTAGCCCAGTGGTTAAAGCGTTCGCTCGTCATGCCGAAGACCCGGGTTCGATTCCTCACATAGATATAATATGTGAAGCCCATTTCTGGTGTCCTCCGCCGTGATGTTGCTGGAATATTGCTAAAAGCGGCGTAAAACCATACTCACTCACTGTAGTTACCTGTAGTTACCACCCCTGTCCAAAACCAACCCATTCAACCGCATACCACTAAATAACCAAAGTGACTTTCTGTCATCTACAAGCTATTGACGTTTCTCTCGGCAGACTGGATTTACTTCCTATCGGGTGTTTTATAACGTTCAGCTTGGCCTTGGTTCCATCAATATGACCGGTCACTGCTGTGCTTCACATTTGATCTTCTTCTTCATTATTTCTACCAGGCAAGGTTCATTATGGCATAAGGCGGATCCCGTACAGGGCTAAGCCCGTGTGTTGGATGCTGTTTGTTGTCTTGGGTCACTTGGGTCATTGATATAAACTATGCTATTGTTGACTGTAGTGTGGTCAATGCCCTGTATTGACAATAACATTGTATTTAGCGAGCATTGGAAAACTATCTACATAGAGTATATTCCTTATACAATCTATTTACCACCCCAAAATACACAGCCTCATACACTGTCATTGTAACATTCTGTAGTGGAAATACCCAGCCATTGCAAGTTTACCTGTAATGTGTACGTGAATCTATACACAAGTATCGCAACACCCCATATTATATCACCAGCCACTGGAACCTATCATACACTGTCATTGTAACATTCTGTAGTGGAAATACCCAGCCATTGCAAGTTTACCTGTAATGTGTACGTGAATCTATACACAAGTATCGCAACACCCCATATTATATCACCAGCCACAGGAACCTATCATACACTGTCATTGTAACATTCTGTAGTGGAAATACCCAGCCATTGCAAGTTTACCTGTAATGTGTACGTGAATCTATACACAAGTATCGCAACACCCCATATTATATCACCAGCCACTGGAACCTATCATACACTGTCATTGTAACATTCTGTAGTGGAAATACCCAGCCATTGCAAGTTTACCTGTAATGTGTACGTGAATCTATACACAAGTATCGCAACACCCCATATTATATCACCAGCCACAGGAACCTATCATACACTGTCATTGTAACATTCTGTAGTGGAAATACCCAGCCATTGCAAGTTTACCTGTAATGTGTACGTGAATCTATACACAAGTATCGCAACACCCCATATTATATCACCAGCCACAGGAACCTAACATGGATAAAAACTTGACTCATTCTGTAGTGCTGATATCTATGCTTGTATGGCGTCTACGTTGAGGATTGGGTTCCATTGTTGATGGAGGGCTCGTTACAAAACATCAAGATTGGACATGAAGATACTGGGGGATCGCTCTGTCGCATTCTACGGCCCATAATATTCGAAACATGCTCTGTTAGATTGCGATGTGGCCAAAGTACAGTTAACGTTAGATATTACACGTGGCATGGTGTGTCCTTGCAGTGTCGTCCATGAAGGCTGGTCTTACAATGGTAAATGTGGTAAAACAACCCTAGCTAGGATGTCAGTGATGTACTGTTGTCCATTCAGATTTTGTGTAATCGTCACAAGGTCATGCTTCTCATGTCTCACACAATCAATGAACACCCCCCAAACGGTACTTGCTCAAGAATGAATGAATGAATGAATGAATGACGGACCGTTGGACCTTTCGCCATGACGTCAAATTCCAGAGACGTTGACACCAAGCTTGTTGTTCTGTTTGTGCTCTAGGGATAACAAAGGAAGTCTGATCAGTTGTCTGCCTTTATACCTGGCCAATTGTACGCGATTTCGGACCGTTCCGTTTGACAAACGACGATGTTGAAGCCACTCTGTTTTCAACACGCCACTTGACATAAACAGATGAAGTTTTGTGATTCAGAAATGCGATGTATCCTTCCTCCTACTAGACCGCCTGAAAGTCAGTTTGCTGATGCTTTCTGGCCAATCGGCTGAGAGTTTCTTGCAATAACCTTCAATGATATGGCACAAACCAATAACATGCCGTCTTTGAGCAGTTGTCAGCTGAAAGCAACCAAATCAATTGATTTTCCAAGTTATTTTCCTGGGTGTAAAAACCATAGGTGTTGCGATACTTTGTTGAGAAGGTCGTTGATTTGGGAGTAGGGTAATATAGGCAATGTAACTCCAACTGAAACCTGTTTCCTAAACAGTAGCGTAGCAACAGGTTTAGGCAAAATGCCTGAATGTATTGTTTCTACTTGTCTTTCGCGCCAATCCACCAGTCTGCTGGTTTGAGGAAGTTATTCTAACACTACGTTTAGAGTCTGCCTGTGACAACATTACGGAATCAGATGTAAAACAAGTAGCAGTTTTGACATATTGCGTTCAAACCAAACTGTTTTAAATTTGGAAAAGAGTGGAGGCTGCTGTTGTTGAGTGAAGGCTGCTGTTGTTGAGTGAAGGCTGCTGTTGTTGAGTGGAGGCTGCTGTTGGTGAGTGGAGGCTGCTGTTGTTGAGTGGCTGCTGGTGAGTGAAGGCTGCTGTTGGTGAGTGGAGGCTGCTGTTGGTGAGTGGAGGCTGCTGTTGCTGAGTGAAGGCTGCTGTTGGTGAGTGGAGGCTGCTGCTGGTGAAGCTGTTGCTGCTGGAGTGGAGGCTGCTGTTGCTGCTGTGAAGTGGGGCTGCTGCTGGTGAGTGGAGGAAGGCTGCTGCTGGTGGTGAGTGGAGGCTGCTGTTGGTGAGTGGAGGCTGCTGTTGTTGAGTGGAGGCTGCTGTTGTTGAGCTGCTGAAGGCTGCTGTTGTTGAGCGAAGGCTGCTGTTGTTGAGTGAAGGCTGCTGTTGCTGAGTGGGAGGCTGCTGTTGTTGAGTGGAGGCTGCTGTTGTTGAGTGGAGGCTGCTGAAGGCTGCTGTTGGTGAGTGGAGGCTGCTGTTGGTGAGTGGAGGCTGCTGTTGTTGAGTGAAGGCTGCTGTTGTTGAGTGGGCAGGCTGTTGCGAGGCTGCTGTTGGTGAGTGGAGGCTGCTGTTGAGTGTTGCTTGAGTGAAGGCTGCTGTTGTTGGAGTGAAGGCTGCTGTTGGTGAGTGGAGGCTGCTGTTGTTGAGTGAAGGCTGCTGTTGTTGAGTGGAAGGCTGCTGTTGGTGAGTGGAGGCTGCTGTTGGTGAGTGGAGGCTGCTGCTGTTGTTGAGCGAAGGCTGCTGTTGTTGAGTGAAGGCTGCTGTTGGTGAGTGGAGGCTGCTGTTGGTGAGTGAAGGCTGCTGTTGTTGAGTGAAGGCTGCTGTTGTTGAGTGGAGGCTGCTGTTGGTGAGTGAAGGCTGCTGTTGTTGAGTGGAGGCTGCTGTTGGTGAGTGGAGGCTGCTGTTGGTGAGTGGAGGCTGCTGTTGGTGAGTGGAGGCTGCTGTTGTTGAGTGGAGGCTGCTGTTGGTGAGTGGAGGCTGCTGTTGTTGAGTGGAGGCTGCTGTTGGTGAGTGAAGGCTGCTGTTGGTGAGTGAAGGCTGCTGTTGGTGAGTGGAGGCTGCTGTTGTTGAGTGGAGGCTGCTGTTGTTGGGTGAAGGCTGTGAGTGGAGGCTGCTGTTGTTGAGTGGGAGGCTGCTGTTGGTGAGTGAAGGCTGCTGTTGGTGAGTGAAGGCTGCTGTTGGTGAGTGAAGGCTGCTGTTGTTGAGTGGAGGCTGCTGTTGTTGAGTGAAGGCTGCTGTTGGTGAGTGGAGGCTGCTGTTGGTGAGTGGAGGCTGCTGTTGTTGAGTGGAGGCTGCTGTTGGTGAGTGGAGGCTGCTGTTGGTGAGTGGAGGCTGCTGTTGGTGAGTGGAGGCTGCTGTTGTTGAGTGGAGGCTGCTGTTGTTGAGTGGAGGCTGCTGTTGGTGAGTGGAGGCTGCTGTTGTTGAGTGGAGGCTGCTGTTGGTGAGTGGAGGCTGCTGTTGTTGAGTGAAGGCTGCTGTTGTTGAGTGGAGGCTGTTGTTGAGTGGAGGCTGCTGTTGGTGAGTGGAGGCTGCTGTTGTTGAGTGGAGGCTGTTGTTGTTGAGTGAAGGCTCTTGTTGTTGAGGTAAGGCTGTTGTTGATTGGAGGAGGCTGTTGTTGAGTGGAGGCTGCTGTTGTTGAGTGGAGGCTGCTGTTGTTGAGTGGAGGCTGCTGTTGTTGAGTGGAGGCTGCTGTTGTTGAGTGGAGGCTGCTGTTGGTGAGTGGAGGCTGCTGTTGTTGAGTGAAGGCTCTTGTTGTTGAGGTAGGGCTGTTGTTGAGTGGAGGCTGTTGTTGAGTGGAGGCTGTTGTTGTTGAGTGGAGGCTGCTGTTGTTGAGTGAAGGCTGCTGTTGGTGAGTGAAGGCTGCTGTTGTTGAGTGGAGGCTGCTGTTGTTGAGTGGAGGCTGCTGTTGGTGAGTGAAGGCTGCTGTTGGTGAGTGGAGGCTGCTGTTGTTGAGTGAAGGCTGCTGTTGGTGAGCGAAGGCTGCTGTTGGTGAGTGAAGGCTGTTGTTGTTGAGTGAAGGCTGCTGTTGTTGAGTGAAGGCTGCTGTTGTTGAGTGAAGGCTGCTGTTGTTGAGTGGAGGCTGCTGTTGGTGAGTGAAGGCTGCTGTTGTTGAGTGAAGGCTGCTGTTGTTGAGTGGAGGCTGCTGTTGTTGAGTGGAGGCTGCTGTTGGTGAGTGGAGGCTGCTGTTGGTGAGTGAAGGCTGCTGTTGGTGAGTGAAGGCTGCTGTTGTTGAGTGAAGGCTGCTGTTGTTGAGTGAAGGCTGCTGTTGTTGAGTGGAGGCTGCTGTTGGTGAGTGAAGGCTGCTGTTGTTGAGTGAAGGCTGCTGTTGGTGAGCAAAGGCTGTTGTTGAGTGAAGGCTGCTGTTGTTGAGTGAAGGCTGCTGTTGTTGAGTGGAGGCTGCTGTTGGTGACTAAAGGCTGCTGTTGTTGGTCGAAGGCTGCTGTTGTTGAGTGGAGGCTGTTGTTGTTGAGTGAAGGCTGCTGTTGTTGAGTGAAGACTGCTGTTGTTGAGTGAAGGCTGCTGTTGTTGAGCGAAGGCTGCTGTTGGTGAGCAAAGGCTGTTGTTCTTGAGTGAAGGCTGCTGTTGTTGAGTGGAGGCTGCTGTTGTTGAGTGGAGGCTGCTGTTGTTGGTCGAAGGCTGGTGTTGTTGAGTGGAGGCTGGTGTTGGTGAGCGAAGGCTGCTGTTGTTGAATATAGGCCGATGTTGTTCAGTGTAGGCTGCTGTTGTTGAATGAAGGCTGATGTTGTTGAGCGAAGGCTGTTGTTGGTGAGAGAAGGCTTCTTTTTGTGCATGCTGCCTTTGTTGGTGAGTGAAGGCTGTTCTTGTTGAATGTAGGCTGTTGTTCCTGAGTTAAGGCTGTTGTTTTAGGGTTTGTTTAAAATGTAGGTAACTATAGCATAAGGACTGTTATTGTGTGTAGGATGCTAATCTTTGGTCAGCTTCAGTTTTAAAGGGTACAATTTCCTTGTTTTGCCCGGCAGTTTAGTATTTTGCTTATTCCCATGATCAGTTATAATTAATTTTTTTTTTAATAGCAAAGGCGTCAGTTTAATTGAGACAAACTTCCGTGTCCAATTCACACTGCCCATGTACAACGACACAATCAATTAAAATTCAGTCTTCCTGTATCATCAAAAGCCCGTTTCACGAATCCATTTGAAGTTGGGAGAGTCGTAACATAAGATCAAAGCATAGACTGTAGAACTATTATTCTGTGTATGCCATACTATTAGGGTTGTCATTGTTGACTAAAGGCTGCTATCGTTGTGTGTGTTTGAAAAAGTCAAAATGAACACACTAATGCGCCACCTTAATGACTTCGACCTGTACAAGATCAAAGGTTTGGGTCAGACAAGCCAAAGTTTGCTACAGTGCCACAAGCAGTGGTGTAAGATGCCATTCAGTCAAGGAAGAGCCTGGTCACCAGCACATTTTATTCTCTAAACCAGTGACTAAATGGTGACAGGGATAACCTCTGGTTATAAAGACAAAGCATGTGAGCCCGTGTAAGAAGGTATACGGTTCGAATCCCGTCACGGAATTGGGAAATGTTCCTACCGCTATACAAGGAAAGGTTGTTGGGTACCATTTCAAACTGGGCTTTGTCTATTGCACAAGCATTATTGCAGTACTGGAACCTATTTAAAGGAGAATACTAACACGAAAGTTGTTGTTTTTCATAGGGGTAGAAGCATTCTAAAAGTCACCTTCCATGATTAAAATAAAACAAAAAGTTTGTAAAATCGCAATAAACACCTAAAACACCGTATCTCCGACAGTTAATGATCAAAAGCGGGTATCACGTGACATGACGTCATACCTGAGGGAGTAATGGATGTTCCCTATGTCATGTTTTACATGGATGTTAGACCGTACCAGTACGACCCAATTTTACATCTTGCATGAGAAACTTCCAGGGAAGATGAAGAAGAATCAAGCGAAACGGAGGCACCACGTGATGTCAACATACGTTTTTTTTAAATAGACGATATTATTTAGCAGCAATTATTTATTTGTTAGCAAAATCTGATACAGTTCCAACCAGTACCCACCCCTATAATATTATTTTGAAATGGGAATGCCGTTCCTTTTTGTGTAAACTGGTGATTGGAGGTAGTCTTTTTTTTATATACAAACAAATTAATTGTCCCAGAAAATGTTTTAGAAAATAATTATGCTTCAGACGGGGAAAAATAGAATTGGCTCCTACAAAAATGACACTGTTGCAAGGAAATATTTCGTTGAAAAAACTTAGGATGCTTGTTCTCATTAATATATTATCTTGTTTCCATACAAGATCCCAGCCTGGTCGAGCAGAGATAACACAATCGACGCAATTTAATTTATCTCCCGACTAAAATACTGTCAGGACAATGTATACTTCCCTAGTTTTAGGTCATAGAAATAGTTATCGTGCTAGGTCATAACCTTAGAATGACATCAGGTTAGCCAATTACAATACAGAACAACGTTCACGGGACACAATACTGACAAATAACGAGTCTCATGCCGTCGCGCGTAATTCGACAAAATGGATAACAGTGATTGTAACAGTCTAGATAATATACAGCGTTTTCGCAACGTTGTGGGGAGGTTGTAGATTTGTAACGTCATGACACTACATTGACACAACGTTAGCATTACGTCAGTTTATAACGTTATGTTACAACGTAATAACAACGTTGCAAATTCACTTTGAGGGGACGTTATGCTTTGGGCTCCTCACAACGTTATAACAACGTTTCTTATAACTTGTCACGATAGAGTTTTCGGTATAACTTTTCACTTTGAGATTCTTTCTTTACTATTCGGCTAAAGCTAAAGAAAAACCACGACTAAAACTGCATGCAAATTGAAGAAAAAACATTGAAGTGAAATTCTGCTTTGTTTCTTATGTATTGTTCACTACTGGGAAAACTATTCAACTATTAACGTTAAATAGAACGTTAAGACAACGTAAAATACGTTAGCATCAAATAACTTTACCTTGTGGCGACGTACAAATGACGTATCATAACGTCAGGCCACAACGTCAGGTCACAACGTCAGGCCACAACGTCAGGTCACAACGTCAGGCCACAACGTCAGGTCACAACGTCAGGTCACAACGTCAGGTCACAACGTCAGGCCACAACGTCAGGTCACAACGTCAGGCCACAACGTCAGGCCACAACGTCAGGCCACAACGTCAGGTCACAACGTCAGGCCACAACGTCAGGCCACAACGTCAGGCCACAACGTCAGGCCACAACGTCAGGTCGCAACGTCAGGCCACAACGTCAGGGCCACAACGTCAGGTCACAACGTCAGGTCACAACGTCAGGCCACAACGTCAGGTCACAACGTCAGGCGTCACAACGTCAGGTCACAACGTCAGGCCACAACGTCAGGTCACAACGTCAGGTCACAACGTCAGGCCACAACGTCAGGCCACAACGTCAGGTCACAACGTCAGGCCACAACGTCAGGCCACAACGTCAGGTCACAACGTCAGGCCACAACGTCAGGCCACAACGTCAGGCCACAACGTCAGGCCACAACGCCACAACCACAACGTCAGGCCACAACGTCAGGTCACAACGTCAGGCCACAACGTCAGGCCACAACGCCACAACGTCAGGCCACAACGTCAGGCCACAACGTCAGGTCACAACGTCAGGTCACAACGTCAGGCCACAACGTCAGGTCACAACGTCAGGCCACAACGTCAGGTCACAACGTCAGGCCACAACGTCAGGTCACAACGTCAGGCCACAACGTAAATGGGCCTGCACAGAATAACATTGTAACAACGAAAGCATAACGTTGTGACGCGAATTTGTTAGCTGGAAGGTACTTCATCATTTGCCGTTGTATTAATAGATCTTTTTCCCCCGGGCAGACTGCAGTATTTGGGGCTCTAAATCTCATGGGAAATGTCTTATTGATTTTAATAATATATATTTCACCACAATCGGACTTGATTTAATCAATGTTAAAAATACCACTGGCAGTAAGTTGTAACATATAATGACGTGGTATAAATGGAATATTATGAAATGAACATTAATTATTTGTGTACCAAATCAACGGTCTACGGTAACGGTTATGTCGATCGGAAACTGCCATCAAAACTATTTACCTCGTCCGTATTGCCTATTTCCATTGTTCGTAGCTAAGATACAGAGCGTTCATTAACATGAACAGCGTTCATGTCAGTGAACGCTACGTATCTTAACTTCATTGTTCGATGACTGTGCACTCTCAGGCATCATGGCCGACCGAAGTCGGATATGACGTCACAAGGGTAAAAGGTCACGTGAGTTCACGGACGTGCTGGCGAAATATGCATAATGGCCGAAGATGAGATAAATAATAAATAATAATACTTTTGCATTAAAACCTAGAGGTACATGTTTCTGATGACTTTATCTTTCATCAGTCAGTTATTGCAATTGTCTAGTATTCTCCATTTAGCAAGTACTGGTTTCCTTTCTAATGATGTAATATATGCATCTCGTAGCTATTGGAAAATCCGTAAGTACTAATGGGGTTTCTGGTTAGAGGAGGCGGTGGGGTAACCATCGCTTGCAGTTGGTTCGGCTGTGTTCCATCCTTCCGTTTAACATAGGTACTGCGCTCAGACACAATGTGTTGATTTAACTCGGCTAACCAGGCCGTGTTTATCTTCTGAATGACGAGTGACAGGCAGGATGACAGCGAGTGCACATATCAAGGTGTAGTGGTAAAACAGAGGGGAACGAACAAGCAATTTTCCGTTGTCTCGATGCTTATAGGCCGCTGTACGTTTAACTTGAATACGACATACAAATAAACGAACAAAACATCCAAAGGTAAACGATTATGTTTGATATTACAAAGGAACACCTTTTTGATAATATTGTCATATTAACATTTATTCAGAATGTCTCCGGTATTATACATGAACAAATACAGACTGGCGAACAAAGAATATAGTTTAAAAATCAAAATAATAAAATCATGTTTCAGCTGAATAGTTAAACATCAACGAAAGTACCGTTACTCCATTACCTTTCGCGAAGCATTATATACATTCGAAACTGTACACTGCCGAATGATAAATTTGGCTTCTTCTTGGGTAATCGAATTACAATCTCCGACATGTTGGGGAATGCGGCTTAAAGGACGCCATGGAGCGTTTCCAAGACTGGAAGATTACAGCTGCATTTTTTTATTCTACATATTAGTCATGATAAAGCTTGAATGTAGATAGAAACGACAAAAGCCTTTCCACATCCAAAAGAAAGATCTGCTAAAAGCAGAGTCGACAGTACAATTCCGACTATATCACCAGCATGTGTTTATGAATCACTATCAAATAGTGATGATACCAGGTGTTCGCGAAAATGGTGAGCGTATCCTGCCCCACCGGTGGCACCTGTCATCAACACATGCAAAGGCTAGTCAATTGTTCACCTGATAAAACACGGGAACAAGTCATGGTACAAGTCAAAATAGGGAATTGCATCGGACAGCATTTTTGTCAAAACGTTTGAAATCTTTACTGAGGCTTTGGATGTTGTAACCTTTATCGAACATCTTCTGAGCAGGAGTCAAATGACGCTATTTGAAATCTTGATAAAACATATGTAAAATGTTCGAAATGTAAGCAACAAAGGCTGGAGTTGTTTATTTACTCGACATAAAGGGATAGTGGAAAGTTGTAATACAGTATTGTTGAAACGTTTTTGTCACACTGAATCTTTATGCATAGATCTAAGTACCGTTTTGGGATTAAGCAGCTCTTGGATTGAACGCTTGATGGCAACCTTTAAGTGCGTGTCGTCAGGAATGTATTCCCATTCTGGGTTTTGAGTTGGGTTACGCACCCAAGTTTTAGATATTTCACGACGTTTACTTTGTTTTCATGTAAACAGCATACGTGTCTCAGACATTTGATTGTTTTGGGGAATTGCACAAGCTATTTGAGTATGGCTATGTGATTAAAATCTGCACAGGGGCATTATCAACTAATCAACTATAGTCAAATGGTTTCCAATTTAACAGCTTGAATATTCCTCTGAACATATACATATCCGTGGCTGTCTGTATACTTATTACTAAGCAGGGCCAGACAGTCGATATAACAGACATAGAGTATACTGTCTAAAATCGTTAACATTAGTATCATCAAAGATATGTTGAATAATCACAAGCTCGAGACATGACGAGGTATAAGACCATAGTGTAAACGAGGAAAAAAGGTGATGTTGCTTTTGTAAGCGGGGAGTGTTTCCATGCAATGAGACATACCAGACAGCATGTCAGACAGTAGGTATAACGCCGCCTTTTACAGCATCCCAGCTTAATCCTGACGTGATGCAGGTCTCACACTTATAAGTATCTGAATTAATCATTTTAATATAAAAACGAAATAAAAAACAGGAAGTTAAAAATCATTAAAACAAATGCTTCACAAAATACTTATTTGAATGGTATAACGTGTGCATTGAAAGATCTTCGTGTAAGTTCTCATATTCACAAAAGGTTTGTAACACCAGCGGGGCGGGCCATTGTGTGAAGGCAGACGGGGCGAGAGGTCAGCTCCATTCATTTCTGGAACTCAGTGACGACGGTGAAGATGTGTTTCAAACCTTTCAACGATGAAGTCAAACAATGCCTTCAGGTCGCGGTCAATCTGAAACATGGAAACGCGCCAGTGTCAATACCTGTCACATATGCGTACACACATTGTTATGGTTCTCTCCTTGACCTGAACAGTGTACACACAATCGTTCCTCCATCACTCGTGAATGAATACGACCGTCTTGAGATAATGATACGAAGCCATTAAATTCACGATAGTCAAAAGAGCCCTACGCCGTCAATGGTCCAGGTAACTGTCTCAGTGCAGGGAACACCTACAGGCTTCTGTTTGCGCGGACCCGTGAAGATCAGGGTTAGATTGGATCTTCAGTAACCCATGCTTGCCGTAAGAGGCGACTAACGGGATCGGGTGGCCAGGCTCGCTGGGTTGGTTGACATATGTCATCGTATCCCACTTGCGTAGATCGATGCTCATGCTGTTGATACCAGATCCGATTATTTACAGACCGCCGCCATATAGCTAGCCTGGAATACTGCTGAGTGTGGCGTAAAACTAAACTCACTCATGCACTCTGTGCGATGCTGTCGCAGAACTGTCATTACTGTCGAGTACTCACCTGAATGGAGGAACGTAGTGCACAAACACCAAAGTAATCGAAGAAATATAATTTCAGAGCGAGGGAGTTAATATGATTGCAACATTATACCATATCATTTTTTTATTACGGTGTGTCATCTTCCTGGAGGAGGAACGTTAATCTGATGGCACTGCTACACTTGTGATAAGTGTACTGAGATAGTGTTACCACACCCGAGGCATCGAGGTATTTGTGTATATTTATTATTAATGTCAGTAAAATGTGCCACTGCTACTTAAAGTTGGAATACCATTCGCTTGACCTCACCAAACGGGAAGTCACTTTCAGTCCCAAACTGGACAATCAGAAAATCACTATACAATTTGAATTTGGATATTTGATGAACCCCATAAATAGGTGCATGGTGTTGAGGAGGCATATCTGAGATTCGAACCCACGAACGTTGGACCCTATGCCCGGAAAAGGTACGCATCTCTGTAAACAACATCTGTGCTACTTTTAACCACTGGGTCCCGTCACTGTCACTTCCCTTGAAACTATAAAGTGAGTTAACTGCTAAGTAATTAGATTATCTCCACAGATATGTGTTTGCTTTACATATGTGGGTGCTTTGGGGACGCGATAATCCGACCTAACGCTGATTAGAACAAAATTTCGTGTCAGCAGCATGTGAAAAGAAAAGCCAAGGTTATGCCGTTCAAGGAACTGCTCTTACCACTGCATCGCCATAGTGTTTGCAAACCAGAAATCATTATCAAGAAAATCTTGGACGTGGTTAAGTGGGATCATTTAACCCATGCTTTGAGTGAGTGGGTATGGTTTTACGCCGCTTTTAGCATTATTCCAGCAATATCACGGCGGGGAACACCAGAAATGGGCTTCGAACATTCTAACCATGTGGGAAATCGAACCCGGGTCTTTGGCCTGACGAGAGGACGCTTTAACCAGTAGGATACCCCACCGCCCTCCACGATTTGAGAATCCATGCACATGGAAGGGAAATAATAGACAGAAATAGTATTGATTGCCTGAACACTACTACAATACTGTCGCGGGGAACAAGGATGCTTCCGGTGGGAAACATTTAACCTTGCCGTATCATAAGCTGACCGACCCTAAGGTCTTCACGAAGACTTACAACTTTGTAGAAGAGACAGAGACTAGGTTGTTCGTCCTCCCCCTCGGGGCAATCTGGCACGTGATTGCAAAGACTGTTGTCATCAATACATCGGATGTTGCCATACTGGTCCAAAGTTGGGCAGCGGTACTTGCGCAGACCATTGGCAGAGCGTTCACAGGCTGAGAAAAAAGACACATTATGATTACACTGTCCCATTATTTCAAACACATTCACGAAAACTTCACTTTCCTATTTTTAGATTAGCATGTTCGCAGGCGTAATTTTGAAATGACGGATGACATGAATATGGAACCAAAAACATAGATACACTGATGCTTCCTACTGGTGTTTTCCGTCCGGAGAGCGGAAGGTCGCGGGTTCGATCCCCGACCGCGTCATACCAAAAGACGTTAAAATATGGTACTTGTTGGTCCCTGTCTGGCGCTCGGCATTAATGGGTACAACAAGGACTGGTCGGCTCGGAGTAAGTTAAATGGGTCTGAGTGGGGTATTCATGCTTCACTGCGGCATGGTATCTCAGTGGGCTAGCACTATAAAACCAGCTTAAGTCTGGGCTAGTACAAGCAGCCGCACATACACATACACACGCATGCTCGTCTTCATATGAGCGAAATATTCTCAAGCACGACGTTAAACCCAATTTCACCTAACCTCACCTCCTACTGGTGTTTGAATATATGTGTCACATTCTGTTTGAAGGTTGTGATATTATATATAAGTGGACATACACAGATCATTGTTCCAGAACGATGACGTACAAAAAGGAAAAGGTTTAACGTTTCTATGTGTCTGTCTATTGTTTCAGACACGTTATCCTCAGTTACATCTCGTAGCTCTACATTACACATATCATGTAGACTCAACAAACCCTATCCCTCCTCTGCTACCTTTGACATATTTACATTGTAAATATCAAAGATATCAACGATCAAAATTTGTTTACTGGTGACTGTGGTGAATGCTCTTTCAGGATAAGTTTGGAATCAGATTCAGCAAAAGGTTTCTGTGTTTGAACTTACTACTGAAGGTGCAACTAATCAAGGCAAAATTGACAGTCATCATAATTAATAACTGGTAACTGCAATCACCTGCTCTGATTATATGGACGATATGACTTTACAGGTGAATCTGACTTTAAACTAGCTACACCACAAACCGTATATGGAGACACTTTAAGTGTTATTGAATCTTTAAAAAAATAGAAAGTCACGCTACAAATTTCAAACTATTGTGAAGTATGATCGGATGTTTATTAAATCACTAGACATATCACGTTTTGCAATATGATAGTGTCCAGTTAATTCTTTTAAAATAGAAAACAACAACAAAAAACATTCCTGGTCCAGTGACTGTAAATTATCCTTTGAATGAGAATATGAGTTTAAACATCTTTCACCAATATTGTTTTATGCCGAACTCTGTAAAATCCAACATATATGTAGGGAACAAGTAAACAGTCGAATCTGGACCAGACAAACCAAACAGCACCTGAAGACTGCAACCAGATTTTCGACAGGTAACCAAATGCAAGTGCTTTAATTAGGATAGTTAATCCCATAACCAAAAGTTAGAATAGAAAAGACTCTAACGGTAACCAGCCGTGCTATGTCATGCATTACACAAGCACCAACAAGAAATACTACCGTCCCAGATAGAAGGCCAAATTACTATGTAACTATGGTGAATGAAAACGTTTAAGTGTGGTGTTAATTTATGTAACAGTATATCAACTACATGACCAGTTTCATATTCGACATTGGAAGTGATAACTTCAAGTGACGTCAATGGAACTACACAGAAGCTGTATGAGTGAATGAAATAAACGCCTAATTCAGTAATTCCAGCCTGTTAATAGCAATGGTTTCAACCATGCAAATGGCGATCAGTGTAGCATTTCATTACTGTGCTTGTGTTATATCTAAATAAAAATGAAACCTGTTTATATGAATAAGCAGTGTAGGTATAAACAATGATACAGAAAATACGAAATGTGTCGTTAAATATATGTCTTAGATTTGAGAAATCGTGCTTTCATCATAACCACTTACCTTGCTCTGCGACATAAATCACAAAACAGGAGCTTGAACACATGCAAGGTTATTGTCCAGAAGTACATAGGATCTGGGACTGGCAACAGCACTCTAGTATATTTATTTTAATTACGTATTTTCCCGAGAGTGTTTGTGGTGCGATGACTCTATCATGGTATATATCATTCTGCTATTCTGTATACTTTGTAAGTACCAATGCATTCAGAAATCAACTTAGTACGTAACATACTATTCCAAAAATATGTGTTCCCAGACAATTTTAGGGTATACTTTGTTTTGATGGGATGGAATACTGACTTGGTCTCACGACATAGTCCATGATGTGCGGTAGCAATATTACATCACTATTTTACAACATTCATTAAGCATGAGAGTACATCCTTTCCCCAATCATCTCTGAACTTTGCTTTGAACTATCATTCCAAGAACCTTCATTTCATGTTAACTATATAAACCATATTTAGTATGTTCTATACAACAGTTCCAGTTCATTTGTCACCACAGCTGTAGAACATGTTATTTCCACTGGCGTAAATCGTACATCACGTCCAGACACACGCACATCACGTCCAGACACACACACATCACGTCCAGACACCACACACATCACGTCAAGCTACACACACATCACGTCCAGACACACACACATCACGCCCAGACACCACACACATCACGTCCAGACACACACACATCACGTCCATATATACACGCACATCACGTTCAGACACACACACACATCACGTCCAGACACACACACATCACGTCCAGACACACACACATCACGTCCAGACACACACACATCACGTCCAGCCAACGCTTTGCTTTATTGCCTGGTTCAAATATATGTTCACTGGACGAAAGTGTGTTAATCTTCTAACATTTGCCAGACTTCTTCCTGATGTAGTGATACCCTTTCTGTCGCTTATGTCCTGATTTGCTCGCTGTCGCTTAAGTAGTTGTTTCCTTGCTGTCACTGATATAGTGGTGTCCTTGCTGTCACTTCTGTAGTGGGTTTCTTGTTGTCACTGATATAGTGGTGTCCTTGCTGTCACTGATATAGTGGTGTCCTTGCTGTCGCTGATATAGTGGTTCCTTGCTGTTACTGATATAGTGGTTCCTTGCTGTTATTGATATAGTGATGTCCTTGCTGTCACTGATATAGTGATGTCCTTGCTGTCACTGATATAGTGATGTCCTTGCTGTCACTGATATAGTGGTGTCCTTGCTGTCACTGATATAGTGATGTCCTTGCTGTCACTGATATAGTGATGTCCTTGCTGTCACTGATATAGTGATGTCCTTGCTGTCACTGATATAGTGATGTCCTTGCTGTCACTGATATAGTGGTTCCTTGCTGTCACTGATATAGTGGTGTCCTTGCTGTCACTGATATAGTGATGTCCTTGCTGTCACTGATATAGTGATGTCCTTGCTGTCACTGATATAGTGATGTCCTTGCTGTCACTGATATAGTGGTTCCTTGCTGTATACTGATGATATAGTGGTGTGTCCTTTGCTGTTACTGATATAGTGATGTCCTTGCTGTCACTGATATAGTGATGTCCTTGCTGTCACTGATATAGTGGTGTCCTTGCTGTCATATAGTGATGTCCTTGCTGTCACTGATATAGTGATGTCCTTGCTGTCACTGATATAGTGATGTCCTTGCTGTCACTGATATAGTGGTGTCCTTGCTGTCACTGATATAGTGATGTCCTTGCTGTCACTGATATAGTGGTTCCTTGCTGTCCTTGCTGATATAGTGATGTCCTTGCTGTCACTGATATAGTGGTGTCCTTGCTGTCACTGATATAGTGGTGTCCTTGCTGTCACTGATATAGTGATGTCCTTGCTGTCACTGATATAGTGATGTCCTTGCTGTCACTGATATAGTGATGTCCTTGCTGTCACTGATATAGTGGTGATCCTTGCTGTCACTGATATAGTGGTGTCCTTGCTGTCACTGATATAGTGGTGACCTTAGCCTTGCTGTCACTGATATAGTGGTTCCTTGCTGTTACTGATATAGTGATGTCCTTGCTGTCACTGATACTGATATAGTGATGTCCTTGCTGTCACTGATATAGTGATGTCCTTGCTGTCACCTGATATAGTGGTTCCTTGCTGTTACTGATATAGTGATGTCCTCCTTGCTGTCACTGTGGTTCCTTGCTGTTACTATATGTCCTTGCTGATATAGTGATGTCCTTGCTGTCACTGATATAGTGATGTCCTTGCTGTCACTGATATAGTGATGTCCTTGCTGTCACTGATATAGTGGTTCCTTGCTGTCACTGATATAGTGGTTCCTTGCTGTTACTGATATAGTGATGTCCTTGCTGTCACTGATATAGTGATGTCCTTGCTGTCACTGATATAGTGGTGTCCTTGCTGTCACTGATATAGTGGTTCCTTGCTGTTACTGATATAGTGATGTCCTTGCTGTCACTGATATAGTGATGTCCTTGCTGTCACTGATATAGTGGTGTCACCAATACGGTGTACGTAACCTGTTATTTGGCGGCGTGGTATAAGGGGAGTCAATGTTGTGATATCATCATGACATTGTTGATTAGCGCTACTGATTGCTGTCAATAGGGTACACATACACGTTTTGGCAGCCCTACTCGAAACACATGTACTGGGAGATGTAAACATTGTATGGTCATTTTGAGGAAAATAGATTCGGCACCGAAATATAATTAAGTCTAATTGATGATTGGTACAGTGAGGTGACAGGGCGTCCGCTGTACATTTGTTGAATCTGATGCTACAGCACCAAGGTGCCGCAAGACGTTGTCTGTGAGTGTGTGGAGACTAAGTATCCACATAAACCTGTGGTTGTGAAGCCTGGGTATTTTAGCGAACTTGAGTATAACATAAGACATGCAAGTGATTAACAGGGGAAAAGAGGGTGGTCACTCATGACATAACCAGTATCACACATACATGTGTGAGGTCCATTTACTGTTCTGTGGTGATGATAAAACGTGATAAGTTTCTGACTGTAATTCATTCTTAGGTTAGACCGTCGGTCGAACTCATTTACGTCTCTGTTGTAAGTGTTAATGAATGTTCTTATCTACAATAGCGGCCAAATGAAACTGTACCATTGTATTAAATCAGTCTAGTGTACAAACCGCAAAAGGCCAATGCATGAAATAAATTGTATTGAAAAGATCAAAATAGACATTATCGTACAGCAAGCGATATTGGTATGACAGTTGCCCAAATTGAGGTGGGTAGACAGAATAATCTTTCAAGGTAATGCCCCAAGGTAGTTGGGACAATGACACGTCACAGTAATAGCATGTATGACCACATGTGTATGACCACCCCCTGCTACAAGACACAGTTCTCAGTTTCACACCCACAGGTGCGTGATCTCAGGTGCACAGAAGAAGTCATCTGTCTCATGACGTCACGTGGGATAAGCCGCCATTGTTCTTGTAGGACAAGGCCCTTGTCGACTGGCTAGAGGTTGTGGCAGCTGTGGAACACGATCATCCATTACATCTCAATGGCGTTCAAGTGGTACATATATGGGGAGACACATTGACGTTACCTGTGGGGGGTGTATGGGGTCTGGCGTTGTCACGCAGACACAGGACACCACGTCACAGGTTGTACAACACCTGCATGTCAGGTAAAAATTTAGGTGTCGTCCTCGATTGAACTGCCACCAACAACAAATTAGTGCCCTTTCCAGCTCCTGCTACTTCCATATCGTCAACATCAGCAACATCCGTCACCTATTGGACTATAATACCGCTCAGCTGCTGCTTGAGTTGTTGCCCGTGTTCCACGATATGATAGCACCACTCCTATTCTCAAACAACTTCACTGGCTCTCTATATCCTTCAGAATCAATTTCTCTTCCTCTGACACACAGTTGTATTTATGATAATGACTTTCCCAAATATCTGTCGAATCTTGTAAGTCCCACACTCCCAGCAGACCTCTCCGTTTCAGCAACTCCCTTAGGGTCTTCTCAACTGCAGCCCCACCACTCTGGAGCAGCCTCCCAATCATTATCAGAGAAATCAACTGTAAAGACTCTTTCAAAAATAAAGCCATAAAAAACCCATCTGCTCACAATATCCTCTCACAGTCTTTCAGACTTTCTTTTCAGTACCGTTGAGCAAATACGTTTTGGAAAAAGGCGCCATATAAATTCATCATCATTATCATTAGAAATGGTAGGGCAGTTGGCACAACGTAATAAATGGAACATCCCGCCATTGGGTCTCCCTTTCGGCGGTGAATGCGATGTCTTATATCAGTGACGACGAACTTCTGCCAGGCACCTTGCTTTCAAAGACGTACAGTCCGGGTCAATCTCAATCTCGGACGACGATATTGTGCTATTAATAATTATTTTCTGTTATTTCCGAAAGCTCTGAGACTCCAACCAGACTTGTACTGTTCCGACTATATCGCGAAAAGGTAAAGGCATCCTGTCCCACCAGTGGCACCCATCACAAAGACATGCCAAAGCAATTGTTCTCTTAAAAATGGTGACCATATGATACAAATCAAAGTATGGAATTGTACCGTACATGACCTTTGCCAGTGATACGATAATTTTTTGTGTCTGTCAGTTTCGTATTATATGCCGATCACATAAAGCCACGCCATGTGTTCCAGTGATCCCATGATGGCAATGTATCATTTTGTTTCTGTTCAGATTCAGTAGATGTCAGCGTGTGCAAGGCACTATATTTATACTGAGAGTCAAGAGTAATCTAGAAGCTTCTAGAAGAACCTAGTTTAATCCAGCTTTCTTAAAGTTTATTCATAGATAACCCAGTCAGCCTCCCCCAATTCACATACCGACCAAAGTGGAGATTTTCCCAAGGGGGAAGCACGGAACCGTCCAAGAATATCATAAACGTAACAACTCCAGTCAACACGACTGTGCGGTGGCAGCAGGGTGGCCAGACATCACACGAGTAAATCGCGAACGTTTAAATAAGCAGTGGGACAAACCATGTATGCATACCTGACAGAGCCGAATATCCGGCGACTAAAGTTGTATTTAACCCAGGTGAGCTAACTGTCAGCACTCGTCAGGCACAGACAGCACCAGACACGACATGGCGTATAGCCGTTTACATTATTTTTCAGAAGAATGCATTTGTCAATGACAATCCACACATGGGCTCATAAAATGATTTCTCTGATGTTGGCCTCGAAGATTTGAGTTGTCTCCCGATTCCGACCCATCCTCTATTGTTGATACCAACATTGATATCGCTGTTGCTGGAGATGCTACTGGAGCAACTAATATTGCTGTTGCTGGTGATACTACGTATACTGGTGCAACTACTATTTCTTTTGTTGTGGTACTAACAGTGCAACCAATATTGCTGTTGTTGGTGATACTACGTATACTGGTGCAACTACTATTTCTTTTGTTGTGGTGCTAACAGTGCAACCAATATTGCTGTTGTTGGTGATACTACGTATACTGGTGCAACTACTATTTCTTTTGTTGTGGTACTAACAGTGCAACCAATATTGCTGTTGTTGGTGATACTACGTATACTGGTGCAACTACTATTTCTTTTGTTGTGGTACTAACAGTGCAACCAATATTGCTGTTGTTGGTGATACTACTGGTGCAACTACTATTTCTTTTGTTGTGGTACTAACAGTGCAACCAATATTGCTGTTGTTGGTGATACTACGTATACTGGTGCAACTACTATTTCTTTTGTTGTGGTACTAACAGTGCAACCAATATTGCTGTTGTTGGTGATACTACGTATACTGGTGCAACTACTATTTCTTTTGTTGTGGTACTAACAGTGCAACCAATATTGCTGTTGTTGGTGATACTACGTATACTGGTGCAACTACTATTTCTTTTGTTGTGGTACTAACAGTGCAACCAATATTGCTGTTGTTGGTGATACTACGTATACTGGTGCAACTACTATTTATTTTGTTGTGCTGATTTCAGTGCCACCAATATTGCTGTTGATGGTGATACTACTGGTGCAACTACCACTTATATTGTTGTGCTGATTTCAGTGCCACTGATATTGCTGTTGATGGTGATACTACTGGTGCAACTACTACTTATATTGTTGAGCTGATTTCAGTGCCACTGATATTGCTGTTGCTGGTGATATCATCAGTGATATACTCACGTGAATAATAAGAATGTGCGTAGAGCTTTCCTGAAATATGCAAAGTTTGATACAATCACGTGTGGCTGAAATCACAATCTGATTATTATTACCCCGATAACCCAAGCTGCCTGTGAGGCGTTATTAGTGAAGGTTATTAGTCACATGAGTTATCCCACCGGGTACCCATGTTCTGCTGGGTGAACAGATGCAATTTTGAACAAGACCCCATGTATGACATGTGCTTCGTTGTGAGGCAGGACTGATCTTGCAACTGTAACTAAAATCAATATCACGTCTACATATAAAATAGTCTATACGCTTGAGATACTTTGTTTCACCACAAACATTATCACGACAACTCCAAGGAACCGTGAAAAATTCCTTTTTTAAATACATGAACTGCTGTTAACATGCATCTCGTTATATATATTCACATTGCCTGACACATTAGAGCTGTTGCTTGATCATCAACCTGGCATTGCTCCACCACTGGCAACACGACCCAGGTATCACAGGGGCTGGGTATCTACCGCCTGACAGACACGTAGGTCACTGTAATGTAATAGACATCGTCCAGCTCCCACTGACCGATCAAGCACTTTGTCTACATACTAAAATAATCGTTCGTTGATCCCGACTGTTTTATGTCAGTTGACAAGCCCGGCAGGTTCAACACACAAGGATCAGCTGGTATCAGCTGGTATTAAAATAGAACCGCTCACAAGTTTCGTTTAATTTCTGAACGTCTTGAACAGTATTTCAGTGTGTCAGGATAATATGGTAGCGATGTGTGACGTTGAAGTTGCTGTTGAAAAAAAAGGTGAAAAAGTGACTACTGGTATAGCAAGAACAAACTGTTCGTAATAAACAGACTGAATCTGATATTTGATTCAACGATCAGCGAATCCTGGCGCAACAAGGGACAGTACAACCATACGGTCTTAGAACAAATGCACCAGGGCCTCCTTTCGCGAAGCAACCTTTACTAAGGTTAACCTTAACTCCTATTCTTTAACATTGCACTAAGGTTACCTTAGTGACTTACGATCACCTTAGTGCTTTGTGAAAGGAGGCCCAGCTGTGTGGTGTTAATGAATCACGATGTGTGTTAGAGCATGACGTAAGAATAAATGTAACATTATTTAATCCAAAGTTTAAGCATTCTTACGTCTGAGACAACTAGTGAGTGAATGAATCATACATCCAGGCTCGCATCAACAAGTGCGGGGGCGCTAGGTTCAGGGGGACCAACACCATCTGGCGCAAAAATGTTTACATAATGTAACTGACACCATTGTTGGATCAGGAATTAGCTTTTCGATAAGGAGTTAATGAACGGCAAAATCCTTGTTACTGAGATGAGGTAATTCTTCACATATCATCATGAATGTCATCAGATGTGTTCATATTTCACATGAACGTGAAGGGTAATGATGTTACGTCAGTGCACGAGAATAATCAGTTTTCTCCAAAAACAGATTTCATTGGGAATAGGAAACTTAGTGGTGAAAACTACATTTATAGATTACTGAAATTCTGGATGAAACTGGTGCTCAGTGAAGAGTCATATATTGTAGTTTGTAGGGAAGGGCTCGGGGTTAAGATTGAGGGTGTCACCTGAAATTCACACTGCGAAAGAGTCGCCAGAATGTATAGCAATATCACTCAGTACTACATTTTTCAACAAAACAAAATCTATAGTTCTCTATTTTACATTGATTTACTAATGCTAATGCAGTGTGCGCGTGTGCGTGTGTTAGGAGAGGCGCAAGGACAGCTGCTTTTCTTAATATAACATCGTTAAGTTGAGATGGCAGATTCGATCCAAAATAATGTGTTTATTTGACATATACTGTTTAACAATGATTGGTGTTATTTCTCGTTTTGGCAACATTTATATGTTATGAAATGTTAAAGCTGCAAGACGATAGTGGCAGCTGCAACTGGGTTACGCATGTACGTCTACTTTTATTCCGAACTGGATTTTCTTACGTTTGAATTACACAGGAATGTGGGAATACAGAAACGTTTATAAGTGAATTTAGACAAAGATGTCAAGATATTGAAATTCAAAATTGGCACTCTAGGATAACATCATCTTTTCTAAAAGACTATGGAGCAATCAAGTCCGCCCTCGAACCTGAAAAATACATATTGGAACTTTGTCATTACAAGGACCTTATACGCATTTTATGCAAATTCCGCTGTCTAAGCCATAAGTTAAATGTTCAACAACAACGTTATAATAATAATATAAATTTCAATGTATTGATATGTGACAAATGTGATATTAATGTTACACAGGATGAATTTCATTTTTTACTTGTGTGTCCATTCTATTCTGTACAAAGAAAACTGTACTTACCTAGTTATTACCATACGTTCCCATCAAGATTAAAATTTAAACAACTTTTAACAACAACAAATGCACATCTATTGAAGTCAATAGCATTATTTCTATGCGTAACTTGCCTGTATGAAAATGAACTAATTACATTGTTTTTGTCTGTCCATCCGCACAATATTGTTCTTATATGTTTGTACTCTTGGCCACGTGGCCTCAAATACTGAATAAACTTCTTCTTCTTCTTCTTCTTCTTCTTCTTCTTCTTCTTCTTCTTCTTCTATATCATTCACATTGTACATTCATCATGACATGTCTACTCTTCCTCCCATTGAATCCCGGAGCGGTATTCATATAAGCTTATGCTTGTTTACCAATCCGGTTCCTTTCATTGGAAATAAATATGTGTAAATCAGATAGTCTCAACTGAAATTCAAACCTATGATGCATTCAGCTGAGAGGTATAGTGTCTTTTACATGGTTTATTATAAAACTAGATAACTTCAAGCATAAGGATTATTGCGTTTGCTGAATTTTAAAACTTTATAGAAAAAACACACCAAAACGATGATATTGGACACAACAAAGAGAGCTTTATTACACTTACCGAAACTACAATTCACGAAAAGCGTCCTAGATTAGCACTATTCGGATTGATGAACGTGTCATCGATGTTCTGGCTTGGACAAGGAGGACACTTTGATTAATCGTAATTAGAGATTTGTATTGTTTGTGATGGTGTAGCTAATTATGGTCGTCAATTATGGAAATTGTGGACATTATTACGAAAACAATAATGGGTCGGACAGTGTACACAGTTTATGAAGCTCATAAAAACCTTTGTCCTATTAAACTGGTAATGCTTCCCATCCTTGTTTTCTTAATTGCTCTGACGTATCCCGTTCCTACAGGGGGTTCTATATACTTATCCTAGTATCTATTTGTGGCAGATGATTATTTTATATTATTCATTCATACTGTCTGGGCAAATAGTTGAGTATATTACCGAAATGGGAAGTAGATGTTTATGAGAGGAATGTGCAATTCTCTGATTGCTTTATAGGTCATATCCACCTACATATATATTTATATACTCATGCCAATAATGGCTGTCACCCCCTTCAATTTTTTTAATTGGAGATGGGGTGTGGGGGTTGGGGTGGGGAGGGATGACAACCATTATTGGCATGAGTATATCAGTCATGATGCCAAGAAAGTTTCCCTACACTTTGTAGATTTATCCATAGAATATATGTTAGATCATACTGACACATACAGTATAGGCAGAAGGTATATGCTCTGCAACAACTAAATACAATGGAAAGTGTTTACGGATGCATACTTTATGAATTGTATTAATAATCAACAGATCATAATAAATTCTTCAAGTTTGGCACATGTCATGACAATGTGATAAAGTGAGTGAGTGAGTAAATGTTTACGCTGCACTCAGCTATATTCCAGCATGGGTTACTAAAGATCAATATTCTAACCCGGACCTTCACGGGTGAGTGTGATAAATGATACAGATGTGTTCCATCTATATGTGACAGTTATGAAAATGAATGAATATTTGAGCTTTGTTGTTTATGATTCATCCCCCTGTGGTCAATAATGGACCAGTCTAGCAATAATCCTCCCTAATCCCATAAAACCAGTGAGGCATGAACGCCCACATAGCCTAATGAACTTTACCTACCTAGTTGAAGACTTTTAGTCCATGTAGGCTGACGCCATCTTATGTAGCCCCCAGTACAGAACTGCGTGGCATCGTCGCCCCATGGAACCGATCAGATTACGAATTGTGACTGGGAATGTTCACCCAGTCTCGCTCCAGTGCTCGTGCCAACTGCTGGAGGTTCAGACGTTGATCAAGAGCAACATATAAATGTCTGATTGGGGTTAGATTACATTAAAGGCCATGGCAGTTCTGGGATGTTGTGGTTCATCAAAATGCCGTTGTTAGTCCTGCCTTGTGAGGTCGGGCGCTGTCGTGTTGAAAACTGACCTTTGCTTGTTACATAATGGGGAGGACATGTGGCCGAAAATTTTTACCTGTGTGGCGTTGTGCCGTTAAATAACCCTTGATGTCTGTTCTCCCATGGGAGATGGCGGCCCACATCATTACACTCCACTGAAATCCTATGCAATCCTGGAGTTACAGTAGCTGTAAATGGTGAGTCTATCACGTTCGTGACGAATCCGTGTGAACCTGTCCTGCGTTGCAGTTGTGACACGAGGTCGACCGGATCTGCGTTCCATAGTCTTGTAATGGTCCTTTGCGATATGTGGAAACCTGTCTGCAGGTGGCTGATTGCGTTGTTGCGTTGAGCTTCTGTCTGTCAGTCGTAGCAAGTTTTCACTTTCACTTGCTGTACTATTGTGATGACAGACAACCATCGCTTTCATAAGCCAACAATTCATGTTGCACGTTCATGTTGGTGTGTTTCGCCGCCACGCACTTGTTTGCTTTTCCAATACTTTATCGATATCTTGTGGCCGTGATACCCATTATTGTTCCATTGTTACAGCTGCACAGGAGCCCCAACATGCAGGGTCGAGATCAAGAGATCAAGTCAAGTTGGTTAAACAGATCATGTAACAATGACAATACAAAACAAATCAGTCGTTGAACAGGTTGAACCAAGGTTGTGACATGCCGACCAGAATTTGTTAAAAAGCGTCGATTCTGGAGCTTAACATATTTGATTAAATTGCAATATTGAGTCAGCTTTTTTAACATGAAGCGACATGTTGGCATATTTCCGGATGTTTTACGATTAAAAATAGTAGTTTTGAAAAGGATGAGGATCACATTGATTGGGTCGTTATGTTTACGACGGAATCCAAGAAGAATTTGTTGTCTTGTGAAGTTCAAATTGAAATCCAGTTTACCATTTAGCCAATCTTGGAGTTTCTGCCATATATGGGTAACCTTGCTACAATCAGAGTGAGTGAGTGAGTGAATTTAGTTTGACGCCGCACTCAGCAATATTCCAGCTATATGGTGGCGGTCTGTAAATAATCGAGTCTGGACCAGACAATCCAGTGATCAATAGCATGAGCATCGATATGCGCAATTGGGAACCGATGACATGTGTCAACCAAGTCAGCGAGCCTGACCACCCGATCCAGTTAGTCGCCTCTTACGACAAGCATGGGTTACTGAAGAGAAATATTCTAACCCGGACCGTCACGGGTATGCAACAATCAGAAAAGTGGGGTGTTGTTTCTATAGAATTTGAGAAATAGCTACATTGGTAATGTTCAATATATTTCATTCTGAAAAGTCTTCTATTCGTTGGCAAAATATGATGAAGCAGTTTGTATTGAAACCATTTGAGATCTGTATCTTTTGTACAACGAAAGGGAATATGGTTATAGTTGTGCCAAGAATCTATATTATCAATTCCAATATCATTTCCTAATATAATATTCCATTTCATACAGTGTTGATTCCGATTTGTTTTTGTTTCCAGTTAAGCCCTGTAATAAAGTTTTTTGACTTGTCAAAAGGTTGAAGATATATGGTTGCATTGGGTTTTTATTTTTGTTGATGTTTTCTAAACTGATTTGTTTCTTTTAAAGAAAGCTGTACTAGTGACTACGCAATAATCTAGAAAATTACTTTTTTGATTATATGTGGTTTCAAACCTTTCATGAGATATAAATTCACTAGCGTCATTAAGAAGCTCATTTATAAACAGTATACCCTTTTCCTTCCAATTTGAATTAAAACTGTTTTTCTATCGATTAAAATGTTTTGAATACACCAAATTACTTGGGAGGTAATGTTAATTTCCGAGTTTATTTCCCCATGTCTAGACAGTAGGTCTCACCAAGCATTCGGTGAGTCACGGTAGAATTTGTTACGAACAAATGGAGTGATAACGTTGGTTAGGTTTGGACAATTATATTAAAAACATATTGGCAGATCCAAGTTTAGGTACATATTCTGCAAATAGGTTGCTGCCTTTAGAGTACTTCATGTAGAAACGTCTTACAACCGACACTTTTTGAGCCTGCATCACCTCCTTTATATTCGGTGCGTTCAGACCGCCATCTTTAACATTACATATAAGTTGGTCACGTTTAACTTTATCTGGTTTGTTTCTCCATATAAATTGAAACATTTTCGTTGAAAGTCATCTATTACTTTTTCCGGAGGATTTGGGATGGAAGCGAAGAGATGATTTAGTTTTGGAATGATTAACGATTTAAGTACAGTCTTTCTACCCAAAGGAATGAGATTTCATATAAATTATATCTTTATAGTTAAGATCAACCATTTCATAAAGATCTAAATCAAATTTTATTCCGAGTAATTCAAAATTACTTTGTTCCCAATTTAGATTCAAATTTCGACAGAGTTTTATTCTTTAGTGCTTTATAGAACCAATCCATATAATTCTAATTCTAATTCTAATTTCAATACATGTTTTCCTTCATAAAGTTTCATTGATATGCTCGGTGTGGAAAACTATCAATGAAACCTTTTGGAAGGATATTTCATAAAGGTCTGAATATATGCAATATGGTAAATGTTTAATGAATACTTTCCTATAATATATAATTACCTTGTCTAGTAGCTTCATATATCTATCAGATATTGGATCAAAACGATCTTTTTTTAAACACTAATTTAACTTCGTCCACTCTCTTTCTATATCTCCCTTTAGGCCATTACCGGGTCAGGTTACCTGGGATGCGTCTCTGTGAGTCACACCAGTGACAGGCTGGGACTTCGCTGTTCGCTTATAAGGCGAAATAATTGGTTACAGCCACCGTCATAAAACATTTCTGGTATGGCGTAGGAGTTAAAAAAGGTCTCATGTCCAAAGGCTGAAAGAACTAACGTAGCACATGGACTGTATAGACACAACAGAATTTCATTTCTGTACGGTACCTTGGTTTTTTAGCTACAAGTTAGGAAACGTGTCAACAGGTGCGTGACGTTAGCCCATGTAAAGCGTCGTTAAGGGATCAAGTAGTTCTTAGAATGAACGCTCGATCACATAGGCTGTATATGGACAACATAATCGAGGACAAAACAAAACACATATAATGCGCACTGATAACCTTTACAGAAATACGTTTTGTGACATCTTGATTGGTTTTACAAAATACTTCCCAGTGTAACGAAATGGTTCATATTTTCTGTGGGGCTGGTTTTTTTACTATTTTATTGTAACCCCACTGCACGGATATCTAGTTTCCCTCTCCTCTCTAGTATTTATTCCGTAATTCTTCTGTATCCCACTTTGTAGTTTGTAGCCGCTTGACCTTCTTAGTATTCCAGAATTACGATTTCCCTGTCAGATCTTTGACACTGTGTATTATCAGCTGATTATCAAAGACAAGTGATCGACAATGCTAGGAGTTTAACAAAGGTCGAAATCAGTTGAAAGAACATTTGCTGAAGACCAAGTGGAGACGGGATTGTGATTTTTTTCATTCATGGTTACCTATTGACCCTTTCAACAGCTGCATTGAAAAAATAAGTTTAAAGTACAAAGCATGGAGAAATGTTGGTCCCGAATAGAATTGCCTTGTCTATTTAAGGCTCGCATTAAATGACAGCTGATCAATTCCATTCGTGCTTTGATCTCATAAGAAGTGAAGATGGACGTATTCTTTTTAACACAAATCGAAGAGATTTAGCAAGGACGTATTATACTGTTGAACTAATTAAAAACTGAAACATGATTTAAACGACCCCGTGAGTAAGAGAATGTTGTTTTAAGCACGTTCAGCAATAGTCTTGTCAATATTGGTTGCTTCTGAATAACGGACTGAGGTTTGGCAAACCAAGGGTTGACCAACGTATTATATACCTATTCGTTATACAGAACGGATTCACTGTGAACGGGGGGACTCAGTGAACACCATGAAATTATACATCTAAATGTATGTACACATTATTCATCGTATCATGATTTATCGGTACACTTAACAGCCGAAGTTATGAATACAGTTATGAAAGTTAAAAGTTGAGGGGGGGGTATTTTTTTATTGTTTTATTGTTGTTATAAGTTAAAAGTTACTTATAATGCTCTATAAAGTGATATTTAAACCTAAACTTTCCGAATAATAGGACTTGCCTCATACTAATACACAAAATATGTAAAACAAATCACACGCTGAAGAAGATTTGACAGACGATATAATAATGTAATACATTACAGATTTAGACAATGCTTCCTATCCAGTTAGTCCTTGCGCTCAGCCACATGGTATTTGGAAGATGTCCTTGAAGATAACACTACCTAAATGCCGAGATCTCCTGGCACCCAGTAGAGTCTCATTCCACACACGAGCTCCAGGCCCCTGTTTCACAAAGCTCTCGTAAGCCTAAGATCTCGTAACTTTCCTCGTAGCATTCCTACCTCATATACTGTAACATTGACTTACGATAGTCATAGCGCTACGAGAGCTTTGTGAAACGGGGCCCAGGTCTGCTATAGCTGATGCTTTCAGACCTTGTTGTCTCGGCTTGTGGCACCACCATCTGTTGTTGATCTGCAGATCGTAATGCCCGTCTAGATTGTTAAAAACTTTGAAGTTCTTGTCACAGTTGTCTCAGTTGTCACAGTTGTCGCAATTGTCACAGTTGTCGCAGTTGTCACAGTTGTTGCAGTTGTCACAGTTGTTGCAGTTGTCGCAGTTGTCGCAGTTGTCACAGGACAGACTTTTGTCATCCAGCAATTGTAGGATGTTTGTCGTCATCAACCTTTTGACGTCAACAGTGTAATTGTGACATTAACCGATGATTGTGACTCTAACCGATGATTTTGACACTAATTGTGACACTAACCGATGATTGTGACTCTAACCGATGATTGTGACACTAACCGATGATTGTGACACTAACCAATGATTGTGATCCTAGCTACTGATTGTGACACTAACCGATGACTGTGACACTAACCGATGATTATGACACTAACCGATGATTGTGACACTAACCAATGATTGTGACACTAATTGTGACACTAACCGATGATTGTGACACTAACCGATGATTGTGACACTAACCGATGACTATGACACTAACGGATGATTGTGACACTAACCGATGATTATGACTCTAACCGATGATTGTGACACTAACCGATGATTGTGACACTAACCGATGACTATGACACTAACGGATGATTGTGACACTAACCGATGACTATGACACTAACCGATGATGGTGACACTAACCGATGACTGTGACACTAACCGATGATTGTGACACTAACCGATGATTGTGACACTAGCCGATGAACACCATGATCATGCTTTTCATCCATCTGGTAGAGTATACATGGTGAACCCCGTGAAACTCCAAATTACAGTTCGTTTCCTGAGAAATTTAATCTGAACCATGATTACATTACTTCAACAAAGGTATATCAGTTTTAAAGGTTTCTGGAAACTTAGTTCAACGAAGGCAAAGTTTTTTAAGGTTTCTGGATACCTACTTCAGCGAAGATATAGGTGTATTTAAACAGAACAGAACAGAATTCTATTTCAGTAACCGGCTTCCGGCCCTAAATACATGTACATAAATTGATAGATAATTAGAGCACATCCATCTGGTAGAGTATACATGGTGAACCCCGTGAAACTCCAAATTACAGTTCGTTTCCTGAGAAATTTAATCTGAACCATGATTACATTACTTCAACAAAGGTATATCAGTTTTAAAGGTTTCTGGAAACTTAGTTCAACGAAGGCAAAGTTTTTAAGGTTTCTGGATACCTACTTCAGCGAAGATATAGGTGTATTTAAACAGAACAGAACAGAATTCTATTTCAGTAACCGGCTTCCGGCCCTAAATACATGTACATAAATTGATAGATAATTAGAGCACATCCATCTGGTAGAGTATACATGGTGAACCCGTGAAACTCCAAATTACAGTTCGTTTCCTGAGAAATTTAATCTGAACCATGATTACATTACTTCAACAAAGGTATATCAGTTTTAAAGGTTTCTGGAAACTTAGTTCAACGAAGGCAAAGTTTTTTAAGGTTTCTGGATACCTACTTCAGCGAAGATATAGGTGTATTTAAACAGAACAGAACAGAATTCTATTTCAGTAACCGGCTTCCGGCCCTAAATACATGTACATAAATTGATAGATAATTAGAGCACATCCATCTGGTAGAGTATACATGGTGAACCCCGTGAAACTCCAAATTACAGTTCGTTTCCTGAGAAATTTAATCTGAACCATGATTACATTACTTCAACAAAGGTATATCAGTTTTAAAGGTTTCTGGAAACTTAGTTCAACGAAGGCAAAGTTTTTTAAGGTTTCTGGATACCTACTTCAGCGAAGATATAGGTGTATTTAAACAGAACAGAACAGAATTCTATTTCAGTAACCGGCTTCCGGCCCTAAATACATGTACATAAATTGATAGATAATTAGAGCACATCCATCTGGTAGAGTATACATGGTGAACCCCGTGAAACTCCAAATTACAGTTCGTTTCCTGAGAAATTTAATCTGAACCATGATTACATTACTTCAACAAAGGTATATCAGTTTTAAAGGTTTCTGGAAACTTAGTTCAACGAAGGCAAAGTTTTTAAGGTTTCTGGATACCTACTTCAGCGAAGATATAGGTGTATTTAAACAGAACAGAACAGAATTCTATTTCAGTAACCGGCTTCCGGCCCTAAATACATGTACATAAATTGATAGATAATTAGAGCACATCCATCTGGTAGAGTATACATGGTGAACCCCGTGAAACTCAAATTACAGTTCGTTTCCTGAGAAATTTAATCTGAACCATGATTACATTACTTCAACAAAGGTATATCAGTTTTAAAGGTTTCTGGAAACTTAGTTCAACGAAGGCAAAGTTTTTTAAGGTTTCTGGATACCTACTTCAGCGAAGATATAGGTGTATTTAAACAGAACAGAACAGAATTCTATTTCAGTAACCGGCTTCCGGCCCTAAATACATGTACATAAATTGATAGATAATTAGAGCACATCCATCTGGTAGAGTATACATGGTGAACCCCGTGAAACTCCAAATTACAGTTCGTTTCCTGAGAAATTTAATCTGAACCATGATTACATTACTTCAACAAAGGTATATCAGTTTTAAAGGTTTCTGGAAACTTAGTTCAACGAAGGCAAAGTTTTTTAAGGTTTCTGGATACCTACTTCAGCGAAGATATAGGTGTATTTAAACAGAACAGAACAGAATTCTATTTCAGTAACCGGCTTCCGGCCCTAAATACATGTACATAAATTGATAGATAATTAGAGCACATCCATCTGGTAGAGTATACATGGTGAACCCCGTGAAACTCCAAATTACAGTTCGTTTCCTGAGAAATTTAATCTGAACCATGATTACATTACTTCAACAAAGGTATATCAGTTTTAAAGGTTTCTGGAAACTTAGTTCAACGAAGGCAAAGTTTTTTAAGGTTTCTGGATACCTACTTCAGCGAAGATATAGGTGTATTTAAACAGAACAGAACAGAATTCTATTTCAGTAACCGGCTTCCGGCCCTAAATACATGTACATAAATTGATAGATAATTAGAGCACATCCATCTGGTAGAGTATACATGGTGAACCCCGTGAAACTCCAAATTACAGTTCGTTTCCTGAGAAATTTAATCTGAACCATGATTACATTACTTCAACAAAGGTATATCAGTTTTAAAGGTTTCTGGAAACTTAGTTCAACGAAGGCAAAGTTTTTTAAGGTTTCTGGATACCTACTTCAGCGAAGATATAGGTGTATTTAAACAGAACAGAACAGAATTCTATTTCAGTAACCGGCTTCCGGCCCTAAATACATGTACATAAATTGATAGATAATTAGAGCACATCCATCTGGTAGAGTATACATGGTGAACCCCGTGAAACTCCAAATTACAGTTCGTTTCCTGAGAAATTTAATCTGAACCATGATTACATTACTTCAACAAAGGTATATCAGTTTTAAAGGTTTCTGGAAACTTAGTTCAACGAAGGCAAAGTTTTTTAAGGTTTCTGGATACCTACTTCAGCGAAGATATAGGTGTATTTAAACAGAACAGAACAGAATTCTATTTCAGTAACCGGCTTCCGGCCCTAAATACATGTACATAAATTGATAGATAATTAGAGCACATCCATCTGGTAGAGTATACATGGTGAACCCCGTGAAACTCCAAATTACAGTTCGTTTCCTGAGAAATTTAATCTGAACCATGATTACATTACTTCAACAAAGGTATATCAGTTTTAAAGGTTTCTGGAAACTTAGTTCAACGAAGGCAAAGTTTTTTAAGGTTTCTGGATACCTACTTCAGCGAAGATATAGGTGTATTTAAACAGAACAGAACAGAATTCTATTTCAGTAACCGGCTTCCGGCCCTAAATACATGTACATAAATTGATAGATAATTAGAGCACATCCATCTGGTAGAGTATACATGGTGAACCCCGTGAAACTCCAAATTACAGTTCGTTTCCTGAGAAATTTAATCTGAACCATGATTACATTACTTCAACAAAGGTATATCAGTTTTAAAGGTTTCTGGAAACTTAGTTCAACGAAGGCAAAGTTTTTTAAGGTTTCTGGATACCTACTTCAGCGAAGATATAGGTGTATTTAAACAGAACAGAACAGAATTCTATTTCAGTAACCGGCTTCCGGCCCTAAATACATGTACATAAATTGATAGATAATTAGAGCACATCCATCTGGTAGAGTATACATGGTGAAATCCCCGTGATTACATTACTCAACAAATTATATCAGTTCGTTTCTGGAAACTTAGTTCAACGAAAAGTTTTTAAGGTCTGATACCTACTTCATGATTAAACAGAACAGAACAAATTCTATTTCATTTACTTCAACAAAGGTATATCAGTTTTAAAGGTTTCTGGAAACTTAGTTCAAGGCATCCAACGAAGTGCTCCAAATTACAGTTTTAAGGTTTCTGGATTACATTACTTCAACAAAGGTATATCAGCTGGAAACTTAGAACGAAGGCAAAGTATAGGTATAGTATTTAAACAGAACAGAACAGAATTCTATTTCAGTAACCGGCTTCCGGCCCTAAATACATGTACATAAATTGATAGATAATTAGAGCACATCCATCTGGTAGAGTATACATGGTGAACCCCGTGAAACTCAAATTACAGTTCGTTTCCTGAGAAATTTAATCTGAACCATGATTACATTACTTCAACAAAGGTATATCAGTTTTAAAGGTTTCTGGAAACTTAGTTCAACGAAGGCAAAGTTTTTTAAGGTTTCTGGATACCTACTTCAGCGAAGATATAGGTGTATTTAAACAGAACAGAACAGAATTCTATTTCAGTAACCGGCTTCCGGCCCTAAATACATGTACATAAATTGATAGATAATTAGAGCACATCCATCTGGTAGAGTATACATGGTGAACCCCGTGAAACTCCAAATTACAGTTCGTTTCCTGAGAAATTTAATCTGAACCATGATTACATTACTTCAACAAAGGTATATCTGTTTTAAAGGTTTCTGGAAACTTAGTTCAACGAAGGCAAAGTTTTTTAAGGTTTCTGGATACCTACTTCAGCGAAGATATAGGTGTATTTAAACAGAACAGAACAGAATTCTATTTCAGTAACCGGCTTCCGGCCCTAAATACATGTACATAAATTGATAGATAATTAGAGCACATCCATCTGGTAGAGTATTCATGATGAACCTTGTGAAATTCCAAATTACAGTTCGTTTCCTGAGAAATTTAATCTGAACCATGATTACATTACTTCAACAAAGGTATATCAGTTTTAAAGGTTTCTGGAAACTTAGTTCAACGAAGGCAAAGTTTTTTAAGGTTTCTGGATACCTACTTCAGCGAAGATATAGGTGTATTTAAACAGAACAGAACAGAATTCTATTTCAGTAACCGGCTTCCGGCCCTAAATACATGTACATAAATTGATAGATAATTAGAGCACATGTAATATATTTCATTAAGATTTGTGATTCTGATCAACATAGCACAAAAATAGACATACATCCTTGATAATATGAACATTTTTACTCTGTAATATAGATATAAAATTAAAAATTGATGGACATTTACTAAAATATTTTGATATATATTCATTTCTGATATGAGAGTATGCATCACAGATATAAACCACATGCCATTCATCTTCAACGACATAAATACCATTAAAATTTACAAAACAGGCTGTGCCTTTCAGTATATGCAATATTAATGTATCTACCGGTTTCAACTACTAGTCTAAAATTAGAAAACCGAAGTCGGGTACATGTAATTTTTTAATATTGAGAGATATCATTATTTACCAGGTAGCTCTCTACATTTAATAAAGATTTCAATTGCTTATAGTAGAAACATTTATGGCTACTTTCCAAAGGTGATTGTCAGGACTGGAATAAATTATCATGTAATCTCTTTTTAAATGATTTGATATATATTTTTGCGATCACCAATTTCATTGCATATCCAAACAAATCCCAAACCAAATTGAAAAAGAATATTTTTAATTTTAGTAGCCCATGAATTTCGTCCTACCCTGTCTAAAGATAATAACATAAAACAACATTGTTTTGGTAATCTATAGTCAGGCATGTTTAGAAGTCTACACAGCATTCGTTGCACAGATAAACTGTAAAGGCACTCTTCCACATTCACCCAAGACCATATTGTTACATGTGGATTTTCCAAGTATCAAAACATATATACAAAATTTAATATGGACAGATTCGATAGTAATTCCAGTTGGATGTGCCCCATATTTCATACCCATAACATAGGATAGGCGATATCATATAATCAAAAATCTTTAAAAAATCTGTACAATTAATGCTGCTAAGTTTCTTTGGAAATTTTTAACAGAGAATATTGCCTTATTAGCTTGTAATGCAAGGCAAGATGTAGCTTTTCCCCAGGGAAATTTAGGAGTGAACATAATTCCAAGGTACTTGTAAAATGATACAGTGTCATTAACATTACCTTTATAAAACCAATGTTCATATAAGCGCAAGGAACCACCATTATAACACAATAATCTTGGTTCTCTGTAAATTCACGCTCATAGCAGTTTGCTCACAGAATTTACCAAGTACATTGATCCTTTTTTGCAGCTGTGCACAGGTGTAAGCTATTGCTGAAACATCATCAGCAAACATGAGAGAGCAGAGATTGCTAACAGAAGAAGAAACTGTAATACCTTGACCTCCTTCCAACTCCATAAGACTGCATAACTTATTTATGAAAATAATAAAGACATTATGCCCTGACTGAAGCTGATAAAGAACTATACATAGAAGTTAGCACAAGGAATTTACCTCATGTACCAGCTTCATACAGTGACTTTAGAAGAACATCATGCTTTAGAGTATCAAAAGCCATGGCAAAGTCTACAAAGAGACAATAAAATTTATCCCCTTTTTTTGGAAACCTACTTCAACGAAGGTATAGGTGTTTTAATGTTTCTGGAAACCTACTTCAACGAAGGTATTTGTGATACGGGTGTGCAACAGGTGTGCAGCGCTTGAATCCCGTGTCACACGGGTGTGCAACACGTTTTCAAGAGTCCCGTGTCACACGCGTGTGCAACGAGACACTCATGCGTGTACCACAGGACCAGTTTCAGTTGAATTTGACGAATTGCGTTAGGGTTGCATGATTAAATTTGTATGAATTTTGAAAGGAAATTTGCCAGGGGGATGAACTACGGGATGGTGTGGTTGGTATTTGTTTTGTTTGTTTTTATGTTTTGTTTTGTTTTTGTATTTTTTAAGTTAGCACAAGTTGGTTATATGGGATTATATGCGAACTAGAAGGCCAGTTTTGATAAGAATTATACCAAAGGCTTTTAAGGTTTGGGTGTTATTTCTTCACAAATCTGTGGTATACCAGTCAGTTCATAAAGAGCTCTATTCCTCATTCCTTTGATGGCAATTACTGCGGTCTTCCCCACAGGCCCTCGTGTCTTTGCGAGGATTAAAGATTATATAAAATATAAACAAACATTTGAGATGACCCCCGACTCGAAAATGCTTCACATTATGACGTCTTCCCTGTATCTACCGAATGGGAATGCCCTGTCCCTCTCCTTACAAGGGTTCCACCGTTCATTATGGTGTTTGCAGCTCCACATCCACATATAGTCCCATTCTTATTTTCTTTAAGTCAGTCGAATGATGTCGAATCCCTGTTGTCTGCCTGTCACATTCTCTCCTCTTACACCCATGACTTGTGCAAAGATGAATATGGTGGATTGCACTCATTATTTATTTTAATTAGATGCAGCATTTTTAGTTTCTGTGTTTCACGTCGCCCGACCGACCCTAATTTTATTGCTGATCAAAATAAAATCAACTTTTTTTTATTCCATCACAGTTGACTCTAACCTAGAATGTACCGACTCGTCATATAAAATGTTGACACACCAAAAACCTCAGAGTTATGTCCCTTGACTTTCGACCGGCCATGACTGGCATAGCAGACGAAAACAAAAACAAACATCTGGTTTGTTTTGAAGTATCACCTTCATATCCCTTTTAAAGTGGGAGTAGTTGCATCTAAATTTCATAACATATGAAAATTTATGAACTCTGTAAACTCATTCATGCACTGAAGTAAGTTATTAAGACTGTGTCAGCTTTCTATGTATGTGAGCCCTGGTGGTCTAATTGGTGTCTAACTGTCAAACTCTCACTTTATACAGGATAACTGAAAGGAAACAATTTATTTTGAATTTAATTGCAAAGCTTTCTATTGATATCGGTTGATCAACAACAATTTCATTACCTAATATTTTATTAATAGGTGTTATGGTGTTGTCTAAGATATTTAGGGTGAGTTTATCATTAAAAACAATTACTTACCTTTTCCTCAGTCGCTGCCACATGTTTGAAGTCCGGAGAACGCGAGAAATGGTAATATGAAGTACAATAAATGAGAATCAAGAGCACAATTCAGGTAATTTTGTCTTATTTTTTCCGACCCACCGACTGACCTATGTTCAGAATTTGGTGGCTACGAAACACAAAAAAGAAAAATGATGCCTTTACAAGTATTTCACCGTCTGAGAACTAAGTGAGAACTCCCTGAGAAGTAACATGGTGGGAGGTGGTTGGGGAGAATGAAGGTGTGAAGACAGTGAGGGAGTGGGGGCGTGGTTGGGTGTGAGTGTGTAGATGTTGTGTAAGCTAAGGTGTGTAAGGAGGTGTTTATTTCGGTTGAGTGTTATAAATGTCTTCTTTTGAAAATAATGTTTGTAAACGTTGATTGTCATGTTGTGCCAGGTGTCTCTTCGGCAAGTAATGGCTCAGTGTTTTAAGAAATGAATATGTATGCATTTTATCATTTTTTACACATAACACCATAATAAACTATATTATTATTATGTTTTACAGACTAAATTTAGTATGCAGCAGGGAGGGTACGGGTGAACCTGGTAAGGTTCATCAACAGCTCAGGGCCCTTGCCCCCTCTACACACAGCCCAGACAGCGAATGGGACTTCTCCTAGGAAACACTGCCTAGAGTTGAACCAAGAGACCGTAGGCGGATCGGATTGGGGGTGGGGGGTATTTGCAGGGGTGCGCACACACCCACACCCTTTTGTCCTGAAAGTTTATTAAATGACCATTGAAACTCTCGTGAATGTGTACACACACACACACACACACACACACACACACACACACACACACACGCACACACACACAGACACACACACACACAGACACACAGACACACACACATTCCATTCCAAAAATGTATCCGCCCCTAGAGAATATGAAGGATCCGAATCACTGCAAACCTTCTGCGTTACCCATGCTGTAAGAAGGACTATGCTCCCGGTGGAGAACCCGGGCACACTCCTGATCTGCTTCAAGGAGGTACCAAACCAAGGACAACGATAACAATGGGGAGCCTGACGACAGTGTACTTGGGATGCAAGCCAGACATTTCAAAGGCGAGGTCCGCATATTTAGCATGCTTTTCCTGGATCTTGCCACTCACGTTGCTGTCAAACGGGATAGAAAATTCAATGATATAAATACATTCGTTGGTTTTATCAAAAACGGCAAGATCAGGATTGTTGGCTGGATTTCTTCTGAGGCTGTATTTGGGCCTATAGTATAAAAACATGATTTTCCATGATGCCCTGGACATGTTCAGGATCGTACCATGGATGGACCTCGGAGTCAAAGCCACAGACATGGCGAAGGCGGTAGTAGAAGCAGCTAGCCATTCCATCATGTGTTTTAAGATATGTTGTTTGTACCATGGAAGGGAATCCACTGACAAGGTGTTGGGCAGTCTCTTAAATTCATTGCAAAGTCGACCTTTCACATTGATATTTTGTTTAAGAATCACGTTTTGGCGATTGCGAGTGGAAAGTGACTGGTCATGGGCAGCAAAAGAGAGGCCATCTGTTTCACATTTAAGAGCAGCCGACTTCATCCAAGCTAGGGAGTCGGTGGGATTGCTATTCTGATACACACTGCATATATGCATGATGCAATGGCTTCTCAGAAAGATTCTCCACAAATGACCGACTCTGGACAGATTAGTTTCTCATTTGGCAAGGAGCTCTTTGTCATCCATGTAAAGGAGATGTGTAAGCGGTGTTGGAGATCTGTGCTGGGGAGGTCCGGGATGGTAACCCTCCTTTTATTGAGCAGTAAGCTCAAAGGATTTAAATAGAAGCGACAAAACTCTTTCCACAATCATAAGAAATCTCTGTCAAAAGCAGAGTCGATTGTGCAATTGTGACTATATCATGTGTTGATTCAGCAGTATTACAGCTCTATGATTATGTTTGTAAACAAATCGGGTCTGAACCAGACAATCCAGTGATTGCCACCATGCGATACGATGACAGAGCATGTGTTTATGAATCACTATGAAATAGTGATGATACCTGGTGTTCGCGAAAAGGTAAGCGTATCCTGCTCCACCGGTGTCACATGTTATAACATATGCCAGGTCTAGTCATTTGTTCACCTAAAATAATTGGTATAAGTCAAAATGAGGAATTGCATCGAACATTATTCTTGTCACTGATGCATCAAATTTGGAAAATTCCTCTGACACATGTCTACCATAAAACTTCTTGAAAGCTTTACTTAGGCCTTGAATGTTGTAACCTTGATCAAACAACTTCTGAGCAAGATTGGCATGACGTTCCTTGAAATGCTGATAACAAGAGCATGCTCGACTGTACCTCAAGAGTTGTGAAAGCATCAAACACCAAAGGCTGGAGCTGTTGGAACATTGCTCGACATGAAAGAGAAGTTGACTATTGGAAAGTAAAATCACCCCTTTTGTCATACAGCCTTGTGGAAAGGTTTTTGTCACTCTGAATCTTAATGCATAGATCTAAATGTGCAACAGTTGAGGCGGTCTCACTTAATTTCAAGTTCAGGTGGCTATTTGATGGTTATTGAACGATTTTAAATAATCTATGTATCGGAAGCTTAAGTTCAACTTCTTGGCCAAATTACCTTGCTTTAATTTTACCAACCCAAGCAGAAATTCTTATTCATGTGCATAAAGAAACAGATCAGCAAGTAGGGGAACACAGTTGGTGCCCATGAGGATGCCTACGTCTTGGCGAAATGTTTTACCCCAAAATTTCACAAAGATGTTATCAGTGAGAAAGTCCAGCATTTCACACATTGTTTTCTCGGTAAACTTCAAATGATATTTTCTTTCATTTATGACAAATTGTCCTGAACCTCTGAAGATAGATATGTAAGTCCCCTTAAGTCTGTTATGTGGGATAGTGGTTTACAGTTTTTTGACAGAACGAAACGCTAAAAATGTAAGCAAATGCTTTGAGTTTTTGAGAATCCACATGATATTAATTCCGCTTGTCTCAAAATAATTTCACACTGTGAATATGTTTTATTGTGTATTCAAACATGTGATAGGGCGGAAGTTTTGGAGATCAGTCAAGTCCATTTTTGGGAAAGGAGTATTGCACGACTTTTGCAGAACAATGGAGGAACATCGCCTGTGTCCGCGAGAGAAATGAAACAGAAAAGTGATGGTGTTTGGACACAGGGGAACAGTTTCCAGTACCGGTTTCGAATGCCATCAGGCCCTGGTGCTGTATTAAATTTGGACGTTTTGATAACACTTTTCAGACAATCAGGTGAGATGTAACAGACAAACGACCCAGTTATTTTCTCATACATTGTATGATCGTAATCACGGATCCATCAAGGCCTCAGGGTTAACAGTCGCCGGGTACAGACCACAACTGTTTCCAGAGCCTGGCATTACCATCCATGGGAGGCCGTAGTAGAAGCAGCTAGCAATTTCTCCAATCGACCTTTTGACATTTGATTCCCTGATGATCAGTCCGGGAGATGTATTTTCTAGTTTCGGTTAGTTTCACTTGTTATTAGAAGGGGATGAGGGGTGGTACCACTAATTGCTCCATAAAGCAATATACTGATGACCAGGGAATGCGGACAACCAAAGGACATTAGATGCTTGATTGGCATTTTAGAAGATCCTTTTTGATGAACATAAAGAATGTTCTGGATTTCACCTCCTTTTTATTCTTTGATACAACGTTTCGGGGCCTGTTCCGACCCCATCATCAGGTAAAACTAATGAACAGTAACTGTTAACTGTGCCCATGACGTCACAATGGCCATATATATAAGAAGGGTCTGATTGATCACATCACTCTTATTTTGCTGCAAGATCACATCTAAAAAGACTTCATCGGATCTGTTACGACCAATTTTAGGTGAACATGGGTCCTCTTTTGGTCACAAGTTTGTTCCCTCCGAAATGCGTGTGTCACGGATTGCACACAAGTGACCACACCCGTGTGCAACGCGTGTCAAACGGGCCTCACACGCGTGGCTCAGGGGTCCCACATGAGTGGCCAACTAAGTGGCATCCTAGCCGTGCTCGTTGGTTCCACCACAGTGGGGAACCTCTGAGACCTGCATCCTGTCGGGCATTCTTCCCACAATGAGCTGGTACGCATTCTCGTTAAAATTAACTCACTCATACAAGGATATTTAGTGGTGCTGTAGGGTCTTGTGGATAGGGTTCAGGTTTTCTCGAAAGCTTTAACTTAAGTTAACGTTTTTACACAAATTTGAGAAAACGCAAGCAAATGCATTTCCCGAAATAAATTGAAATCGATATTTAACTCAAACATAGTAGACAATTTAAGTTTAGTCGATAGGTTACTTGAGTTGTTTTGGCTTTTTGTTTAGAAGTTGAGTTAGAAATTCATCAGTTTCAAATTTTCAAACTCAGTTTGAAATTTGAATAAAAACTTAAGTATACTTCGAGAAATCAGATCCGGGTCATAAATAAGTTGAAGTTAAGCAACGGAGAGTCCTTGGATGGGTGACCGTCTTTGGCAGCTTAACTCCTCATAGTTTCTATGACTTCTGCCTAACAATGAGGTACACGTGACACACGTGTGATCTCATCTTAGGCAACTATATTAGTTCAAAATTGAACAAATCCTATATCCACCCAGCAGAAAATGGGTACCCGGTGGGATAAGTCATACGACTATAAACCTCCTAGTGCCTCACAGGCAGCTTGAGTCCATTATGCTAAATTCATGTGCTTAGGGCATGCCGGCGTGGCTTATATAAGTGACCTTATGATTATTATTTCTACCATAGTAAATATTACCATGGTAATATAGGTCATAATAGGTACAACAGCATGAACCAGTTTTAACTGACAAGACGCATAGTTTGTGTAGTAGTATTGCAGAACATCTGTTGGCATCAGGGAGTGTTATCGGGTGGTTAGGCTCGCTGACATGGTTGTCTGATGTCATTGTATCCCAATTACGAACATCGACGCTCATGGCGTCAATCACTGAATTGTCTGGTCTTAGATTCGATTATTTTTCTATTAGTTCCTGCCCAACAAGCCTGGGTTGCTTTACACCAATTCTCATGCCAATATTCACCAGGATACATATAACAGTATCCTACCTGTTTCGCCTTACAACCTATAAAAGGGCTTCTTTTGTCTGAGCAATGTAGTATGAACACTTTCAATTATACATGTTTTTTGCTAACCCATACTTGTGAACCATTTCGTGAGAATGGTACAACTGAAATAATAAAGAGACACCCAATGAGCAAATCACAAAACCGTTTTCATGATACATATTTCATAGCTTTCATCCCTCTTTGAACCCTGTGTTCCTGGTGTTCCCAAAGTTACATGTTTTACTAAAGATGAAACCAAGACGTTGAGAGGTGCTCAAGGGCTACACTACTGTAGCCTAAATACTGTCTTGTAATCATCTTTTCTGAAACTTTTCTCTAATTCTATACGTTGCAGGGGAAACATCAGTCTTCAAACAGCAGCATCAGTTATTTCAGAGAAGTAGCATTGGAATGGCTTTTAGCATGTTCGTTAAATACAGTGGGGTAACAGAGGAGTCAGCACCATGTAGAAAGAGGACGGCACAAAACATATCAATCTTTCCTGTACAGAACAATACAGAAATCATCCATACACTATCCCCACAATAAAAACACGCAGCCTAAATATTCCTATGTATTATGAAGTCATGATTGCGTGAGTATGGATTTACGCCGCTTTTAGCAATATTCCAGCAATATCACGGCGGGGGACACCAGAAACGGGCTTCACACATTGTACCCATGTATGGAATCGAACCCGGCTCTTTGGCGTGACGAGCGAACGCTTTCACCACTTGGCTACCACACCGACCCTTGTATTCATGACTTAACTATTGATATGTGTACAAACGTAGATGACAAACAGGTCCATTCAGTACTACTACGGTTGCGATTTTATCGATCTGTTCGCTTAACGGTTATTCTGTTAGAACGTGGGTACTTTGGAACTCAAACATATTATTCTATTATGTTCACAGTTAATGCGTTCTATATATTAAGTTGAAATGTTATGTAAAATGCTCAAACATGTATGTTAGGGTTCTGAACTCTATAGCATTGTAACTTTATATCAACGGATATGATTGGTGTTTTACACAAGGATGTGTATGTATTATTGGTGAAGAAACAGTTGTTATAATGTTATCTTCGTATCTGAGACACCGGTAGCAAGAATTTCCACAAGAAACATGTACATCAACGTAAAACGATTATGGGTATTTTCCCCATAGCTACATGTCGATACATTCTATTTCTGATATTAATAAGTGACTCGTTTCTAATCTTGGGTTATCATTTGGTGAATTGTATGTATCATTGTTATATCAATATAAAAGAATTTATCAAAAGGAATTAAGCAAATACAAGCTTACGTCGGCTTTGTACAATGGCAGTCAGTGGTTACCTCGCAGTTTTCGTTACAACTGTCGGCAACGAAAGGAAACAACAATCAATATGAAAACAGACAGGTGCCAACTTACCTAGTGATTGCCTTTTCTCAAAGTAATGTTCTTTTATGTCATTGGTTGTCTGCGGAAGCGAGGCAAAATGGTAGATAGGTAAGAATACAGTCAGATGTACAGTGAACACAACTAATAAACCGTGCGTGATCATTTGGAAAGTCCTATGGTCTTCTGGGAATGAGCCCTCTCGCCCAAGCGGCACCGGCACACTTGTCAAACGTTTCAACTTGTTGTGCAGTGGTATCAACAGCTAGCTGCTATAAAGATCTACATTGCATAGCCATATATAGTTTCCCCTCAAGGTAGAACACGGTCAGCATGTCTCAAATTCACATGGGGACTGACGATTCTGCTTACAGTAGGTTGTCATTACCGCTTCTGCCCACGCTTGCTTGTTGTCAGGCTTAGCCCATGCTTGTCGGCCTCCGCACTTCCTGCCATTGCTGGAAACCAATCGGGTGGGAGATTCACCTCAGTGGCGGAGGAATTGATCGGTTGGCACGTGCTTGAATAGAATCGGGTGAGACAGTGATTCTGATTAGCGAGCCTGTCAGTGAATTGGGTATAACGTTTTGGTATACTTGATAACTACTTGCTAATTCCCGTACATATGTAACTCATAATTAATATGTTGTTTTTACTTACAAAATCAGTACATTCCTCATCGTGTCACTGTACTTTCTGGTCCTTCACCTGATTGCTTAGTTAGAACTTTAACCGCCGTCCTACTGCCAACAAGCAAGCACTTATGTTTCATACAGATTGTTAGTGTAGGCTGCTGCCAGTACTGGGGACCAAGCTTACCTTGATTGCCGACACCTGGAGTCCTTACTGATCGTCAGTGATTTGGCTGTTATGTCTGGTTTGACGGATGATCGAGACTGGTTCTCTGGCGTCAACTGTTTTGTATTTTGTATTTGTAATTGATTAAATAGACAATTAAATAGATAATTGAAATGTTTGAAATAGAGATTTGATTTTAAAAACTGCAAGGTAGACAATAATGAACAGTTGCAAAAAAGCAAACCCTTGAAGTCGGTCTTACGATCGGCATAAAGTGCTGTTGTCACGGTATCTAGATCGTAGAGGTTTCAATTCCCAGTAACATAATGATTTACATTTAATGAGCCATTTACACAATAAAGACAGTTTACTTTGCGTTTGTATTGACATCAACATTAAACGTATATCAAGTCTTGACCATCCTTAGAAGTCACTCCCTTTTCGTGTAACTGGAAAGATTGGTGGGGAGATTATATGGATCACTGAAAACCAGTCATGATATAAAATGTAATGTCAAAATACTTTTGACCCTATTCTAATTCCATATTGATCAGTCTCCTGGCTCTGAACAGTTGATTTTTACAATGTAGTAATCATTGTCCAACCTGCCCATGCTGGTACCAGTATATCTATCAGCGCTTGGCCACGGTAGGAGATAGGGGAGGTAGGTTGGTAATCTGAATATTGTTCAACAAAAGTGGATTTTTAATTACGGCTTGGTCGCTGGTAAAACATACACCTGTCCTCAAATAAAATACATGAATAAAACTCGCTATAGATCAACAGCAACAATTTCAGTATGACAAATATAATGTATTCTTTGACTACTCGTTCTGAAACAGTGAAGAGTACATCCGACCCATACACATCGTGTACAGAAACAGAACTGTAATATACAATATGACCTAACAAGTCACCTTAATGTGGCAACTAGTGATAAATTACAGGTGAAGGTTGTAATTAACCACCAAACCATGTCAATAATTGGTTTTGTTCACACCGACACACGTCTGTAACTTCCAATGTTATATTCCCAATACAGAGAGGGCTGGATTGAGCCTGACGTACATTTGAGCAGGTTAATCAGAGGTAATTATCATCGTTGTTGTCGGTTTCCACAGTAGGTGCTATAATATCGGTAATTCCAGGAGGAAGTGTCATCTCCTATAACTCTGACAGGAACTGCAAATGAAAACTGTGGTAATCTGTTTTCTCCTGTGCACACAAAAATGACAACAAACATAAATAAAAAACACAAACTCACATAAACACAGACACATGCACGTACGTACATTTTCATATAATGTCCATTTTCTTATAAATATCATTCAAATTTATATTTTCCCGCATTTAAGGAAGTGTATGTGGTATTATAGAGAGTATATTTGTACAGCGTCATAATTCCAATACTAGTCATGCACGTGATTACTAAAAGAAAAGTAAATCTCTTTACTATTTCAAATGTTAGGATTGGTGTACATGTTGAAGCTGTTGTAGCGAAGTCATTGGTGTACATGTTCAAGCTGTTGTAGCGGAGCCATTGGTGTACATGTTGAAGCTGTTGTAGCGAAGCCATTGGTGTAGTCATTGGTGTACATGAAGCTGTTGTAGCGAAGTGGAGTCATGTTGAAGCTGTTGTAGTGAAGCCATTGGTGTACATGTTGAAGCTGTTGTAGTGGAGTCATTGGTGTACATGTTGAAGCTGTTGTAGCGAAGTCATTGGTGTACATGTTGAAGCTGTTGTAGTGGAGTCATTGGTGTACATGTTGAAGCTGTTGTAGCGAAGTCATTGGTGTACATGTTGAAGCTGTTGTAGCGAAGTCATTGGTGTACATGTTGAAGCTGTTGTAGCGAAGTCATTGGTGTACATGTTGAAGCTGTTGTAGTGGAGTCATTGGTGTACATGTTGAAGCTGTTGTAGTGTTGTAGCATTTGGTGTACATGTTGAAGCTGTTGTAGTGGAGTCATTGGTGTACATGTTGAAGTTGTAGTGGAGTCATTGGTGTACATGTTGAAGCTGTTGTAGCGAAGCCATTGGTGTACATGTTGAAGCTGTTGTAGTGGAGTCATTGGTGTACATGTTGAAGCTGTTGTAGTGGAGTCATTGGTGTACATGTTGAAGCTGTTGTAGTGAAGCCATTGGTGTACATGTTGAAGCTGTTGTAGTGAAGTCATTGGTGTACATGTTGAAGCTGTTGTAGCGAAGCCATTGGTGTACATGTTGAAGCTGTTGTAGCGAAGTCATTGGTGTACATGTTGAAGCTGTTGTAGCGAAGTCATTGGTGTACATGTTGAAGCTGTTGTAGTGGAGTCATTGGTGTACATGTTGAAGCTGTTGTAGCAAGTGGTGTACATGTTGAAGCTGTTGTAGTGGAGTCATTGGTGTACATGTTGAAGCTGTTGTAGTGGAGTCATTGGTGTACATGTTGAAGCTGTTGTAGCGAAGCCATTGGTGTACATGTTGAAGCTGTTGTAGTGGAGTCATTGGTGTACATGTTGAAGCTGTTGTAGTGGAGTCATTGGTGTACATGTTGAAGCTGTTGTAGCGGAGTCATTGGTGTACATGTTGAAGCTGTTGTAGCGAAGCATTGGTGTACATGTTGAACTGTTGTAGCGAAGTCATTGGTGTACATGTTGAAGCTGTTGTAGCGAAGTCATTGGTGTACATGTTGAAGCTGTTGTAGTGGAGTCATTGGTGTACATGTTGAAGCTGTTGTAGTGAAGGTGTTGTACAGTTAAAGCTATTGTAGTGAAGCTATTGCCCTGAATCTCTTACCGTCCAGGTGTTGCAGCCAACATGGACTTTATTCCCCGTTGACCTTCCACGTAAGATGTCGCGGCATGAAACGACTATAATACATCCTAAACTGGCATCAAACGAAACTGACCCACTCACTTCTAACCGATGTTGAAATCATTAGTCATTCAGAATGGTATGAACAATATGATAACTGCGTTATGAAATGATTGAAGTACTATGTGCGCTGTTTTCCCTACAGACACCTGGACTGTGGGGTAGCCGTCTGGTTGCTCTGCGACAGCCAGCGTCCTAGTCTCTAAATGGATACTGTAAATAAACTGGTGTCCACCTACGCGCTACAGTACAAATCTCTGGAATATTTCCGCACATGGACCATGCCAGTTATCTGTATTCCTAAGTATCTTTAGAATGTCATTTCTTTCCTGATATTAACGTTTCCTTTGGGATGGTAATCAAAGTTGGACCTTTATGAGGTCAAAAAATGTTTGACTTTTCGGTCAATATTTGCAGGTATGTATATATTGTTACGTGTTGATGAGGTAGCCGAAGACCCGCTTTTGATTCCCCACATGAGTACAATGTGTGAAGCCCATTTCTGGTGTCCCCCCGCCGTGATATTGCTGGAATATTGCTAAAAGCGGCGTAAAATCACTCACTCACTCACTGTTGATTCCCAGGTTGAAACTAAAGGCTAACCGGGAATCAGTCCGTGAAAGAACTAGATGTGAAAACAACAAAAATGTGGTGCAATTAACAAATGTATTCTAAAACTAAGAAAGTTCACAAACACAAAATCTCTAAACTGTATCACTCTTGCAGTAGAAACTAGATTGGCAGTACAAAGTTTGAGGTAATAATATACAATGCTGGTTATATTCACCTCTAAGAAACAATAACCCAATTTGGAAGAAAGGCTGGATAATTGTGACTTGAGATGTAATGTGGCATGATAACTTCTCACTTATAACTCAAAGGCAGATGGTTCTGGAAGTTCTAGCCCGTTCCAGATCATTCTATAACAGTCTGTCTAAATCTGCCAAAATCTAAATATAGCACGCCGCTGCAACCCCGACACTTGCACATTTTACTTCACAACAAGATGTTATGTGTTGAATGTGTGAATTAAACATATTTGACATGTCTATCGATTACATATTTAGGTAATCACACATTTACCCATTTTTGCAAACACCTCGTGTTTTTTCCCCTGATTTTCAGTGATCCATTCGATTACGTTTAACTATCATTCTGCCTTTAACGACCGACAGAATCTGTTCGACGGATAATCGAGACTCTTTCCAGCGTTGACGTTTTAATATTTAACGTTAACATTTGGTATGATAACCTTTTAGGTATACATACAATGTATCACCAAGTTGACAGCGATGCTTGGACTACCCAAATCCCCTGTCTCTGTAACGTGTAGATGCAGGTGTTTGTTAAGCGCTACACAGGCGGGGGATATTTAGTGATTGCATCACTAACACTGAACATGTTTAGATAATACGTATTGAAAAAGAATGTTCTCTGCATGTATCTGTATCGCATATATCACGTATTAGCATAATACAGTTTCCATCTAACATTGTAACGATGTTTGATGTGGCAAGAAAACGCTGCTTGATCAGCTAAATATTCTTCTATCAAATTGAGGTGACAAAGCCCTTACAATAACCAAATGAAATGTCAATGAAAATTAAATTCGTTAAAGTTGTATTTTCCTCTGATGTGAAATTAACAAATAATGTTTCAACAATCGGAAGCTATTGAAATGATCATTTGTTTCTAAAGGTAAGCGTGAAGTCTCATATGATAACAGTGAAATATCACAATATGAATAAATAAAAGCGACAAAACCCTCGCAGTAATCCGAAGAGTTCACTGTACATCTGACCACATCATTAGCAGGTGTTTATGAATCACCATCACAGTGATGACACCGGGTGTTCTTTAAAAGGTGGGGCGGTGGGGTAGCCTAATGGTTAAAGCGTTGGCTCGTCACGCCGAAGACCCGGGTTCGAATCCCCACATGGGTACAATGTGTGAAGCCCATTTCTGGTGTCCCCCTCCGTGATGTTGCTGGAATATTGCTAAAAGCGGCGTAAAACCAAACTCAGTCAGTCAGTCAGTCCTTAAAAGGTGAGCGTATCCTACACCTGTCACAAACGCTTGCGAAAACAAGTGACTTGTTCACCTGGAAAACGACGGAACCATTGCTCACAAGTCAAAACAGGATCTTGCTCATTACACCATTTTGGTCACTGAAACGCCAGTATTAAAACTACCTTTAAAATGAGAGGGAATCAGATCGCTTTTCAAAGGTAACACTAAACATAACCAACCCACCAAACAATACAAGAACAAACGGCGGGTTTATCAGTCGGTCAGCCACGGAGGGACATAATTAGTCTACAACAGATGATATATCCTCAAGCTTTATAGAATGCTACAACCATTTATAGACGTGCATATAACCAGAAACGTAAATGGTAGGGAAGCATTACGAAGTGAACACTATGTTAGTTACCATACGTATTCCATGTTAACCGACATAAGACAACAGTTCACAAATGATTGAATACTTGAACACAACACACTGTCACTATTACATTACCCGAGTGGGCATTCACACAAAATACATACCATTATAGTCACAATACATAATACAATACAGTCAGTTAAACAGAACTAAAGTATCAAGAACCAACAGGTGTACTGAATGTCTGAAACTACACCTAAGTATGACACGTTCCACACAAACCTAGTTATTGCAAAGGAAAACAACATACAGTTCCCATGCAATAGCTTAAAGATATAAAAGCACATGACTAAGGTGGATCAAGGTAGAAAATAGTCACGTTCCTTACCTGAGTATACGGCACGTTTATTAGTCACCCAGAGGGAGATTTGTGACCATATTTGTACATACTGCAGCTGCTTCGGATAATGATATTATCTGATTGTGTTGTTATTGCGAATATAAGTTGCTCTGTCTCTATCCTGTTATCTAATTAGAATGACGATGAGGTTGTTATTGTGAATATAAGTTGCTCTGTCTCTATCCAGTTATCTAATTAGCATGACGATGAGGTTGTTATTGTGAACTTCAGTTTCTCTGTCTTGGTAGAATTCTATAATATATTTTGATGAAGGTATTGATGACAGCGGTGTTTGTGGGTGAGGTTCCTTATGGAGGGCTGCTCAGCTTGTACGCCACCATGGTATACGTGGGACATGTGATTTGATAAGAGTGGATGATAAACATAGCCGTAAATACAGATAAATATATTGCACCGTGGATCTCTTAGCTTAATGCCATCTAGCCAGCACAATCACAGATAGTGATCCCACTTTATGTACGACAGTCGTGATCAATGGGACCCTTGGCAGGGTTAAGATAGTCGGTTAGATTGTAATTTTCAGAATCTCCAATCGTTATTGCTTGACAAAATATTTGTACATTTTGTCCATTTTTTCCGTGTTAATGCTATGTATACAATTTTATATATGACATTTGCTTTCAATGCGGATTCTTCAGAATTGAGGTGATATCGGACTGAAGCCAGCCGGGACGACCGGGCAAGCCTTGGTATGGCGGTAGGACGAGTCTTCCCTTTGCTGTTTATTGTTAATTTTATATTTGACGGGTTAACTGTTGAAAAAGGTTTTATCGACTCCACTGTGTAATCGGTCACCATCCGTAAGAGAAAGCTATTATGTGGTCATTATCAATTCCTGGTACACCAATCAGCCCGTCCGTACTGGCTCGCTGAATGCGGAAGTAACACATCAGATGTGAAACACGACTATGTCCATTTTCCTGGAGTGATGCATGAACTAGCAACAAAGCTGTAACTTCCTTGTCTGTGTAACCTCGTAGAGGCTGACTCTATTGGATTTAAACTTGCTTGTCTAAGTGGCTCTCCGCATTGCTGCTCAGGCACTCTCAACAGAAATCTAAACGTTTAGAAAGAAATCTGATTTAACAATGAAAGTGTCAACATGGGGTGAAAACAATGTACCAGCTCTTCTATTCCGAATCCACGTGTATTGTGTAAGGTTACCGTCACACTGTTAGAGTGAAGGTGGACCGTCAGACAAACATCGGTCTTAAAGTTGGGAATTCAGGAGATTAGATTGCTTGTTATTGGGAACAGAAATCAAATCAAGTTCTAGAGAACTTCCATGTGTGAAATGTCTCCAAATATGGATAAAGGTATTTACAAAATATCCAATTCCCCAGAGATCTCAGTACTTTGGATCCAGTCTCTGCAAGCTGACTCCGAGCGGCTAACTTTAGCAGCGTCTGTAGTGTAGCCCATAACCAGAACTGACGGACAAGAAAGTGCAGACATCGTATTTAAAGCGCTAGCGACCAAGATAATTGCTTATCATAATTTCTTGCTTGCAGCTGACGCTCGATTCTTACCCTGATTCTAAATGAATGATCAAACTTCATTGATGATGTTGTAATTGTTGCCATTATTCCTTCTCGGCGGCATGGCCTTGTTTCCCTGGAGAAGTATCAGCACAGACAACTATCTCCGTTAATTGATCATCGGACATATCGTTATATTGCTTCAAGTACTACAGATATGTATATGTCGTCGTTATCACAAACATATTGATGTAAGGATTATTCGGGTTTACAATCCCCCTCCGTGCGATAGAACTATCATGACTCTCTTAAACCTATTTTGAAGCGTTCTCTCTTTTCAAAGAATCTTCACCTTTTGATAACCCTATAACACTACGGAGTACATTCGTTATTAGCATTAATAGCAAAGATCACCGTGCGTCCCTCGAGCAAAAACATGATTAAATCCAAGATGAAACAGAAATTCAAATTTGGTGAATTAATTTGTAAATGTACACCCTCTTCAAATTCCGTATTAATTTTGATTTATTTATTGTTCTGCGTCTAGAGCGGTTTTTTGTGTGGATTTTGTATGCATAGTGAAAAATGGAAATTGTATCTTTTAATGTGAATGTTTGCAGTACCAGCCTGGCGGGAATGCTTCAAGATATAAAAAGGGCCCTGTAGTTCTGGAGTCTCATTTTGCGAAGACAAGCTCTAATTAATGTGCCCTGAAGAACTTCCAATATCATATAAGAACATTAGAATGTTCCAGTTTAATGTCTGCGTTTTTATATTTCGTTCGGAGAGTATATAAAGGTCTATAAACGTACAGCGATATTGGTATTATATATTTAAAGGTTTAACATTTCGCTATGAAGGATCTTTTTTATTGTTGACAATGAGACGTTGTATTTCAAGTTTGAGTGAAGGTATATTGAGGTGGGCGGCAGTCGGCCATTATCATATCAGTAAGTGCATGGACCAGGCAAACCAAGGGCAACGAACTTCGACACACTGTCGAGCAAGGTGTAGTTGTACAAAGCGATCTTAGCGCTAACATATCAGCTCCCACAGCGACACATGGACGTCAGTCTTGGTGGTAATGCTGGTTTCAACAAAGCTCTCATTCCACAAGGCGACCACAGCGCCATGGTGATCACTCCATACTTCAACACAGACTTACGACTTGCTATCTTAGTGCTACGATTGCCACTCCCATTCTTCAACACAGACTTACGACTTGCTATCTTAGTGCTACGATTGTCACTCCATACTTCAACACAGACTTACGACTTGCTATCTTAGTGCTACGATTGTCACTCCCATACTTCAACACAGACTTACGACTTACTATCTTAGTGCTACGATTGTCACTCCCATACTTCAACACAGACTTACGACTAGCTATCTTAGTGCTACGATTGTCACTCCCATTCTTCAACACAGACTTACGACTAGCTATCTTAGTGCTACGATTGTCACTCCATACTTCAACACAGACTTACGACTTGCTATCTTAGTGCTACGATTGTCACTCCATACTTCAACACAGACTTACGACTTGCTATCTTAGTGCTTGATCACTCCATACTTCAACACAGACTTACGACTTCTAACACAGACTTACGACTAGCTATCTTAGTGCTACGATTGTCACTCCCATACTTCAACACAGACTTACGACTTGCTATCTTAGTGCTACGATTGTCACTCCCATTCTTCAACACAGACTTACGACTTGCTATCTTAGTGCTACGATTGTCACTCCCATACTTCAACACAGACTTACGACTTGCTATCTTAGTGCTACGATTGTCACTCCCATTCTTCAACACAGACTTACGACTAGCTATCTTAGTGCTACGATTGTCACTCCATACTTCAACACAGACTTACGACTTGCTATCTTAGTGCTACGATTGCCACTCCATACTTCAACATAGACTTACGACTTGCTATTTTAGTGCTACGATTGTCACTCCCATACTTCAACACAGACTTACGACTTGCTATCTTAGTGCTACGATTGTCACTCCCATACTTCAACACAGACTTACGACTAGCTATCTTAGTGCTACGATTGTCACTCCCATTCTTCAACACAGACTGACGACTAGTTATCTTAGTGTTACGATTGCCACTCCCATTCTTCAACACAGACGTACGACTTGCTATCTTAGTGCTACGATTGTCACTCCCATACTTCAACACAGACTTACGACTTACTATCTTAGTGCTACGATTGTCACTCCCATTCTTCAACACAGACTTACGACTTGCTATCTAAGTGCTACGATTGTCACTCCCATTCTTCAACACACTTACGACTTGCTATCTTAGTGCTACGATTGTCACTCCCATACTTCAACACAGACTTACGACTTACTATCTTAGTGTTACGATTGTCACTCCCATTCTTCAACACAGACTTACGACTTGCTATCTAAGTGCTACGATTGTCACTCCATTCTTCAACACAGACTTACGACTTGCTATCTTGGTGCTACGATTGTCACTTCTATAGTTCAACACAGACTTACGACTAGCTATCTTAGTGCTACGATTGTCACTCCCATACTTCAACACAGACTTACGACTAGCTATCTTAGTGCTACGATTGTCACTCCCATTCTTCAACACAGACTTACGACTAGCTATCTTAGTGCTACGATTGTCACTCCATACTTCAACACAGACTTACGACTTGCTATCTCAGTGCTACGATTTTCACTCCCATACTTCAACACAGATTTACGATTAGCTATCTAAGTGCTACGATTGTCACTCCCATTCTTCAACACAGACTTACGACTAGCTATCTTAGTGCTACGATTGTCACTCCATACTTCAACACAGACTTACGACTTGCTATCTTAGTGCTACGATTGTCACTCCATACTTCAACACAGACTTACGACTTGCTATCTTAGTGCTACGATTGTCACTCCCATACTTCAACACAGACTTACGACTAGCTATCTTAGTGCTACGATTGTCACTCCCATACTTCAACACAGACTTACGACTTACTATCTTAGTGCTACGATTGTCACTCCCATTCTTCAACACAGACTTACGACTAGCTATCTTAGTGCTACGATTGTCACTCCCATACTTCAACACAGACTTACGACTAGCTATCTTAGTGCTACGATTGTCACTCCCATTCTTCAACACAGACTTACGACTAGCTATCTTAGTGCTACGATTGTCACTCCATACTTCAACAAAGACTTACGACTTCCTATCTTAGTGCTACGATTGCCACTCCATACTTCAACACAGACTTACGACTTGCTATCTTAGTGCTACGATTGTCACTCCCATACTTCAACACAGACTTACGACTAGCTATCTTAGTGCTACGATTGTCACTCCCATACTTCAACACAGACTTACGACTTACTATCTTAGTGCTACGATTGTCACTCCCATTCTTCAACACAGACTTACGACTTGCTATCTTAGTGCTACGATTGTCACTCCCATACTTCAACACAGACTTACGACTTACTATCTTAGTGCTACGATTGTCACTCCCATTCTTCAACACAGACTTACGACTAGCTATCTTAGTGCTACGATTGTCACTCCATACTTCAACACAGACTTACGACTTGCTATCTTAGTGCTACGATTGCCACTCCATACTTCAACACAGACTTACGACTTGCTATTTTAGTGCTACGATTGTCACTCCCATACTTCAACACAGACTTACGACTTGCTATCTTAGTGCTACGATTGTCACTCCCATACTTCAACACAGACTTACGACTAGCTATCTTAGTGCTACGATTGTCACTCCCATTCTTCAACACAGACTGACGACTAGTTATCTTAGTGCTACGATTGCCACTCCCATTCTTCAACACAGACTTACGACTTGCTATCTTAGTGCTACGATTGTCACTCCCATACTTCAACACAGACTTACGACTTACTATCTTAGTGCTACGATTGTCACTCCCATTCTTCAACACACTTACGACTTGCTATCTTAGTGCTACGATTGTCACTCCCATACTTCAACACAGACTTACGACTTACTATCTTAGTGCTACGATTGTCACTCCCATTCTTCAACACAGACTTACGACTTGCTATCTAAGTGCTACGATTGTCACTCCATTCTTCAACACAGACTTACGACTTGCTATCTTAGTGCTACGATTGTCACTTCTATACTTCACCACAGACTTACGACTAGCTATCTTAGTGCTACGATTGTCACTCCCATACTTCAACACAGACTTACGACTAGCTATCTTAGTGCTACGATTGTCACTCCCATTCTTCAACACAAACTTACGACTTGCTATCTTAGTGCTACGATTGTCACTCCATACTTCAACACAGACTTACGACTTGCTATCTTAGTGCTACGATTTTCACTCCCATACTTCAACACAGATTTATGACTAGCTATCTTAGTTCATACGATTGTCACTCCCATACTTCAACACAGATTTACGATTAGCTATCTAAGTGCTACGATTGTCACTCCCATTCTTCAACACAGACTTACGACTAGCTATCTTAGTGCTACGATTGTCACTCCATACTTCAACACAGACTTACGACTTGCTATCTTAGTGCTACGATTGTCACTCCATACTTCAACACAGACTTACGACTTGCTATCTTAGTGCTACGATTGTCACTCCCATACTTCAACACAGACAGACTTTACGACTAGCTATCTTAGTGTTACGATTGTCACTCCCATACTTCAACACAGACTTACGACTTACTATCTTAGTGCTACGATTGTCACTCCCATTCTTCAACACAGACTTACGACTTGCTATCTTAGTGCTACGATTGTCACTCCCATACTTCAACACAGACTTACGACTTACTATCTTAGTGCTACGATTGTCACTCCCATTCTTCAACACAGACTTACGACTAGCTATCTTAGTGCAACGATTGTCACTCCATACTTCAACACAGACTTACGACTTGCTATCTTAGTGCTACGATTGCCACTCCATACTTCAACACAGACTTACGACTTGCTATCTTAGTGCTACGATCATCACTCCCATACTTCAACACAGACTTATGACTTGCTACCTTAGTGCTACGATTTTCACTCCCATACTTCAACACAGATTTATGACTAGCTATCTTAGTTCATACGATTGTCACTCCCATACTTCAACACAGATTTACGATTAGCTATCTAAGTGCTACGATTGTCACTCCCATTCTTCAACACAGACTTATGACTTGCTATCTTAGTAAGTCTGTGTTAAAGTGTGGTAGCTACGATCACCTTAGCGTTAAGATCATTTTGTACTACGGCACCCAAGTCATAGGAGAGTTACTACTGAACCTGTCACTATAATTATATGATTTACATTTCAGCGCTGTTAAACGTGTTAATAGTGAAATCACGAAAATATTCGATACATACGGTAAATATGTCTGGAATTTTACGAAAATCAGCTGAACAAGTGATGAAAGTAAGGGGCGGATGGCTACTTCTTCAGTGTGAGGACAAGACACAGCAGATATTCCGTTAGATTAACTTCCTTGGGAGCAAGATATTCTCTGTCAAACACATTCATAATTATGTATATATATGTGTGTCCTGAGGCGGGCGCGTAGACGCTGTGACTGGCCCCTTTTTGTGTTTTCAATATTATCCTCAGCAGTGTAGGGAAGCAAATGAAATTCGATCACACTTAATCGAAGCGCTCCTTTTCCCTGGGGTACACATTGAAACGAAGGACGAGGCGAGGCTGCAACACCTACCATCCACAACTGCCCACCCACTCGCGCCTACTCGAGCCCACCTACCCTCCACACCACACTTCCCGATCCATGTGCACGTCACCGAACATAGTCTCCCTTTAGCCCTTCACCTCTACCTCTATGTACGTGTGTGTAGATATTTGTAATAGTCCGGACTGAAGCTAGTTACATTCGAGACAACTTGCTATGTATGTCCTACACTGATGACGTTATGTCCTACAATGGGATAGCATGTACTCATATAGCTGGACTATTGCTGAGTGTGGCGTTAAACAACAACCAAACCAAACAAACCTTTACCACATGTCCTCTCTCGGTGACATATTTTCCATTGGTCAAAATATTTCAAACACGAACAATCTCATTCATAAACTCACACGTTAACCAATTCGTAAACACCTCGTGTCGTCACTGGGTTTTATTGTTCCATTCATTTATTGTTTTAGGCTAGTGGAATCTGTTTTGTCAGACATATGAGATTTGCTTTTCCCTGGCGATAACATTGTGCTTCACATCGGTGCTATCAGTGGAAATAACTGACTTTCTTTTATCCTTTCGGTTATGACACATAAATATGTACAGAATATGTATGTGTGCATGCGTGTGTACATCACTGACATCCTAGACAGGGCTGACATCCTAGACCATGGTCAATGACCAGCCCCTGAACACAAGGCCAGTCTTCATGGTTGACGTGCCATTTGTGATTTCTTACGTCAAGAGGCGATGGCAACTCTTCTTTGGCCCTCCAGAAGTCCTGATCTGAATCCCATAGAGCAGGTTTGGGACATTATGGGTCGTCAAAAAGATCCTCCAGTAAAAAGAATTTACGTATTGGAACGAGCCGTCCATTCTTGTAATACCTCAACGTTAAATCCAACGTCCGATACAGTAATGAGGGTCTGGGATGGTACTGCAGTTGGTGGATGTTACACCAGATATTGACATTGTGCTCGGTTATTAACACTTATATGATTTCTTGGGGATTGTCTGCCAGAACAATGAACATGACCGCACTTGTTAACGTTATACGACCATAGTTATCAGCACTACAAAATGTTTTGCCATGTTTGCTTCTATGAATGAACTACATTTTTTCGAATACACAATGCCATTTAGAAAATGGTCATATATAACGTATGCTATACTTAGGATTACACTTTCTTAGTAAAATACAGATACTAGTCCGGTTTTCGAGCCCACATCCTCGGAGTCAGGCTCAGCCACCGCGGCTTCCACGGTAAATGGAAGTCGGACAACCGGTGGAAGCCGCGGTGGCTGAGCGGGTTAGGCGGCTGACTCTGTGTGCTGAGTGAGTGCTGGCGATAAGGTACCTGACTCTGAGGATATGGGTTCGAATCCCGGTTGGGACTCAACCCAACAAAAGTACTAGAATTTGTACTATACTAAGAAAATAAAACATATGTTACATTTTATCGTTCTTTGTTAGCTCCGATTTGTCATTTAATTTGTCCTTGAGGGTCAATTTATCAAGACAGTATGTTAAACTGAGGTTTAGATACGTTCCTTTGCTATAGTCAATGGTAACATACTGATGCTATGAAAAATATCAGGTTTTGCATTCCTTTTTTTCATGTGTATACATATCCCGGTCGATCCTGAGTAACAGAGCTTTACATTTCCAAGCATTTGGAAGCGTATTTCATCATACACCAAATGCGCGAGGATGTTGTGAATGTCCACCTCAGGCCTTTCAACTCAACTCACGTACCGACGGCGAAGTAAGCGCTGTGGGAAGCAGCGACATTGCCTTGTGAGAAATTCAGACAATTATTGACTGAACTTAACAAAAACAATCAAAATTTGATATCAAACTTGCTCCGACTACGAATTCCTTTGAACGTAGGCCGTAATGTATTCAAACCTCGGGGATAGGACCAGCCTCGTTTCAAAACAAACTTTGAGGAAATGGCAGTATCGTTTTGTTTGTAGTTTAACGCCGTGCTAATCCAGCTATATGGCACCGGTCTGTAAATAATCAAGTCTGGACCAAACAATCTAGTAATCAACAGCATGAGCATCGATCTATGCAATTGGGGTACGTTGACAGATGTCAACCAAGACAGCGAGTCTGACCACCCGATCCCTTCGGTCGCCATTTATGACAAGATTCCGGGCAGTTGATTATGATCTGTTTTCATCACTAAATGTGTATTCTCTGTTAAAAATATCAATTGTAAATGTTATAATAGTGATCCATGCAATAAGACTTTTACACTGTATTCAGCGAGTTTGGACAGTGCTGCTGAGAATAACAAAGAATGACGAAGGTCGTTCGGTTCACCACTTTGGTGAAACAAACAAGCGCGAGTATATATGTACAGGACACGCATCATTCTTGGGACGAATCTGGTGCACCATTAACGGCAAACTCTGCAATAGGTTAGACACCTGCTGGTTCGTGGAAAACGTGCATGTGAATATTCGATATCCATGTGAAACAACTACCATGTGGAACTGTTGATCATTAGATCAGGCTCGCTGACTTGGTGGACACATGCCACTGTACCCCGATTGCATAGATCGATGCTTATGCATGTTGATAACTAGATGTTTGTCCCAAGATTCGAACAGATACTGACTCTGATGCTTATCACCTGAAAACTGCGGTCGCAACTTCCACACTTAAACACTGATTTACCAAAGTGGCGGGGCAACGATCGTTTCGCCGAGCAGGTTCCAGGACCAAAACAGTACACAGAAAGCATGCATCTCAAAACAAACAAACAAAACATTACAATAGCTGAAAACTACATTTTATTTCAATACTGTTTGAGAATCATATCCTGTAGTTAAGGATGTTGTAAGGAGTGGTATTGAATGGTGAAGTTAGTCCCCACAGTTCTCCAGACACCGAACACATACACAATGACGGGTGCGGGAGGCAGGCAGTGCTCTCAAACAATTGTTTACAGGTCAGGAGTTCTTAGAAAGAGCTTACACGACACAGACTTGGCCGACATGGACCCAGGTTTCTATGTTACAGAAATGTACACAGTTACAGATATATACATGGTTGTGTGAGCATACTGCAACACCTGCGGGGAGGAGGAGGAGGAGGACGCATGGGATGCAGTGGGCATGCTGGAGGAGGTGGTGGTGGTGGTGGTGGTGATGCAGATCCTCAAAGGACATCCACGTCTGGTTTGTTCAAAGTGGATAGTTAGTGCCTTCCATGGGTAAGTGCGGGTTAGTCTTATGCTTTCTCTTCAAACAGATGCTACCAATATATTAATCGACGTCGAATCATGACGCTTTTTTGCAATATGTTAGACAACATGGACACAAAACATGCGAAAAGGTTTCTATCAATTTTCAATGATCCATCATTCATATTTAAATCGAAGTACACATGTCCGATGTAGGAGTGGATACTTTGTAGTTTACACAATACATCCTTATTGGACACATGGGATTTCTTTATGTGTTCTGAGCCAATACACTAAGTCGGAAGCCTCTCCAAATGCAATCACAATTACCAACATCAACTCACTGAATACTGCGTTTTGCAGCATTAGCAAGTTTTCAGCACAAACAAAAAGCCAAACATGATTTTTTTACAGACCAAATTAAAGTTTGGTTGACTGACTCGTAGCAATACACTTTTTCATCACAAAGGTTTGTGTCTCCAAACCATCTGTAAAATATCCAACACTTGCAGCACTTTCATCATGGGAGAACCAGTGCATATAATGGCTGACATACTGTATGTAAGGAATTTAAGCACGGACATTTTCATTGCAGGTGATCACTTGTTACGAATTCTGCTAAATTAAAACAACACATCGTATTTAAATATGATGGAATCAAACACATAACTTTCTGGAGTTTGAATCTATACACTTACACTGTAGAAAACGTGATGACTATGAAAAATGTCAAAGATGATGACAAAACCACCTTGCGCAGTCAGATCCCTCCCGTTAAAAGCAACACAAAACTCCCCTAGTGAAACTTGAGAGCCTGAGTCTGCCGTACAACAACACGCATAGACGGTGACAGTCACTGGGACTTCACTATCTGATCCTTAAACAAGTCCACAATTAATGAAAATTTGCATAGAACTACCATCTACTCACTGTTGCATGTGGGTTCGTTGCTAGCCCGTCCTACAGTATGGCAAAAAAGCATGGAATCTCAAGTGGATGAATGGGAAGAGAATTTACACAAAACATGGACATATTCTATGCAGTATTAGTTATATCTGTAACGCTTCAGTAGTGCTTACACAAAACATCTCCTGTATTGAATGGATCACATACTGAACAATTCAAGTTAGATATTATAAATATTTTGGGGGATATTTCTTTGCAGTGAGGACTAAGCACACAATTCCAAAATATTCATAATCCGTACCTGTTTTTTACCAGTGTATGTGAGAAACCTGTTTACTTGAGTGGATCATCACATTTCTCTTTTGGTCAGAATAATCTTGATACACTCAAGTCAATTTGTACACATTTACACAACACTATTTTCTATTGCACTTTATAGGATGAAGCTTTTTAACGTCATAGTTCAACTGTACTGATTCCAGAGGTGAAATAAGCCATGATCATGTATGTATGTACTTCGCAGTGACAGGTCAGAGGTCATGAACATAATGGCACTTAATCCTGTATATCTCTGAGGTAAACCTTTCCTATATCTAAGGCAAGAGGATTATGGGAATGAAATCTATGAGTATGACCGTGAAGTCTTTAGGTTGATCATTGCACAGCATCAGTCAGCTGTTTGAATATTTCTTAAAACAGGACACCATGACATGCATTGTGACATGCATTCATTTTAGGAAGCTGTAATTTAACTTTAACAAATCTACATATCATAAACCAAGGAACAGAAAAACGCCTACAAAGACATTTTCAAAATCCTCAAGGTTTGGCTGAACAGTTTTGTTCTTGCAAACAGAAAGTTACATCACTGGAAGCTATATATGGCTGAAGAATCCTTTGAACCATGCTCTTCAACTTAAAACTACAGATTTAATAATGCTTTTTCCAAGTTCACATGACTGAATTAAAAAATTACACCCACAACAGGAGTTTTAGAATTTTGGTTAAATATGTCATGTACAGTGGAAACAAATATTCCAAATTTTTGCACACAACCCCTATTCACAAAACAATTATCAACTAAAGAAGATATAGAAATCTGACTAACGTCTGATCCACTTGACTCCGGAAGTTTCAGTATCAAGATAGACTAGCTTCATTCAAACTGAACATCTATTTTAACCACTTTGATTGAAATGTAAAAGTTTTCTAAACATATATTTTTCTTGTACATACATTTACACATTTGTCCAGACAAGGAAACCGGTCAAGAAACTACGATAAAAGAATCAGATTTTCTGTTTCTCCATTCTGATGTATAACAATAACTCTGATTAAAAATAAAAGTGTTCATACAAAGGATTACAGATCTTGTATAACTAGACACTCTCTACAATTGTTTCATTGCATATGACACAATATAGACTACTATATACACACACTGACAATATGACACAATATAGACTACTATATACACACACTGACTATGGCACTATATCAACATATACAGCCAATATACATGATAATCACAGACCAATATTGGAGTACATACAATCTACACAATGGCAGATGTATCCTGCACATTCTAAATATATATAAACATCTGCAATACACTTGCTATACTTCGTAGTATTTCTCATGGTTACAGTTACCATGGTAAAAAGTGTTACAAAACAGCTCCTTTTGTGCATGCACAAACAAACTGGCTATCACATTCTCTCATTCACTGAAATAATCTTGCATGGATTTTCTAAGCTGGACTCAAAGTATCCACAGATGTCTCGGTACAATCCATGTTGCAATAATTTGGCAGAATTTCATCATTCTCATAAAACAAGGAATAGAAGATTAGATTTTTGCAAAAAGGCAGACTTGAAGGAATGAAACATTGTCTCAACAGCAAGACATTATCAGGTTGAGTCTCCGCCAAGTTGTTTGAATGTCAGTACCAGCCAACAAACAGACACCTACACGCCAAAACAGATCAGGTATCAGTGCAACACATAGTGATGAAGTTATCAGTGGATTAGTCCAAGCTTATCACTTTCACAAATACAGGTCCTGGATATGGGGCATCTTAATATAGATTCAGATGGATTCTGTGAAAATAGTGTGGAGATGGTGGCCCATCGAAGCATACGGCTCTTGGCCACCGTAAGGGTGTTAGGGTGAGTGAGTTGGGTTTATGCCACATTCAGCAATGTTCCAGCAATATCACGGCATGGGACATCAGAAATAGGATGGTGTTATGGTGTTATGACGAAACCATGAAGTCTTCCCATAAGCTGCCAGAAGCTGTTAATGAGATGATGACTCTATTGTTCTACAGTGAGTGTCTCTTCACATTAGGTGATAGCCAGCAACATCATGGAAACTGACATCAATGGCCATCACACTTTGTACTCATATGCTGATGAGAGCAATGGCCTTGGGTGTGACAAGCAACTTTCTTGTCTTGACTAGCCACAGAATTATTGCACACTGAACCCGTGAGGCCAATCAGACAAGAATCTTCCCATGAGCTGAAACCTGTTAAAGATACACCACTGCCCTTCTTGTCCTTGGTTTGGTTTGGTTTGTGGTTTAATGCCGCACTCAGCAATATTCCAGCTTTTTTCTCATCACTGTCCACACCAAAAGCTACATATATTGGCATGTATGGTTAAATTCAGAATTTAATGACTATATTTTCCATTCCCAGATGTATATTTCCTCTTAACCAACCTGTTAAAAGTAGCGCGCCACTGCAGCTCACCTGTGTATGTACTGAGTCAACAGTTGGAAATGCTGACATGGACATACACCTAACAAAAGTTCCTGTCAACATTGCTATTCAAATATGTTCTGTATGAATATTGGGGTCAGAAGTACTGCCGCATCAAAAAAGCTACGAAAAAACAATTCTACTATTTAAGATATTGTTAAATTAACACTTTTCAACTTTCAAAGAAGAAAAAAGCATTTTCTAATCCCATACAAATTGTTCAAATATGTCACAAGACACGCAGTAACATCCTACCAACTGCCAAATATGGTGGCTACATTGAAAATAAAATTTGAACCTTTTGAACATATCAAGAAGATGAAGTTTAAAAATTCATTGGTCCTGTGGTTTCTGGGAAGAGGAATTTTACTGATGTCAACACTAAAGGATGCTGGACAAGCAGGGCATGACACAAGCACACTTCACTTTCAGTGATGTGAGCTACTAGCAATGCAAACTTCGTAAAGGTACTAAATCCTCAGAGGGACATAACTCTCAATGTAGGAGTGGCTGGGAAACAATGTGATAAAAACCAAGAACTGTTTCTATCTGGAATATTGATCAAGAGGTTGCTATGGTGCCTCATCCATTGTGTTCATTGACCCTAATTCTGAGGATGCACAAAACACACACATGGTTTAAGTAACATCAGCTTTAATTCTTGTCTATTTGCATTTGTATAAAGTTGATCATTTCCTATCTACCAATACCTTAAAAATGCAACAGTTAACCATTTTAATTCTGATCAACTCAAACATGTCACGTTAAAAGTAGCTTCCTTTCAAATCTAGTGACTAGGTTAAAATGGTAAGTAGTGATGACTCCACTTATGATGTCTATTTACTTGCAACACGGTAATCATACAAAACAAAATCATGCACCAAGGAGACTGTCTGATAAATATACAGAAATACATTCAGAGTATTTGACTGAAACCACACAGAACATTATGCACCAAGTACCTTGTTTAACACACTTACAGCTAACTATACAGGTCACTGCTGGGTTACCCATATTAAAACGTCAACAAACCACCGACGGTGGTTCTGGTAGGGAATATAACAGTAACTGTATTTCACAGAAAACAGAACAATTCCACAGAACTCATGCACACATTCAGACACAGGGCAACACTGACCTGTTGGAGACAACACAAGGATGACAAGATGGGTCCATCAATATACAGAAGAATCATGTACATCATGAAGCATATCTACACAGCTGAACACGTGGATGTGCGTTTACTTCACGGCAGAAACAAGGCTGGAACGATACACCTTCACACAACAGTACAGAAGAAAGGAGCAGGGCTTCCCGCTACTGCTGCTGGTATAAGTAAGTCGGCAATATCATGTAAGGGTCACCATGAATGTTCTCACACCCATTATCCATGGGCAGAATTAAACCAGGTTTTGGGATGGTGAATACATGGTTATGTTGTAATGTCCTTCATATCCATGTATACTAGCAGCAGCATCAAAGAAGCCTGGTGTTTAGCATGACAGTGTCCAGACTTAAAGGGTTCACTTTGAACTCCACGAGATATAAAGCATTTTTAATTTATTTCCTCCTTTGTTTTTTAATGTCCTGTTCATTCAGATTCTACTAACCACTCATATTTATATTAACTAAATCAACAAATTCAATATGATCACATTCTGAACAGAAATATATATTTCCAGTTTTCCATTCAAGTATGTAAATGAGAATGTTCATTATCAAAAACAAAATATTAGGATGTATTGTGATTTTGGTGTACTATATGTCTATATACTTGGGGCTGACAATATCCAAATTTTCCACAGGCTGCAGCAATAAGGCTTACAAAGTTATCTCCCTTATAATGGATGCCCTGCTAACTGGAACCTTCTGAACATCCACAGTTTCCACCTACAGCAGACTAATGGTTTTAACACACAATATGGTAAACCCACCCATTCTGTGACTTGGTCAAAACAGTGAAAATGGCAGCAAAGACACCAATGCATCTTCATCACCTGAGTAAAGCCACTGCTTATGTTTACTGACCTGCCCTTCCACAAGAGATACGGGAAGTTGAGGATGTGTCCAGGCAAGCACTCAAACCATGAAAAAAAGACATCAATGTTTAATATATATAATATAGATACCAAAATGTAGACAAAACTAAAGAAGACATATCTCCAAAAAGACACCTGTCGCCAGTCTGCTAAACACTTCTGTGTACAGGAAAACCAGTCAACACTATTCTTGAGTTTCACAGTTCAATCAGAACAAGTGAATCAGCTCGTACTACATCATCAAAAGTTGCAATCTGTGTGATGCCTGGTCTAACTGTTACTGACTGACTGACTGAGTTTTGGTTTTACGCCGCTTTTAGCAATATTCCAGCAACATCACGGCAGGGGACACCAGAAATGGGCTTCACACATTGTACCCATGTGTCTAACTGTTACTCCCCACCTTGACATATATACTGGACAAAAATAGTTAGGGATAAATTTCGAAATTATGAATAATGATTTTTTTATTCATTGACACACTGATAAATTATCAATCATAAAAATACAAATATCCCTAACTTAGTTTGTCCAGTATAGTTATATCTCCCTGTATTACACCTTAGAGGGTGTTGGATCCCTGTTTAACCTGTCAGCCATGTTGTACAGACTGAAGAAGACCCCAATGTTTGGGATCATGTGGAAGACAATGTTAGTGCCGAGCCCTGGGGATGAGATCAGTCAAGTATTCAGACTCTACCAGGACACTATATCCTCCAATGTTGTAAAATCAAAACAGTTACCTAGAACTCAACACCTATGTGATACCACCATGAGCTGGAGTGTCTGTGATATCTGCACCCACCTCTATTAACACAGTAACAAGTTGAAAAGAAAAATATCTCTAACACAGAACTACATGTATCTGGAGTATTTATGTTCATAGTATTCATTCATTTCTGTACTGATACAATGTTATGTCATTCCTAATGAATTTACTTCATGATTACAGCTCGTCAGCTAATCTAAAATTACAATCAATATTCACATCATAATAATATTTTCACATGCGCTATAATACTTCTAGGATCAACATTTTGTAACCTGAGCTTCTCTGAGTTTCTATGTGTTAGCTTCAAGTTCTGAAGTTCAGACAAGTGGTGAGTATCTGGTTGTTCGGACAAACTTAGGGGAGCTGTACCAAATCAGACCAGGTGATGAATTAATCTGTATTTCTCTCATACCAAGTTATGCTCTCCCTTCCATGCATACCATGGTAGGATGTCCTTACTGTTCATGTTCCCCGATATCAAACAACCCTGACTAGCAGATATCAATGTAAGTTTCACTTGAAATATTGGTTGCATAGGTCAAGGTCAAGATGAGTGGGTGACCATGTGACACTGATGAAAAGTGATAGCTGTAGACAAGGAGATTGAATCCGATGTGCGTAATGTATCTCAATTTGTGCCTCAGGAAGCAAGATGATGTACACACAAGAGAATGAGACTGTCTGATCAGAAGATTCATGTAACATCATAACATAAGAGTAATCCACTGAGATATCAAGATGGTATTAAATTGAAATTCACAGTGATATCTAAGATGGTAATAAACTGTAATCAAACAGAGTATTCAAGTTTCAATCATAGCGACATCATTGTTAAACTTATGATGATGTGCAAACAACATGACAGTGTTGAGTGAGGACAGAGTACAGAAATTATTATGAACATATGTCTCTGGGTGTCCATAAGGTAAATCCTACTCTGGTGTGAGATCCTTCCGCATGAGGTAAGATCTAACACAAGATAAGAACTCCGATCTCGAAGATGTCTGTACCAGTCAAAGTTCAACACAATGATCTTACTGCATACACACATGTATTACCTATGATCATGGTGCTAACATTGCTTGGTTGCTAGCCCTGGACCAATTCAACAAAGCAATCTTTGAGCTAATACTATGGTGAGTTTGTCCAAGTTTTATGGATCATAGAACTAAAATTGTCTGTTTGAACTGCTCCACTGATGTGTTCAACAAAGCGACCGTAGCACTTCAAGTATGCATGATCGCACTGAGATCAACATCGATGTCAGTTTCCATTTTCAAAGAAGTCCAGTTTTAATACTAAAGCTAATACCTTTTACTGGTTTTCTTTACGATGTCCCCAAAAGCTTTTAGACCAAACTACAATAAAAATATGTCATTGCTAAAAGTTCCGACATAAAGTCTTACATCAGTCACTGCTGAAAAGTAGGTATCTGGGGAAATTCAATGTTGCTATAGTAACAGTTACCATGGTGACACAATGAACATGACCTACAGAACAAGACCATTTTGATCATGTAAAATTCATGTCTGGTTGTACAAAAGATGGGTGATTTTGATGGAATCACGAAGCAACACTCTCTGTTAACAAAGATGGACACACTAAAGCATAGGTTGTCGCTCTTGCACACATGACCATCAAGCAAAATATCCCAGTATCACAGACAAGGTCTCTAAAACAGATGTGAGTAAAAGTTTGAGTAACATCAGTGGTGACAGCAAAGACATTTCTATTGCTCAACAATCTAAAAGCCCTATACATTCAACATACAGCAATACAATTGGTCATATCAATGAATAATTATAAAACCACATACAAAACAATGGTACATATTATCAAATAGGTTTGTACTTGTAAATACTACACACATCACTGGTGGTTTTCAAAACCTGTAACCTTGAATTCATAACAATGACATGTCTGTCTTGAAAAATGACAATGAGGAAGGTACCAACTGAAGACAGCAAAGCGGATTTTTGTCACAATGCATTCCCTAATTATATTAATATTGGGAGGTTTTAGATGACATTTCTGTATCAAAAGACATGGCAAACATTGACAAAAGGATTTCTAACCAATCTGTAAAACACTCTAATGATGTGGATGTCAAAGACGTCACTTTCATTTAATTGAAGAATAAATAACCTAAGTGTAGTGATGCATTTGTTCAAAGAAAGACTGTTTCCTTGTGGGACTTGGTGTGGATCACCCTCCTTGTTGTACTGGATGTCTCTCGAACCTGACGTGAGATTTGACGTTCGACCCGGACACCATTCTGGTGCTCAACCTCCCGATGATCTGTACGGTCAGAAAAGTGACTTTGATGGAGACTATCTTCAGTGCGGGTTAGTCTCATGTTGGTAGATATTTGATCGTGTCCGTTCATCACAACCATTTCACTGTCAGTATGCACCGTCATGTAGCCATCAGACTTGCTCTGGGGCATTGACGGCCGGAGGGTTCCTGTGTCGGAGTAATCCTCCATACCGTTCAGGTTGTCGTAGTCTGATGCTTCCGACGATGGCTGTGTTTCAGCTTCCATGGGCTCCACTTTAACATCAACTACTGTGATAGGATGAACTACTTCAAATCCTTGATGATACTCAGATGTGGCCATTCTGGGGGGTTCTACATGCTCATACTCAGGGGTTTTGTCTGGATCAAAATCCGACACCCGATCGAGTGTTTGTGTACTGTGACCAAGATTGAGGCTATTCATCTCTGAAGCATCAGCAAACGAGGTCCGTGAACTGGGCACGGATGTCCTCACACTGTAATCTACTAAGGACATTCTGGAGTTGCCAGCAGTATCATAGTAAGATGATCCATCTATAGAGTACTCAGACAACCGACTTGATTGTATAGAACGGGTGTCAGTCCGACTGCGTGACATTTCAGGGGTACCGTTTGTGCCCAAATTGCGCGCTTTCGGAGATATGCTGCCTTCCCACCTCTAGGATTCCGTCTGAAATGTTCATCTATAGATTCTACCGTTCTCCTGCCTATCAACTGATCTATACTGGGCTCGATATCAAGCCCAAATGGAAGTGTAGGAGACTCATTAGCTTTCGGTTTGGGTGGGACATCCATCCTGGCTTTTCTGAGTTCCTCCATACAGATCTGAAGCTGTTCAACAACAACATCGTCATCATAGCTGAAGTCCTTTTCTAGTACGCTCTGGAAGAAGGACAACAGGTCGTCCATCTGCATCCGGCCAATTCGTCCTGGGAGGAGGAAGGACAAGGATTAAAAAACTGACATAATCATCATGTGCAAATTTCAGTAGATAAAGAAGTTTCCTTTTCAATACAACTGAATACTGTTCAAGCTTAGTATATTCATGGCATCATGTGCAACACAGCAATAAATTATTGTACATGCACAAAATGAAAACAGACACATCAAATACAGAATAAATGATATCTTGTTTAGAAAAATAACTTTATTCAACTGAGGAAACCTCTTCAGGAAGCAAGCACCACTGAACAGCCAGGCCCAGTTATAAAGCACTGTTATTTGTTGAAGCCAGTTCTGTCACATCAGCACTTTATACTACTGTGGTCAGGGGTTGAATCATTAACATCTCCTGATTATAATCACTGGTTTGTCAGCACAATAATAACAGGCTGGTGGCATTCATGAAGATGGTGGACATCTAAAGCCTGCATTACGATGGGCTTGCATTCCGCACACACCCACATAACGGATACAGTTGACAAAGGTTTTAACACTCACTCACTCACTCACTCACTATCCACTCCAATCAATCATAACATAGAGAGGAACCATCCTGTGACACAACTCCCAAGCGAGAGTCAATTAATTAAGCATATACTACGTTGGATGTATTTACACCAGACTGATGTGGAGTACCTACTTCTGTGCATCTTGACAATACAGTAGGACATGGCGGTGAGCACTCGGTCCCCCTCCAACATCCAGACATCCCACAGTCGCAGTGTCAGGTGGAAGGGAGTCTGGCAAACAACATACATCACACTCTGACTAACAAGTACAAGCAATACATCACAATTTGTATTTTAATTATTTAAACATGCTGAAACTACAGGATGCTATCCACTGAATAAAGGGTAATGTAGTTGTACATCAGACTATTGGAACAAAACAAGCAAAGACAAGACAATAGAAAATTTGGTTTACCCTCTTTACTCATGTAAGTCTTTAAAACATAAACATATATTAACATCCTCATTTCAAATGTGTTTAAAAAATGCTTACCCAACATGATACATACTAATATGATAACATAAACCTTAAAAAGTAATGATTACTGCTTTGAAATTGATATTTTTTTAAATTCTTAAGTTCAAATCTGCAAACAAGCAGATCTGGAACATAAAACACATAAAAACGATAAAACCCATCTTTATCATCACAGACCCAACATGTGATCTTCATCCAGCGTCACAGGTCCCTTTGTTCATACATATTTTTATTTACTAATCAACTGCTATTTCAATGTATGAGTTGTACTCACCCTGTCCAGGAAGCACTGAAGGAACCACTTGATGGTGTAGAGTGTTGGGTAAATCTCATTCCTCTCCTGCAAGTAAATCAGCCAAACTTCAACAGATGCTGCACTGGAAACAGTTACAAATATACTATTTCAAAAACGTATACACTATATTTATGTTTCCTTGGAGGTTGGGCCTGTGGCAATGTTTTACAGGTACACAGTGCCAAAACATGTTCCACTGAAAGTGTCTCTGTGCTAAATTACTGATGGATAGTTGACGGCAGCCGATGTCCTGGTGGCTGTGTTCTAGTTTCCAGCGGTCTCACAACGCTAGTGTCCCTGTCTCCAATGTGCCCAGGCACAAGAACAATACCAGTGATTGATACTATAAGGGTAAAAGATAATGCCCTAAAAAAATAGCGTTACCGTTATTATAGCTAAATGGATAGAATTTTTAATAAAACAAAAACAAATAACAGGATCGGTTTTGAACCATTTACTGCTAACAACAAATGGAGGTCACTGACAAACTTTTTACAAATATGGAAACGTCATAGATGACGTCACTGTTGAGAGTGACAACATTCGAGCTTAACCTTTGCCCATACTACCAGCCACCAATTTTGTCAATGCTCAACAATGTTAGAGTTCCAGTTGATGTTTTCATTGCTGCATTTTGTAATTTATTGTACAATTGTTAAGGTTCGCACAGGTACATGGAACCAATGTGAGTCAGAAATATCATCAATATTGAACCCGAGTTCAAATGAGCCGTAAGTGATTGAACATCAAGAGCTGAGCTCCTTATGAAGTCAACTAACAACGGGCGTGATAATGGCCCGTCATCAAGCAATTTTTGGGCATTATCAAGTTACAGTGGCCCGCTCATTTCTGATAACATCTTAATGATAATTCTATCCATTGTAGCTATAATATGAGATATATTCTCAACGATCTGGGTACGACTGGTAAGCAGTTTGTGAAGTCCCCAAGTCCGACCACACCATCCATTCAGTCACTTCATAAGACCAACTTAAGGTGCTTACAACCAGTTATAACAAGCAATCCCTAAGCTTACCTTAGCAATGAATGTTTGAAATTATTACTTCTAATTAAATACAGAGGTTCCCTATCAAGCAGATACTGAATACACTGAATGTTACACATTCATTCTCAGCAATAGAGCCCATGCATAGTCAATAACTGTCAGTTGGTGTGTTAATGAATTTACTTTAAGTATCTTACCAGATGTTTTCGGATTTTGGGGAGGAACTTTTTCAAGACAACATCATGATGTTCCTGAAATCGCAGGAGTTTGGGGAATCCATGGATGAAGAAGCCTGAACACAAAAAGCATTGGATAAAACTGTGGAGCATTAACTGGATGGTCTGAAAAATGTGATGAAGGGTTACACAAAGATGAGACCTTAGATTGCTTTGCCAGGTTTGCTCCCCTATAAAATATTGTTTATTGCCGAATTTGCAATTACTAGCTACTTACAGGAATATTTGATGTTAGTTGTTTAAAGATTCATTCAGCAATATTCTCGATACATAAAAGTGGCCTGTAAATAATTGAGTCTGGGCCACACAATGCAGTAAATGTTGTTGTCAACAATACATCACACTTTGAAACTGCACCATCAACCATGGATTATATGAAACAATCCATTCTGGCACTACACAGTTATGCATAGTATTGTTAGGAATGATGAAATCTCATAAAGGCATTTTGTCTGAATCCCAAGTCTTTTCAATCAAAATCTAAACACTGTTCACAATTCCCAGCTTTTGTCACAGTGTGTGTGAAACTAGGCTGGGCTACCTCGCCATGCCTTCACGAGAAGAACACTGGGTAACTATTTACAGTACACAATCTGGTTCCTACCATGAACTGTGTGTCTTTCTGTGACAAACAGCTGGGACAAGCCCCAAAAGGCCTCCTGAAATCATAGCAGAAATGTATGTACAGTATTTTATGACAGAGTCCAATCTACAAACCCTATAGAAAAGAATGAATATGAGTAGGGCCAATGTTTGTCATTGTGAGCATGCTTTCATGAGACAGTACTAATGAATATCAGAATATATGATTCAAATAATAACATTTTCAATCTTTTTATTTTTCTGTTTTGTGATTTGTGTTGATAATATATTCAGCAACACGAGAGCCATAACCAGTACACTAGTTGTTGACCGTTCTGGGTGTGAATACAGGGAAATCGGGTTGCCAGATGAAAGAAGTCAGGGATACACTAAGCATGTAATACCTCTTCATTGAGGTACATGAGCAGTAGGGCAGCGATCTCACTCATGCCCTGGCAGTACCCCAGTTCCGTGTTGTACACTGAGTAGGCTGCGAGGACATGGAACAGGGCCTGTTGTCTGCAACACAAGAGGAATACATCGATGAGATACCCTTTTGAGGCAGTTACTTGTTGTGTGTTTACATCTTGTTTAATGGCACACTCAGCCATATCACAGCTATACGTCAGGCTTTAAACAATATATTCTGGACCAGACAAACCAGTGATTGGCATCATAAGCAACGTTCAATAGAAGTGCCCAATGACATGTTGAATCCCTGAGTAAGATCTTTGGATCCATAATGACAAGTATGTGCTGTTGGGGACCTAGTTTAATCATGAAACCCTATGAAGCTTGAAGCAGCTAAAATATTCAGGAAAAGAGGGTATGAAAATTATTAATATATTTTCTAGCAAATAAAATAGTAAAACTATTAACAGGATTGAATACGCCATTGGCAAGCATTAATCATCTCTTACACAGCATCACAGAAACTTAAACTCTATAACCTTGAGTTGTTAAAACTATGTAATAGGGGATAATTTCCTGACACTACAGAACAAAACAATAGTTTGGAAATGGAGTCTGATGCAAATGATCTATATGTTGTCATCATAGATAAACACTACCAGTGGCAGTGGGGTAGCCTAGTGGTTAAAGTGTTCACTCATTATGCCGAAGACCCGGGTTCGATTCCCCAAATGGGTACAATGTGTGAAGCCCATTTCTGGTGTCCCCTGCCGTGATATTGCTGGAATAGTGCTAAAAGCAGCGTAAAGATAAACTCACTCACCCACTAAACTCTACCAGTCTGTTATTCCAAGACTGGTAACAATCTAGACAGACGAGTCAGTACTAAACAACAAGTCCGATAACACTGCAGCCTAGTTGGAGGTGACCAGTGATGTCTATCCCTGTTCATATCAACATAATGTCTATGTGTGTTTAACCAAGCATGAGAGATCACATTCAACAACTGGTCAGTATGATTCATGAGAGTTTTTGCCACAGATCAGCCTTGGATCTAGGTTGACAGTTTGATGGGTGAGAGAGATCAAACATATGGTGAACAATTATTGTTCTAGTAATGGTCCACAGACCTATCCTCCAGCAGGAGCCAGATCCCCCCACCATCTGCCCGGCCCTGTACTCACTTGACACCGTATCTTTCTCTGAACATGATGTGGTTCCTGTACGTTCGGTTCACATCCAAGTCAATCTGGCGAATGTGGGTCGACGTCCTCCTGGCACGCTCTCTCATTCGCTAAATACATGAAAAGGTGATTTTATATTCCCACCAGATTTTAAGAACGAAACACAAATATTTTGGTCTTCATTTGTGGCTAATCACATGAACAAACTCAACAGAACTTCTCTGATGTCTATCTCACTCGTTACACAGTGTTTCAAAAGAGCCAACTTACACTGAAAATACTTACAAGTTTTGTCACACTTCAGGAATATTCCACCTACCCTAGAAACACTTCAGGTGCAACTCCACCTACCCTAGATACACTTCAGGTGTTTCCACCTACCTTGTATACACTTCAGGTGTTTCTACCTACCCTGTAAACACTTCAGGTGCAACTCCCTACCCTAGAAACACTTCAGGTGCAACTCCACCTTGTAGAAACACTTCAGGTGCAACTCCACCTTGAAACACTTCAGGTGTTTCCACCTACCCTAGAAACACTTCAGGTGCAACTTCACCTACCCTGTATACACTTCAGGTGCAACTCCACCTACCTTGTAGACACACCCTCAGGTGTTTCCACCTACCCTGTATACACTTCAGGTGCAACTTCCTACCCTGTATACACTTCAGGTATTTCCACCTACCCTGTATACACTTACCATTTCCTCCACCTACCCTGTATACACTTCAGGTGCAACTCCACCTACCCTAGTATACACTTCAGGATTAATTCCACCCACCCTGAAACACTTCAGGTGTTTCACCTACCCTGCAAACACTTCATGATTAATTCCACCCACCCTGTATACACTTCATGATTGTTCCACCTACCCTGAATACACTTCCATGATGTTCCACCTACCCTAGAATACACTTCAGGTGATTAATTCCACCTACCCTAGAAACACTTCATGATTAATTCCACCTACCCTAGAAACACTTCATGATTAATTCCACCTACCCTAGAAACACTTCATGATTAATTCCACCCACCCTAGAAACACTTCATGATTAATTCCACCCACCCTAGAAACACTTCATGATTAATTCCACCAACCCTAGAAACACTTCATGATTAATTCCACCTACCCTAGAAACACTTCATGATTAATTCCACCTACCCTAGAAACACTTCAGGTGTTTTCCACCCACCCTAGAAACACTTCATGATTAATTCCACCAACCCTAGAAACACTTCATGATTAATTCCACCCACCCTAGAAACACTTCAGGTATTACACCAACTACCCTAGAAACACCCTAGGTGTTACACCACCTACCCTGTATACACTCCAGGTGTTTCTTACCTTGTATACACTCCAGGTGTTTCCTACCTTGTATACACATCAGGTGTTTCCTACCTTGTATACACTCCAGGTGTTTCCTACCCTGTATACACTTCAGGTGTTTCCTACCTTGTATACACCTCAGGTGTTTCCTACCTTGTATACACCTCAGGTGTTTCCTACCTTGTATACACTTCCAGGTGTTTCCTACCTTGTATACACTTCAGGTGTTTCCTACCCTGTATACACGTCAGGTGTTTCCTACCCTGTATACACCTCAGGTGTTTCCTACCCTGTATACACTTCAGGTGTTTCCTACCCTGTGTACACGTCAGGTGTTTCCTACCTTGTATACACTTCAGGTGTTTCCTACCTTGTATACACTCCAGGTGTTTCCTACCTTGTATACACGTCAGGTGTTTCCTACCTTGTATACACCTCAGGTGTTTCCTACCCTGTATACACTTCAGGTGTTTCCTACCTTGTATACACTTCAGGTGTTTCCTACCTTGTATACACCGTCCTGCTCTGCCTTGATCTTGGTGATGTTCAGGATGCGAGACCACACCTCTCCCCGGAGTCGGTCAGGGATTCCCTTGTAGATCCTCCTCGTTAACTGACAGATGTCATAAAACACCAGCATTAGCAAAATAACATCATAAAAACTGGCATGTTATTAACACAATACAATACTCTTTATAAAGCATTTTGCGATAACTGCTACACCTATGACAAAATGTCCTTCAACTCATCTCAACAATGAAACAAATATAAGTCATTTGGGTGAACTCATTTTCAAGCATGAAGAAGAAAGCAAGCAAACAACAACTTATAAGTAATGGAATATTTACCACACATTATTTATATATATAAACTCTTCACCAACATTAATAATACTGAGACAGACCTATCATATCAATGTCATTTCAGGCTGTAATATGGCAATCAAACAGAAGTACTAATCAACTGTAACATACAAGTTATAATTAATCTATTCCTTTCTGCTACAAAATGTTCTTACAAAATCATGTTTCAGTAGTATTAAAGCAATATGGAACGATCAACAACTGACACTATCACGCATCTTGTAAGTTTGGGTTTTTAGGGAGAGTTCATTCAAATACTGTGTTCAAATAAGCAAGTGTTTGGATGTGGAAATTACACAAGATGTCTATACTGAGCTTCCAGTAATAATGATAAATTCAGTGTAATTAAACAGAGACAAGCCTGGGTCATTCTGTACATTCTAAATATTTATATTAAAACAATATTTCTCAAATATCTATTGTAATGTATTGTATAGAACAGAACTATTGCAAGTATCTAGCAAACTAATAACACTGCAAATACTGAATAATGAACACAACTTCACAAGCAAAGCAACTAGTCACACTGTTGGAAGCATTCGTAAAATCCCTTTCATCTGATGTCATTTAATAAAGGCTGATCAATGTCAGTGTCTGGTTCTCAATACTGAGGCATTGAAATCCTAGTTTGTCTGAACACCAAACATAAAACATCTACTGTAAATCATGAAATTACAGTGAAAACTTTAACAGACCATACTGTCATAATTGGTTCTCTGCACTGCATACAATGGAGCTTATCACATAAAACCCTAGAAAACATTTGCACTTGACTGTTTCTCACTGGGTAAAGTATCAAATAATGGTCTGTTTAGACAAATGGGTCAACCTGTCATGGCAGTCTTAGCCTCCATGTATGTCATGTTTGTCTTACAGTAATGAAAGCTTACATTGTGACGCTTCATAAATACAGCACATTGCTTATCTACATTCAAGTGAAGTAGGTGAAAATGTCAGTGTAAATATTAACTCGAACTGTAAAACTCCACACCATGCAATGGTATCAAACATTCTTTATGCTTGTCAATTAATGAGAGGGTGCTTTTAGATTTCAAAGAAAGGTTGTTCACATTCACACCATGATGCAATCTAAACACACATTCAACTGGTGACATTAATTTCATGATTTACAGTGTACTAATATGTTTGTATTTACACATCAAGGAACAAGACTGATATGTTAAGGAATTACAGGACTGTCGAACTAAACAACTGATTGTAACAACATCCCAAACAGGAAGCAATCAAGATTCTCCCTCAGAGGTAACAACTGTGCCAATCTTGTCATCTACATGTTCATCTGTTGATATGACAAGTGGGTCTTTAACTGAGTAGAAAGTGGAAAATGTCTTTTCCTCAAGTCACGATGACATTATTTGACAGGAAAATTAAATGTATGACATTGTCTGTTTACCATCTGATCTCCGTATGAACTATAATGGCATTAAGGTACAGTGCACATGAATGATGTACTTTATCACTGTCTACACAATACATGATAGTGAAGCAGCTAATCTACAGATAACAAGGTTAGAAAACACAACAAGGACAATGGTTAGATAGATGGACAGTGTTAATGACAAGGGCGGACCAGTGGATTGCAACCCAAACCAGAACCAAACATTCCTGATATCATGGAACAAAACATGGTGCTACTTGTGGTTCTACTGCAAACGTTCAATGACAAAGCACAACTTGAAAGATATCCGATGGTATATGTCATGATAATGAATTTGAAACAATCTTGACAACATGATATGACCTGGTGCGACCACTGACCAAGATGAGGATGCCAACTCTAATGACGTGCAGCGACTGATACAGACATGGAACGGTACCACGCACAGGCTGATGACAAGCACCCAGCCCTTCTCCTTGATGATTTGTGCAATCTAATGACGTGCCGCGTACTACTGATACAAGCACCCAGCCCTTCTCTTTGATGAATGGTGCAAGACACGGAATGGTACCACGCACAGGCTGATGACAAGCACCCAGCCCTTCTCCTTGATGATTTGTGCAATCTAATGACGTACATAACCTACCCAACTTCAAGAAACAATCCTTCCAACTAATCTCTTGTCTGGACTACCATACATGATCATAAACAACTCATAAAATACCATATCCCTTGCCTCCCCAATCTAAATCTGTCCACCACGTGCCGGCTCCATTCTCCATTCAACTATCCTTTTCCACATTACACTACCATCTCCTCTACAATCAACTATTCCTTCCGCATTACACTACAATCTTCACCACAACCAACTATCCCTCTCCACATTACACTTCAATCTTCACCACAACCAACTATCCCTCTCCACATTACACTTCAATCTTCACCACAACCAACTATCCCTCTCCACATTACACTTCAATCTTCACCACAACCAACTATCCCTCCCACATTACACTTCAATCTTCACCACAAACAACTATCCCTCTCCACATTACACTTCAATCTTCACTTCAATCTTCACCACAACCAACTATCCCTCTCCACATTACACTACAATCTTCACAACCAACTATCCCTCTCCACATTACACTTCAATCTTCACCACAACCAACTATCCCTCTCCACATTACACTTCAATCTTCACCACAACCAACTATCCCTCCCCACATTACACTTCAATCTTCACCACAAACAACTATCCCTCTCCACATTACACTTCAATCTTCACCACAACCAACTATCCCTCTCCACATTACACTTCAATCTTCACCACAACCAACTATCCCTCTCCACATTACACTTCAATCTTCACCACAAACAACTATCCCTCTCCACATTACACTTCAATCTTCACCACAACCAACTATCCCTCTCCACATTACACTACAATCTTCACCACAACCAACTATCCCTCTCCACATTACACTTCAATCTTCATCACAACCAACTATCCCTCTCCACATTACACTTCAATCTTCATCACAACCAACTATCCCTCTCCACATTACCCTACAATCTTCACTTCAATCTTCACCACAACCAACTATCCCTCTCCACATTACACTACAATCTTCACAACCAACTATCCTTTCCGCATTACACTACAATCTTCACCACAACCAACTATCCCTCTCCACATTACACTACAATCTTCACCACAACCAACTATCCCTCTCCACATTACACTACCATTTCCTCCACAACCAACGATCCCTCTCCATATGACACTACCATCTCCTCCACAACCAACGATCTCTTTCCACATGACACTACCATCTCCTCCACAACCAACGATCCCTCTCCATTGGACACTACCATCTCCTCCACAACCAACGATCTCTTTCCACATGACACTACCATCTCCTCCACAACCAACGATCCCTCTCCATATGACACTACCATCTCCTCCACAACCAACGATCTCTTTCCACATGACACTACCATCTCCTCCACAACCAACGATCCCTCTCCATATGACACTACCATCTCCTCCACAACCAACTATCCCTCTCCACATGACACCACTATCCATGACAGTATCCCTAACCTGTGACACTTGCTGAAGCAACAACCTAAGTGACTAGGACACAAAGAGTAAGCAAGGCTGTGTCACTACAAAGATCAAATCATCAGTCTACCTCCTATGGGATCCGCCCTTGGACCTTCATACGAACAACATGAAGAAGAATGATGTAAAGCTTTTCACCTTATTTACCTTTTCACCGGGAAAATATTTGTCCCAGTTCTTCAGCATTTTCAACCATTTTTGAGTTCTCTCTATCTCGAGAGTCTTAGCCTGAAACAAAAGGCGACCATAAGAAGCATTCAATCTGCTTTAATGATACATCACTTCAGCTTCTCCATCCCATTAAGGCAATGAAACATTACATGGCCTATGAACATTGTCTCAACATCTGATAGTAAAACTACAATTGATTTATCAAGTGAATAGGCATTTGGTGTAAACACTTGGTATCTCATATTGTTAAGAATTAACATTGCACATTCTGCATGTCCTCTGATACACTAAAGTGAAATTTTCAATCTAAAATTTCCAGATGGCCACCACCAAAGCACACCTTCGTGAGAGCACAGCCTTAAAAGCAACCTATTCTCTCGACAACCACTTCAACTTTATTGTTAACTCGAACTATAGTACTGTCGGAAATAGAAAAAAACTGTATTTTCTTACTTATCTCTACAATTTATGTAGTTGATATGTGAAAGTGAGAAAAGGACTTTACTGAGGGGAAATTAGTGCAGAAATGAGCAATGAGGGTTTTTTCTAAGTCCAAAAAGACTTATTTGGAACAGACCATGGCTTTATGCAAATTAGTGTGCGACGATATTGTATTACAAAGGACACTTTTTAAATGCCCAATTTGAAATTAGACGTAGATACATTATAAACGATAGCTGACGTAAAAAATAATAACTTTTATGCCGAAACTATTAAGGATGTAGCTACCATGCAGTCTCACTGTCACTATAAAAAGAAACAGATAGGAGGGGTCGCCTCAAAAGCAAAACCTGGGGTCGGGCTGGGGGATAGAGATATCAGCTAAGATAAGATAATCCTTTAGGGCAATTATACTGGGGAGGTACACGCGTCGCCATAACAATTTACAAATAATATCCAGTCCTGTCGATCTTCGGTGGTCATGCCACCTATATACTCTGATCGCGCTTCTATGGTTTTCGGGTATCATACTCTCTTACATATCTCAACATAAACTTTATGAAAGAAAGACACGTAAGATGTTAATCAGTAGATGAGACATAGTCAACACACATGAAAAAGCACAAAATATCTTTGAGATGACCCCTTGTGCCTGTAAGCAGCACCTGCATTTCATGCCAGGTGAGTCGACGGTCCGTAGTCAAACCTGGCTGAGCGACCTAATTGCCATCTATAGTCTGATCTATTGTTTTCAGCAGCAACTTTTGCCCGATTTTACGAGTAAACATGCTTTTCTGGATATCGTATTTCGCATCCCACTGAACGCCCAGTTAGACCGAAGTGGGTTATTTCGACATATGCTATTTGCAATTGTGTCAATTTTAGGGATACAGAGTAACAGCCTAAAAACAGTTTTTTTCTATTTCCGACAGTACTATAGTCTGGTGTTACACATAATTTATGAAATTATCGTAAGATGTCCACAAAAATGTGTATAGGCAATTTGTCTGACACAGCTTAAACCTGACATGGCTCGAATGACTAAAAGGGCTGTAGAATAGCTACAGATCTATCACTAATGTTGATACATTCCATTAGCTACTCAAGAGTTTTTTAGATCAGAAAACACTAACAATGATAACATCAGTTTGATATAATTGCTGCAAAGTATTGTAGCAAAACAAGACTATAATATGACATTTTTACCACTTGCTAGCATTAATTTCAGACAACGAATGCACTACTCCAAACCTTGGTTTCTGCAGCATCTGTGGTGGCAGGCAGAGCATGGTCACTGCAAGACAGAGGAATATCTAGTTATACATACACATGAAACCAGATCACAGGTGTATACATGATGCATGCAGCTCGCACACTGGGATGTACATAGGCCTGGGACATGCTCCACAAAGTGTTCGTAGCATTACGATCTATTGTAACTCTAAACTATATCACTGGCTTACCAATGACGTAGAGCTACTGAACCTTTGTGGATAGGGTCTTTGATCAGAAGCTGATACTTGGCCCCAAGATTAGAACAAATTCAGTAAACATTTCAAAACTGGACCAATTAACCCAACAACCAAATCTCAATTGATTTCAACATAGTTATAACTTAAGTGTTGGCTTGTCGAGTGAACTTGTATTTCCTGAGATCGGGGCGTTTAAAGGGGAAGACATTAATGCTTAGTTTTAGGTTATTACATACACTGTTGATTAATACAATGATAAACTTTGAAGAAATCCCCTTTAAGACCAGTTTGCATGCCTTGAGTTCTTACTATGGAATCCCTGATAAAATCCACACATCCCTACAGTATTCTTTAATTATTAAACGATTACATAGATTACATTAGGATGTACTGTTTTAAAATCTGGACTGGTGAAAAGTAACTAAGCTCAATGTTCTTTACCACAACTAGTCAGAAGAACCAGCTGTTAATTAATAAGTGTGAACTACATACTGAATGAAGCCAAATCTGTCTGTCACTTGGTAGACCTCAAATGCTGGATCCTCCCAAGGGTCAATGTGGGCACCCTCTTCTCTGCCCTGGAATACACAAACAAAAGATGTACGATTAGTCTGGTGTTTGAGGATGCACCCAGTCTTCCTGGATTTGGCAGTAAGCTGTACAAACCAGTCAATGACAACATGAGTAATATACCAAGCCACTGGGATTTGATGACACGCAATCCAGACATGGAGTCAGACCATCTCATCCAATGATATTTGTACATAAATAAACTGCAATGGATTCCATGCCAATGATTTTACTGATTTCAGAGTGTTTTTGTTTGTTTTGATATATGAAGAAGAATTGTGTAAAGCTATAATTGCTGACTTATATTTTCAGAATTATGTTGAGTTACAAACATAAAAACCATTGTGCATACTTAGCATGGATCCATTGTACAGATTTACACAGGAATGAGTATGTACATTGGTTGTTCTGTTTTTTACCTCCATATGCGCAAAAACATTGAAGTTGATCCCTATATAACCCTCCTCAATTTTACCTAGCACAGTGTCAGACATCAATATTGAGTTATATAGCCATTTTTGTGGGGCCTCCCAAACTGTCAACTGCTCAAAAATGGCTAATTGCTGGCATGTAATTGAGGGCTACTGCACAAGATGTTGGTTGTCATCCCCGGACTCTCAGCCAATTGGCCAGAAGATATCAGCAAACTAATGAAGGACCTCAGGGTGTCCATAAGTGGCAACACCTAGGGGAAATACAGCCCTCAGAATCACAAAACTTCATCCATTGATGTCAAGTGGTGTGTTGAAAACAGAGTGGCTCCCATGTCCTTGTTTGTCCAACAGTAAGTCCAAATTGCCTAAACTCAGCAGGATATAGAGCCATACGACCTATCACACATCCCTTGCTATTCCCAGTGCACAAAGAACCATGACTAGTTTGATGCCAAGCTAGATGTCACTGGAATTTGAGGTCATGGGGATAAAAGTCAATTTGTTTTGTTCATGAATGATGGCCAAGCTCATGTTTGGTACCGCAGAAATGCTACATATCCACACAACAGAATATCTTGGAGCAAGTACTGTTTGACAGGGGTCATATCACTGTAAACCTGACCAAGTGACGATCAGTCAAAATCTTTCTTTTTACATTTAGATTTGCCATTTTATCATTCCTTCGGGGTCCATTTATCCAGACAGTAAATCAAATTGAGGTTTGGAAATGTTCCTATGCTGTTGTTAATGGTAACATATTGAAACTATGAAAAATATGGGATGTTGTGATACATGGAAGTATGCGTGTGTTTATACCTAACAGGTAGCCAAAGATCTACAACTGATTGACATGGCAAAATTTGTATCAAAATTGAACATCATATTAGAGTTATTGATGCTATGTTTGAAATATACCTTGTTTGCTCATGTTGTTTCAACAACAAAATGAATAATTGCATCTACCTTGTCATATCTGGCGACAATCTCTGCCCTCTCCTTGGCAGCCCTTTGAATTTCATCATAGTCGGTGACAGTGCTAGTTGCTGAAACAATGAAGGAGAAAAACACTGTGAACATGTTGATCACCACCTGTTGCATCAATAAAAGTAATTAAATCATGCTGATATCATGAACATTACATAATCAAACCCACTTTCCTTTTATTCACATAACCATCATAATATTCGTCAAAAGTCCTTAATTTCAATCTAGTTAGCAAGTTACCAGTAGCTATATATAGCTCAACTTATAACAGTCCATACCTTAGGCATAAAATCAATTTAAAAAGACCGGGTAGCTCCGAGACAGTTAAGAAGACAAAGAATAGTCTGATGACAGATGTTTGCAGAAGCACCAATCAGACAATCATGAACACAGAGGTACAGATAAGCTGCGTATCTGCGTAAATTACGCTAAATATTTATGTGAAAACTCAATTCCTGTTAAGTCTATTGCGTACAAGTACGCTTGAAGTTATGTAAATACTCAATAAATGTGATCTTACATGTGTACACACAAAAATGTCAAATCGTAGCTTGCTTATCAGTGGTTAGATAAATTAACTGAAGTATATTGAGAGGTTCCTATCAGAAAATGAAGTTGACAACTTGCAGTCTTTCTAATTGTTTCCCATATTACAGATCAAATGTAAATCAAAACACTAACATTTAAACTTTATTATATTTTGTAAAATTAATGGAAAATGGCAAAATACCCAATTGAGTTTGAGTGAGGTGAGTACAATTTATTTCGTTACTCAAAGGAAAATTAGGATACCCAATTGAGATGAAGACAAGGGAGTACATAACTCAAGGACCCAAAAAGTTATCTGTAGCTCTGTGATCAGAATAACACTAAATCACTATATCAGTGTTACCCCGGATCTTCTTCTGTGTTCGCCTTAACTCAAAAACCTGCATGTTTCAAGCAAATAAATCTACCTTTCACGCACGATATTTTCTACCTGCGTGTTCTGCACGCAAAGAATTTTGTGTTCTGGGTAGTTACTAAATTACTTCCTTAATTCTCATGATACTGAAATGTAACATTGTCCGTTTTGACATGGTGATGTTACCATAACTTGGAATTCCCCAGGTTTATAAATAGAGACCTCACCAGATGGCGTGCAAAACTCAGAACTGTGTATGACCATACATGTCACGAATTCATACCTTATATAGTTATTTGCGGTTCGAATTTTCCAAGTCATGTGTTGTGTGCGACACCTCCCAAAATTCTTTATGAATGGGTGAAAGTTCAGTTGATCCTTCTTCAAAATAATGACTTGTGGACATGTGAACCGATGACTTGTGAAACACAACAGGTACACCAAAAACATATATTCCCCAAGGAAAAAATAAAATAAAATAAAGTTTCTCTCAGCTAATTTGACTTGTGAATGATGATAAAATTCTCTGAAATGCAAGGAAATTTCAAAATTTTACGGGGGCTATGCCCACTGACTCCCATAGAGACCTCGCCACTTCGTGGCTCTGGCATAATTCTGTGTGCATGCACATGCAAGATTCAAAGGGCTATATGTTTTAGGAACATCAAACTTTTATTCCTACTGCAAATATTGCATCTACTGTAGCCACTCTGCAGTGTTTGAATCGAAGAGGATCTGGAGATCCTGGGGTGTGTGATCTGCTCCTTTGGGAATTGAGTCCAGGGACCCCCATATCTTATCTTTAACCATCAGGGTAATGACAAGGACCCCTTGAAATAATGCTCAATTTTGAAATGATGTATGTCATAGGAAATGTCTTTTGGAACAGCCTTAATCATGAAACTAAGCACAGCTTCTGGATCCACTGTTTACTCTAGAATGTGGTCAGTAATGACATGAATTACCACCTACGTGCTTCACCTTCAATACAAAACAATCTCATATTGCAATCTCGACATGCACTCAAAACATAAACATCCGCTCACATTCAGTATGTTTGTTTGTCAATGAAATTTACTCACATTGCAAAGCAAGCTCCAAGGCTTTGTTCAAAACCTTTAAAAAACACCAAGGTTAAAACACAGGGGATCCAGGGTTAAGGAGGTCTGCTACAACTTAAACCTTGGCAGCAGACCACTTGTAGAATGAATATGTTTTGTTTGTTTCTTGACTGTCTTTGGGAGCTTTTTACTCAGACACCAGTTTGACAAATCACCCCAATCCTTCTGTTGGCAATGTCCCCCAAGCTTATGATTACATCATGTAGACTGAACAGTGTCAAGATCTCTCATGAGCATTCATGTTTCTTTTATATTTTCATTTTACGTGAAGTACAGTGACTATAAGAAAAATACCTCCGCTTTCTCACTGAGAATAACATGGGAGGCATGTCATGATCACTTTCCTGTTGTGAGGTGAAGCATGGGAAGTGTGACAAAATCACATACAACAAACACTTTCAGTTTCAAAGTTTTGGGTAAAATAATGCATGAGTGCTCTGGAATTCACATTGAGGATAGGAGGAAGGTGGGACAGGTTAAACATAAGACACAAACGCATTACAAAAGATGACAAAAGTTTATTCAGCTTGGACAAAGCTGGGACTACAGCTGAACAATAGTTGGATAGTAACTCCTCAAGGTAAGCAGCTTGGACAATAGTTTGACAAAGCTGGGACTACAGCTGAACAACAGTCAGAGTCATGATCACTTTCCTGTTGTGAGAGTGAAGCATGGGAAGTGTGACTTGAATGATGAGTTAGAGGATAGGAGGAAGGTGGGACAGGTTAAACAGCTTGGACAAAGCTGGGACTGCAGCTGGGGATAGTAACGATAGCTGGGACTACAGCTGAACAACAGTCAGAGCTTGAATGATAGTTAGATGAATGCAGCTGCGACTGCAGCTGGGACGATAGCTGGACAGTGACTCCACAGTGACTGAACACTAGCTGGGGCAATAGAGCTAACAGTATCTGGGGCAATAGGTGGCTTTGAGTCAGTGGACATACTTTCCCTCTACTGCCCAGCCCGAAGTTTCCCGTACACACTCTTACTGGCCAAGGTCCACTGACTCACAATACCACCTCCTTCTGGGTGCTAGTATCACACATACCTTGACTACGTCTGGGTGTTCATGACAAACTAGTCCACTTGAGAATCACTTAAACATCATAAAAGGTGCTGTTCACACCTAGCTAAGCACTGACAGCAACACCCGACAAGAGATTAAGTGTTCAAGCCGAGGATAGATTCGAATACAGACAGCTAAGAGGAATCAACGATTTGCTGTCACACATGAACTCAATTTGTCGTGAGCCATCTCAGCTTTCTGAGTTTGACTTTATTCTACATAACCTCTGTCATATTTAGAGTTCCACTTAAAATCAATAGAACCACTTCAGTTCAGGACCTAAGTTTCTGTACATAATACAAGAGGCTATCATGTCATCACTTCAAGCATGATTTCATCAGTCAGGTATGGTTCATCACTTCTGCTGTAGTATCATCACCTCTGCTATAATTTCATCACCTCGACTATGGTTTCATCACCTCTGCTATAATTTCATCACCTTGGCTATGGTTTCATCACCTTTACTTTAGTTTCAACACCTCTACTATAATTTCATCACCTTGACTATGGTTTCATCACCTCGACTATGGTTTCATCACCTCTGCTATAATTTCATCACCTCGACTATGGTTTCATCACCTTGACTATGGTTTCATCACCTCGACTATGGTTTCATCACCTCGACTATGGTTTCATCACCTCCTCGACTATGGTTTCCGAACCGTTTCATCACTTTGGCTATGGTTTCATCACCTTGGCAGAAGTATCATCACTTCGGTGATGGTTTCATCACCTCAACTATGGTTTCACCACTTCAGCTGTTGTATCATCACCTTGGCTATGGTTTCAACACTTCTACTATGGTTTCATCACCTCTGCTACGATTTCATCACTCAGCTATGGTTCACCGCCTCGGCTATGGTATCATCACATCCACTATAGTTTTCATCACCTTCACTATGGTTTCATAACATCGGCTATGGTTTCATCACATACAATGATGTCATCACCCTGGATTTGTTTTTATCACCTCTGACATTTATATACAGAAAGGAAATACAAGAAGCTACACTCAAGCACTCTGGAATGTAAATATTTAACTCTTTGAGACAAAATCTATCGATAAATATGCAAGAAACACAGGCCAAAGAAAACGTTTTTGCTCAGCAACCCATTCAAGTGTACACAAAGCGTAAATAAGCCTGTTTTCTTGTTGACCTAGTTGCATTCAGATCCTGTGTGCCAACATCAAGGGAATAGATAGAGCAAGCACCTTGTAAACCACATCAAGTTTACCTTTCAACACTACATAAACACGATGTGGCAGCGTAGACACTGCAGTCCAATCAATCACCCTTCACTAGTCCCTCCTAACCTTCAGTGTAATCACAGCATAACTAGCCACACAGACCACTTTATTGTGATCCTTTAACTCATCATGGCAGTGCAATGCTGGATGCTACATTGTGTCGTGCAAACCTATCATCACGAGGAAATGCAATTAAGTATTGATAGTATTGGAACCCAATTTGTGAGCATGATGAGTTACAGAAACAGTTTCAGTTGTAGCAATACTGCAATAACCATGACGTCGTTGTCATCATCATCATCATCATCATCATCATCATCATCACCACCACCACCATCATCATCATCATCATCACCATCATCATCATCACCATCATCATCATCATCACCATCATCATCCTTATTCTATAAAGTGCCCTATACATGCATACAGCATGATCTGTAGCCACACAAACATATCCCCAAACAATAAATCAACGTGCACTCAAATTACATCCTCAGCTCTCTCAAGACTAAACAACATTCTCAATTGTCATTTAGTTTCAGGCTCACATTACAATTACATCTGACATGGAAATTCTACACCATTATACAAGCTGCATGTAATAGGACCATTGGCTTATCAGTGGGTTTCAGTTACACAAACCAATCTGCTGTCTGTTTCTCTGTTGTGTGTTTAGAGTCAATTGTTGGTTGTTTTCATGCAGCATCAGACCATATTCCAGCTATAATATGACAGTGGCTTATCAATAATCAAGTGTAGACCATAGATACTAGTGACTGATGCTATGAACATCAATCTTTGGCACCAACGGCAGAAATGACAACCACAGGGAGAATTATTCTATAGCTTGGAATGGTAACATTGTAGAGGTCCTTCCTTTCAAATAGTGCAGAAAACTTCCAAACCACACATCTTGTCAATGTCTAACAACCTCTCTGCCAGCTACACTAATGAGTCATCAATGCTATTGAAAAACATTATAGTAATTACCAGTGGTTAGTTCTGGGACTACATTACATGAAACTGGTGATTAATACAATATTAATTAAATCTAGGGACTTGCTGCAATAGCATTTATATCTTGTGATTTAGTTCCAAAACTGTTCCATATTTAACAGTCATAAGGTATGTTTGGGTTACGACAACAACTCCTCAATGTTTCTGCTTCATTCCAAACACTGAGTGACATGTGTAAGGTCAAAATGTTCCTTGAAACAATTAATCTGATGTCATGTGCATAATGTTCACATAAAAGAATGAAGATTAATATCTTCCCATGTTTCTCCCCATCATGTGTTATCTGTTGGAATCACAGCAGCATCCCACAGAGAGGTGGGGGATATAAATCATTATCAACCCAGCCCAGGACACCAGATGAACAAGGACACGGTATTTCCTTAAGATAACCATCATCAGCGTCTTCTTTGCTTCCTCTGAGTAACAACAGATTACATGTATAGCATGTTTAATGATTCATATACCACAGTTTGAAACCATGCATGAGTCATAACATGAAATCTGTAACCATGGCAACCATAAAGGAACTGATAATGTTGTACACAATCACCTGTATTGATGGTTTATAAAACCTCTAGTCTGTCTGGATAACCTTTACAGAGAATCAACACACAAAACCAGATTAAGAAATAACGTTCATGTAATGCAGCTAAATCCTTTCCGATATCTCTAAATCCTTAATTTAACATCTTTACAAGCTAACAACCATTTCACCAAACTGAATTATTAGTCAACACCAAATAATACTTGTCGATGAGTTGAAGTGGAATCACTGTCCCCATTTTGTGACTTACAGTAAAGAAAGGCTGACCTAAATCAGTTTTAGAGTGACCTGTGCATAGAGGCATCTGTTGTTAATATTTCAATACATCATGTATTAGATTGTGCTATCATTAATTGAGATCATGACAAGTTACAATGTGTTCCTGACCACGCCCATCCCAATTTAGCTCACCGTAGATAATAATTATTGCTGAGATCTATTAACATTCCTACGTGACCTACAGGGTGTGGCACTGGAATATAATTCAATGTGTTCAGTTGTCTTCTGTCAGCTCATTATAATTCCTGTATGTTCATATACTTACTCTTTCAGCCAAAATCATATTTATAATTTTCAAAAATATATCTACATAACATAACAGGAGAAAAAAATCATGTTTTCTCTACTGGACAATCGCAGACTACAGGTGAGGTGAGGTGAAATTGGGTTTAACGTTGTGCTGGAGAATATTTCGCTCATATGATGACGTGCATGCGTGTGTATGTGTATGTGCGACTGCTTGTACTAGCCCAGACTTAAGCTGGTTTTATAGTGCTAGCACACTGAGATACCATGCCGCAGTGAAGCATGAATGCCCCACTCAGACACAGTATACTGACTCCGAGCCGACCAGTCCTTGTTGTACCCAAAAATGCCGAGCGCCAGGCAGGGACCAACAAGTACAATATTTTAACGTCTTTTGGTATGACGCGGTCGGGGATCGAACCCGCGACCTTCCGCTCTCCGGGCGGACGCTCTAACCACTACACCGCGGAGGCGGTCCGCAGACTACAGATCTGATATACAACTGATATCATATGTCTTCTTATTCTTCAGCAGATTCGTCTGCCCAGACAGCAGGGGGTCGGTTGATCCCAGTTCATACTATTCCAGCTATAGGAAAGTACCCTACCCTGCCCTCTGTATTAAGGGAATAAACAAGGGGTGGGTGAGTGAGTACTGCTTATCGCTGAATCAGCCATTTCGCAGCTATATGCAGCAAGGGAATAAACAAGTTATTGCTGGGTGCAGTGACAGTATACTGTGAGTAGGCATTCAATATAAACTACAGCATGGTATCTCATTGGATGCACTAAACACCATAAACTCAGCAGTAGACAGGACTAATACAAGCAGCCCACATAAACACAGACACACACATGTATTCATGCACACAGCAGTAGACAGGACTAATACAAGCAGCCCACATAAACACAGACACACACATGTATTCATGCACACAGCAGTAGACAGGACTAATACAAGCAGCCCACATAAACACAGACACACACATGTATTCATGCACACAGCAGTAGACAGGACTAATACAAGCAGCCCACATAAACACAGACACACACATGTATTCATGCACACAGCAGTAGACAGGACTAATACAAGCAGCCCACATAAACACAGACACACAGATGTATTCATGCACACAAATGTACTCATCATCCTCATGCACACACAGACAGGCACACATACGCACGCACACACACACATATGTACTCACATGTGCAGGCACGTACCTGTTCTGTAAATTATCAACTGATATTGCTGCTACTGTAAGGACTGATCCACCATTGGCATACAATGACAAACAATTAGCTATTTCATTTTCAGTATTTGTGTAAAGCCTCTATGACAAACACTGCACTGAAAATCAATTAAATTCATTCATTTGCATGTGACAAGGATTATTTTAGGTAACATCCTATTAGTGATCAACTTTAACTGACCCCTCTGTAAATATGTGGTAAATATATGATCAAAAACTAAGTAATTGTGCCATCAATCCCTGTGTAATAATCCCATCTTAGCAGTGTCACTTTAAAGTTTTGGTGATTACAAACTTGACTCAAATATGACTACACAGTGCCATTTAGAAAATGATCAAATCTAACATGTTATACTTGCAATTATGTCCCATCCAGGGATTTGAACCCACACCCGCTCAACACCCTCAGTGGAAGTCGCGGTGGCTGAGTGGGTTAGGCATCTGACTTTGTGTGCTGGATATTAGGTGCCTGACTCTGAGGGTGTGGATTCGAATCCTGTATGGGACTCAACCCAGCCAAAAGTACTGGAATCTATACTTTACTGACAAAGTGTACTCCCAAATACACTGGACTCACATAGTTACTTCCTTCTGTTTTCAAAACTGCATCAGTAAACAAGAGACCTAGATCATGTAGGCAGCTGCATATATGTATTGACATGCATAAAAATGAGTTTAACATGTTTGTGTGAGTAATTGAGTTTAGTTTTACACCACACTCAGCAATATTCCAGCTATATGGCAGCGACATGTTTGAGAAAGCCATGTTTTTGTATTCTGGATTAATGCTAATATGGGTATTTCAGTCATTTCCAGACATTTCAGAAGCCTGATTAATGTCATAGTTTGCGCAGTTAACTCAGTTATCATGATCATGCTGCTGTGAGACCAAGGATTATAGGATCTGAACGTATGACCGTGGAACAAGGTACACAGTGACCCATCACAGATCGGACCACTGTGCCGTGCCCACTGTTATTGTAAGTAAATGATACTCTCTGCTTGACAGTTCACACCAATCACCATATATGTTACGATAACTGCTCAATGACTAATAACACAGGGCCTCTGCTGATGCTAAGTACTGTTAAGTAGGTAACTGTAGCATGAATCAGAACTGTTATTACCATATTGCTGGTATGCAAAGAGCATGGTTATAATTTATAAGTATTACTTCATAGATTAGGATACAGAGACCTCTACAAGATGAGGGAGTGAGTGAGTTTGGTATAATGCTGGTTTGGTCCATTATTGCAAAAGCATTGTTAGCAATACACTGATAATCTGCAATACCTTCAAAGTAAGACCAGCCTGTAAATAATCATAGAAAATAACAAGTGAAAACGTTGTAAATATCCCTAATTATAAACTCTAAACATGATTAGCCTAGCAATATATTCACATAATACTTCTAAATTCTTATTTGTTTTTGTTGTTGAACAATTTGGCTGTCAGCAAAATATTCTAGTCAGGACCAGACAATCAAGTGATCAAAAGTGCAAGCAACATTAGAAAACAGTAAGCATAATTATGTCCCATGCATTATGTAGTTCAATAAAAATCACAATAATATATCCTTCATATTACAATACCACTGCCTAAAGTGAAATTCTACAAATACCAAGCAGTTTTTTTTCATTGCACAACAACACAAACAAAATCATCCAAAGGCAAGGTGAAATTTCAATGTTTTGTAAACAAGGCTACATGAATAACTGAAGAAAGGGAAGGACTGTATATCAGCCCTCAATTTCCTTGTTGAGCAATGAAAAAATCAATCAATAAACACACTGAATTAGCTTATCATCCTCGGTGATTTCCCAAATGACATCACAATCAAAAGGATATAAGCCATGCAGTTTCATGGGATATTCCTCAATTATTAAACAGTCCCTTTGCAATTTGTTTTCGGCTTTCTTAAATATTCATTCTCATCAAAACAACCAGTCATAATGGTCAAAGCATGCAAGAACAGGTTATGTTTGGCCTAGTATGCCCATCACAATGCTTAACATTTGAGGATAGTCGTCTTGAGTCGGCAAGACGACATGTTGATGGAGTGTCCCGGAATGTTGATGGAGTGTCCCGGCACTCCGAACCAGACTAACTCAAACCACTGTCAGTATAGCACAAGTGTCACACCCAAGTCACTGATGCTGGGTCAAATGACAAACAAGTCAGTAGATTGCCCTGAGAATTAGACACGCTACAGACATGCTACAGGCATGCTACATACATGTAACATCATAATGCATCAATGAGCAGCAAGGAGTGTACCTGTGTGTACATATCAGTGAAGGTCAAGGGCTACTTGAATTATGTTCCTGTAGGATGATAATCTAGGGACACCCCTTACATCAACAACAACATCTTGGCTATGAAGATAAAGACACCTGGACTTTCACGCTTGATTTCAAAACACTTCACATCACATATCAGGGATTAAAATTCATATCATGCAAGCCATTTTCATATCAGTATCAATAATATTAAAAGAAAGGAAACATATTTCCTCTTATCATATTATGCCATACTCCAAACGGATGAAATTTATAACATTGATTCCTCAATATAACCTAAAGAACACTATGCGAATACAAGGTTTGAATGAAACACCCAACTTATCTAAAGTGTTATATGTAAGAGAACGAAGCACCCAGAGGTCTGAGTCAACCAGTCAATGTATTTGCAGTTCAACCACCAAATCATGCCATAGTTTATCAATAGAAGAGTCATCCACCCAATATATGTACAGTATCATCAATCCAGCAGGTTCCATTAAGTCCTATCTGAGTGATCTTTCACCATCCAATCAAAATAAAGCATGTGTGGGTTATCCTGCCAATCAGCTTCTAAAATGGCTTATCCTGTTTCATTACTTACTACTTTTGACAACTTTGATCTTTACATCTTATAAACCCCATACAAAACCTAAACCTACAGCACTCTCTTTTGGCTGTGAATGCCATGAAAGTATTACATGACGCAGTGTGTAACATCTACCCACCACAATATAACAGTGCTTGATTTGTTTCATCACAGAACTGCCTGTTTATCTTCATTTTTAAGATACAGGTCAGAAGCAATGATATAAACACACAATTTAACAAAAAAATTCATTTAGAATGCGTAACAGGTATAATCGTACACAAAAGGTTACTAATTTTCTTTTCCTGAACATATTCTAGTTGATACACTTTGATGTGTGTATGATATATGAATTAACATATCACAAAATTGTGACAAAACTGTCACCATCATCATGTTATCACTTTTGTGTAATCAATTCATACTTGCTTCCATGGCTACCAATACTGCCAAACTATCGTTATACATAGGGCTATATCATGACATCTGTATCAGTATCACTGAACACAACTAAAGGATTACAACAGGTGAGTGAGTAATTATGGTTTTACTCCACTAACTACAAAAATTCCATCGACATACAGCTGAGGATACCATAAATGGGTTTAACACATCGCACCCATTTGGGGAATCAAACCCATGTCTTCAGCATGATGAACAAATGCCTTAACCACTGGGCCACCTCACCATCCCCTGAAATAAGATCGACTGTCTGTCCAGGGTATACTTACTCATGATTACAGGTCTTCATTCTGCTCACACCACATCAAACTAACCATCCTGAGTCGACATCTTCACTCTGGAATAAAGCAAAACTCAAGTCAAACACTGTACATGCTTGTTGCATTAAAACTGGGGGCATCAAAGTTTAGAATTGATACGTCAACTCTATAAGTATTACGATACGTCAATTCATAACATAAAATGGTATTCTGCATAGGTATAGCAAATGTTCCTCTCTAGACCTGCAATAAATCAACTTCATGCTAAGGCCAGACCAATTTTATATCTTGTATTTCGGATTTTGTCTTCAGGAGAGAAAAAAAATAAAATAAAATCACTAGTTAAAGTAATATTCCTTCTAAATACCAAATAGTATTTTACTTTTGGCAATTCATGAAGTGTATATGGGGAAAAAAACAATCTAAAAGTTTTTTTCTGTAAGTTAACATTTTTGGCCAATATAAACATTAGGATTTTAGTTTTTGAGCAGGGGATTTTTTTCTTCTCTTATTCTTGAAAAAATACGACAGGCGGATTCGTAAAACAAGAAATATAATTGGTATGGCCTAAACATGCAAAATGTGCACAAGACTGATTGATCAAATGTAAAACATTGAAATATTACCTTCTTAGTGTCCATTTTAACATGGTGATGGAAAAAAATGTAAATATTCTGGCGGAAATTAAATGTTTCAGTGCTATCAGTATTGATGTACAGAGGTTTGTACTGATACAGTATCAACAAACATTTTGGGGGATACATTGATATCTATATATGCGATGATATCCCTCATCCAAACTGATTAGGGTTCATTTGTTTAATACCACTCTCCGCAACATTCTAGCTGAGTCGACCCATTAATACTTGAATACACTGTGTTAGTTGCTGTGATGATGCATTCCGCAATTTGGTGGCAGCCTGTAAATAATCCAGTCTGTACCAGACAAATCACTGATCGATGTTGTTCATGGATATCCACAAAGTGGATTGAATATCTAGCTGAATCATCATATTGATTCTCAAAATATGTTAGAAACATTTTGAGCATGCATGTTCAGGTATTTGTCAAAAAATCCAAACTACACAATGACCACAATTACTCAACTAAATGTCCATGGCAATGTTGCTGGCTCTTTGTCTAAAACTAGTCATGTGATATCACCTATGCATATTTTCATTATCTAATTCATTTGAACACAGGTATTGTTTGGGTGCTTTATATTTTTAAGTTCTGTTTATTTTACTCTGTTCTTCCTTCAGCTGTATATGTTACAGTAAGATTTCGAAATCAGTGATTTCGTGAAATGTCTAAAAATTTCAGTCATTTCGTGAAATTACTAAGAGGGTCAGCCATTCAACTATCCCTTCTGCTCATTCTCTTTCTTCCTGGGTTAGCCTTGGCATTCTCTCTGTGTGACTTTATGTGCAATGATATTGTAGTGTTGGACAGGCCATTTATACTGAATTTTCGCTCAATCTTTCCCATTTATCCGACTAAGACATGTGTTTCGTGTTTCTGAGAGTCGGGGCCACAAAATGCGTTTTGGCGATTTGTTTAGTGGATCAAGAACATTGGCAATCGCTATCAAGGACATTTACATCAAATTTGATGGAAACGTTCAAAACTATTTGTATAGCCAACAGCCAATGGCTGATCGTCTTAGTCCTTTCACGAAATGACTGATTTCACAATCTGACTGTAACATATACATGGTGTACATGCAGACATGATCACTTGTATGTCATAACTGGGTGGTGGCAATAACCGGTCACCTGCCGATACTTTCACTGCTACTGAAGCTATCCGACTACACAGTGTACGTAGAATTAGCACGATCAATAATCACCAAATATTGGATTCTATATACAAGATTTATTGCAATCAATTAATGACATATATAAATCACCATGAAAATCCAGAAGTCCATTGTGAAATAATCAGTGAATAAAGGTTCCCAGACACTAAGTAAATTGACAAGTTCGATACTGAAGTTATACCTTCAGGGACAAAGAGATGGTAGAACTATGTATCTTTTGTAAAGTCCAGTGTAAGTCACTTGTAAACCTTTGTTCGGCCTAGTTCTAAATCTTATCAAATACTGGGATTGATGATGATGTGCAACAAGTGTACATCATGATCGGTCGAATATCTCGACTAAAGTTGATCTACATATCGTGATGGGAGTTTAAGATAGAAAACAGTACATGGGCGGTCATTGGTGAAGACATCTTTGCACACACTGAATATTGTTTCTCTCACAATCTATCATGATCCATAATCTTCTATCTTGTGTTTTTAACACCAAACAAATTAGCGATTCTGACAAACATATGAACACTTACCACTTATTTCTCCTTTCACAGCATTAAAATAGCAATCCCTCTTTGGTGAAATACCCTATTTCTGTGACCCAAGTCTGAGGCCTGACGAGCGAATGCTTTAACAACCCACCCAACCCCGTTAGGCCAAAAAAAATAAATGTTGTGGTTCCGATTTTTTTTTTAGGCCTTATGAATAAAATGTCCAAACATTATCTATTTCCATCCTGGCTATGCTTGAATATACAGAGGGTTTCGGTCAAGCACTATTTGCTTATTCATCATATTTGACAATCAACATGATCAGGATGACAACATGCAATGTCTCCGACAAATACAAAATTACCACAGCAGAAATTGTTTCAAAACTTCCATTGACTTGGAACATGTGAAGCTTGTGTTTTTCACTTTAATACAAACCTCCATGAATACTGTGAGGCAAGTACAATTGCTGAGACTGTTTGCAGCAACGTGGTGGTAACACAGTGCTGGGTTCTGATACCTGTGTCTGGGAGACAGTGTACATCCGGGTATAGTTGGGTCTATTTCTACAACTCTTACACCTGTGATTAGTAATATTTCATTTACAAATACAATAAGGGCACAACACTTGGGATAATGTATGCAAATTCAGTGAATATACACCCATAATACTAATGCCACTCCCTGACCTGAATAATGCCAACTCCCGCTTGTAGTGTTTGCCATGTGAGGTCAACTATTATACAACTATTATAGGATCTAGAAAGTGCAGATATACATGTTTGACTTGTACCTTGTAACAAGAGGGTTAAGACCAAGCTGATATACTGACAGAAGGATCAAAGTAATCATGTCAGTCCGCAACTTTGGACACTAAGTATGTAGCCAGATTGTAGCCTTCAAAATTTACATTAGCCTTCTCCTCAGAAACTTTCTGAACTGTGCAGAAGGGAAGGAGAAAAATGCTAGAAACATTTAAAAGCTGTAATCCTGAACTAGTTCTCAATTTTGCTACAATTTGGAACTGGATAAAACTAGAAAGTTTAAATATAATAAACATGATAAATAGGTTTGTCCTGTATAAGGAGTTGCAATTAGTGAGTGAGCAAACATAAGGCTTACACTAGTCTTGAGGGATAGCTTTTATTAACTAAATTTCTAAGTGAGTCCAGTCAAGTTTTCTCTAGTCTGGTAAGCTGAGTTATCAAAACAGTCCTTAGAATGTAGCTAAAATCTGAAAATGATGCCTAACACTAACAGCCCACTCATTACCGACTGCCATGTATGCAACTTGTAATAGCAATAATACATTAGGGTTATGACATGACTTGTATCACAATAGAGTACTAATATTTCATTGTTCGATGTTCTTTTCTTTTGTAGCCACTGAATCACAACTATCCATATTTGTTTTTTAACTCAGAAAACAAAGATGGGATATTGAGGAAACACAGAAACTGGAGTGACTTTGAACACCATACTATACAGCCAGCCTGAAAATACTAGACAATCTGTGTAAGCTTGTCAATATCATTCAACAGTATAGATTTGTTGCTTTTTCACCAATGTACTGGGCCTAGATTTTCAAGCTCTCTTAACGCTAAGATAGTCGAAAGTTAATGTTAGTGTATGGCAGTTACGACTATCTTAGCACTAAGAGAGCTTCGAAAATCTAGGCCCTGTATTGTACTTTTCGCGTTATAGGGTTTGTGAATTTATGTTTTGAGGGGCCTCATATCAGGATATAGTATCGCATGTCTTTACACCACTTGAAACACCTGCGAGAGTTTTTCATCATTAGAAGCATCCTGTAGGTTGGTGAGGTGAGGTGAAATTGGGTTTTACGTCTTTACCACACATTATACTGACTCCGAGCCGACCAGCCCTTGTTGTACCCATTAATGCCGAGCGTCAGGCAGGGACCAACAAGTATCATATTTTAACTTCTTATGGTATGACAAGGTCAGGGACCGAACCCGCGACTTTCCGCTCTCCAGGCGGACGCTCTAACCACTACACCATGGAGGCGGTCTCCTGTAGGTTGGTAAACTGTCTGTTTGCTTATGAATGTTCATAATATATGTTTATCACTGTTAGTGCCTGTCAATGCTGCAGGTTAATTTCTTGACTACTGTACCATGTGTTTGGTCATATTAGACCATCACTCATGTCATAGTTCTCCACCCTGATTTATCACCCTGTAAAGTGTAACATGCTGCAAATGAAGTAGACACAATTTAACCATTAAACAAGACACCAAACTCACCACAATCTCTTGACTGTCAACACCTGATAATGGAGCCTAGTTTATCTTTCTTTTGTGAAAAATACTGATTGTGATAAATTGTACAAAAGTGATATAGACAGACAGACATAGCAAGCAGCCACTCCCAGGGTGAGTCACATCATAGTCTAGAAAACAAGGTATATTCATAGCAGTTAGGGTAATGTTTAGGAATCGCCTAATTTAAAGACCTACCGTGTTAAGCATGTTAATTAGTTAAATATTACAAACAATTTGGCATGTAACCATGGTAAACTTTCAATAATGAATGGCAATGGATAATATGACATTTGAACATTCTTTCTACATAGCCCTCCTGTATACAGTAGTATGTGCAATACCGGTACTCTAAAGAGAAAAAAGTAGTTAAAGCTGTCCGGCATATTTTACTGAGGGAATCCCACACCCAACAAACAACACTGTCCAACAGGGATGTTATACACATTGAAACGATCGTAACGATTTACAGGATATTTCTAACACTCTGCATATTTGTTTTATACACATGATGCACAAACATATTTAAACACAAACTGGATACACCGTGTCTACACGGTGAACAACTGGTTATGATCCTTGTGCTAACACTATAATAATAGATTTCTTATGTATTCATACGCCTTACCATTTCAGGAAAAATAAAATTGTAACGTCAACAATAAATGTTTCAATCTACTTGTTATATTGTGTATCATATACACAGATATGCCTGGAACGGAGTAGAATCCATATTCCGGTCGATTGACCTTCCATATTATACATTAATGCATGCCAAGTTTTAGTATGCACCGAGCCTCGTTGTCGTCTCCCACATGGCCGCAACCAGAGCGAGCCATCATGTAATATGTCAAGTATAATAAACAAGATTGTACGACACTCATCGTTTATACCAATCTTACATGGTCAGGGGTGGAAATAACCCATTGCCCGACATCCGGGGTCCAGTGTTTTTTTCTGTCGGGCAAGCAAATTTGTATATCATGCTGTACCGGTGTCCAGTTGACTTTCCAATGTTAATTATGTTGTTTATTTAAAAAATCAACAAGAAAATGGACGGTATAGCGGAAAAATTATCAGGGCAAGTGATTTTACATGCGACACTGTACCGGAGTACACTAGCAATTTTAAAGTTATTTCCACCCCTGATGGTGACAGAAGCGGGATCATATTCCCAGGATTCATCAGGCGACATTTCGCAACAGATGAAGATTAGGACATTCTGTGAGAGTGACTAAAATTTCGAAAGCCGGTCAGCGCGCTTCGAAGTTACAATGGCGGACGGATTCAACCAGCCAAAACCGCTTTCATTGAAGGTGACATTGCCGAGAACTGGAGACAGTTTGAACAGGAGTTTGACATTTTCCTGGAAGCTGTGCATGGTGATAAGGATGACAAAACGCAGGCATATATCTTCTTGAACATTGCAGGAAAGGAAGCAATCGAAAGGGAAAAGTCTTTTACACATGGGTTGACAGAATCAAGGGCAAGCCTACAAGTTCTCAAAGATAAGTTCAGCGAACTGTGTAAGCCACAGACAAACATTACGTTGGAGCGTTTTCGATTTTTCACTCGAAATCAGAGCAGAGGTGAACATTTCCAAACTTTCTATACAGATTTAGTGAATAAGTCAAATTCATGCAACTTTGGCGCTCTCAAAGACGTAATGATAAGGGACAGAATAGTGTGTGGTGTAAATTCGGACAATCTAAGGAAGTCTTTACTGAAAGTGCTTTAACTTTAGCTACAGCTGTCACCATATGCACTCTCAATGAAATCACGGAAAAGGGCCTACAAGAACTCACAAACAAATCAACAGCAGAGGTACATGCTATACACAGTGCTAGAAATGAAAGAAGAAAACCACATAAATCTCCTCCTACATGCAGGAACTGCACATACTCACATCCAGTTGGACGCTGCCCAGCACGTGGCAAGAAGTGTCACAACTGTAACAAAATGAACCACTTTGCAAGTGTTTGTAAAGCTCCGCACAGAGATATCAGAAAGAAAACCCAAAAAGGAGACAGGAGACACGAAAAGCAAACAAAACGCAAGGCAAAGCGAACAGTTCATGACATTAATGAAGAATATTATGAAGACTCTGATAGTGATACCGACAGCTTTCTATTCATAGATTCCCTAGAGGTGGATGGAATTGAGGAGTCCCCACTGGAAGCATATGCCACCGTACATGCAAACAATGAGGAAATAAGGCTTAAAGTTGACACAGATGTCAAATGTAATGTCTTACCACTATCCTGGTTCAAAAAGGTGAGAGACAAAGAAAAATCAGCAAACAACACATAGTAACATTGGTCAGCTATGGAGGGAGTTCCTTGAAAACATCGGGAAGAACCCAAATCAAGTGTAGATTCAAAGACAGAGAAGAGCTGCTAACCTTTCATGTCATAGAGCAACAGCTCAAGCCTATAGTAGGACTAAGTGACAGTGTACGCCTTAACAGAGCTCCAGATAAGATTTAGCTCATGTGGGTACTGTACCCACTGTATTTTTTTGGAGTGGGTATTATGAATGTTGAGTGGGTATTTCATTTTCCGTTACCCACTGCTTTCAAATATGTGCGTATTTCAGTCACTTTACTCACCTAAGTATTATGTCATTGAGCAAGTTTACTAAGCAGGTATGTTCTGCCTTATGTCATACCTAATCAAAACCAACTTAAATATAATGGAAATGATTTCATAAAAAAATCACTCATCCTATACTGACATTACAACACTTGTCCTATACTAACAGTACAACTTGATAGCAATCAATGTCTTTTTCATTACGCAAGCGAATTTTATAAATATATTCTGTACGCATTTGTTTTAAACTTTTTGCGTATCTACCTTTTTAAATGCATAATTGGTACGCAACAATTATTTTTCAATGCGTAATTCTATGCGTATTTTACCCGGATATGCAGCTTATCTGGGCCTCTGCCTTAAGTTACTATCCTTCAACGAGGATGTGTACAGTGTGTGTGAACTAACAATGAAGAACACACAAAACTATGAACCACTGACCAAGGCACAGATTATGAAGGGGTACTCTTCTCTCTTCGACGGAAAACTGAGGAACTTACCTGTAGAATACAGTGCTGAGCTGGACCCCCGACATAGTATCTGTGATCAGGTCACCTAGGCGCATTCCTGTGGCAATGCAGGACAAAGTCAAGCAGGAGTTAGACTCTATGGTGGAACAAGGAGTTATCATGACGGACTGGGTCTCGTCTATGGTGATAGCAAAGAAGAAAAACACAGACAAAATACGGATTTGTATTGATCCAATTGACCTCAACAAGGCTTTGAAGCGACAGCACTACCCCATGAGGACAGTAGAAGAAATCATAGCAAGAATGCCCAAGGCGAAGTTCTTCACCAAGCTAGATGCATCGCGGGGATTCTGGCAGATTCCATCATCACATGCAACGTCGATGTTGACGACATTAAATACCCCATATGGACGTTATAGATACCTAAGAGTAAGAATGCCGTTAAGCATCACTTCAGCCAGTAAAGTGTTTCAGAAACACATGGACAGTCTATTCAGTGGTCTACCATGTGAAGGTATAATGGATGACCTACTAGTTTGGGGAGAAACAGAAGAACAGCATGACAATAACGTCATCACAGTACTCAACAAAGCGGATGGAATAGGCCTGAAACCGAACCCGGACAAGTTCCACTTCAAAGAAAAGAAAGTGAGCTACGTTGGTCACTTACTGGCAGCTGAAGGTGTCAGACCTGACCCTGAGAAGGTCCGAGCAATTGTCAATATGCCAGAACCTGAGGGATTGCCGTCACTGCGTAGATTCCTAGGAATGGTTACTTACCTGGCAAAGTTCATTCCCCATCTCAGTGAGTTGGCAGCACCACTGAGAGAGCTCTTACAGAAAGAGACTACATGGGAGTGGTCCTCCAAATGTAGGACAGCAACGGAAGCAATAAAGCAATAAAATCAGCAACTCAGCTACGCTGAAGTTCTATGATGTTATAAAGCCTGTCACTCTAACATGTGACGCCTCCAAGAGTGGACTGGGTGCAGCAGTAATCCAGGAAGGACATCCAATAGCCTATGTGTCCAAATCCCTGACGAAATCGCAAACAAACTATCCTTAAATCGAGAAGGAGTTGTTAGCAATCCTCTTCGTCTGTGAGAAGTTTCATGATTACATTTATGTCAAAAGAGTTACAGTTGAACCAGACCATCAACCACTCATTACCATATGCAAGAAACCACTGTTTGCAGCACCAGCAAGGCTACAATGCATGCTACTAAAACTACAGCAGTATTCCATTGATCTGGTATACAACAGAGGGAAGACTTAATAATTGCCGACACTCTCTCACGAGCATACCTAGAAGATACCTCTAACAATGAAGAAGAGTTTGAGGTATTGACAGTTCTGCCCATGACAGAACAGCGAACAGAGCAGCTGCAACGGGGAAACAGCAGAAGATCCACTAATGCAACTGCTAAACCGTTACATATACTACGGATGGCCAGAATACAAGAAAGATGTACACCCAGATGCCAAGCCATATCACTCATTCAGGGACGAGCTCGCTGAATACTCAGGAATTATATACAAAGGCGAGAAGATTGTGGTACCTCCAAGTCTGAGGAATGAATACATGGAACAAGTACACAAAGGCCACATCTCAGCCCAGGCATCCAAGAAGAGGGCTAGAAAGTTCCTATATTGGCCAAAAATCTACAGTGATATAGACAGACTTACAACACTGTGCCAGATTTGCAACAGCTGCAAAACACACCAGCAGAAAGAGCCACTAAAACAACACAGTGTTCCAGAGAGACCCTGGCAAGCTGTAGCAACAGACCTTGTTACATGGAAAGGGAGGAATCATCTTGTGTTAGATGACGCTTACTCTGGATGGTACGAGATCAACACACTAGACAGCACAGTTTCAACCGCAATCATCAGGAAACTGAAAAGCCACTTCACTCGTTTCGGAAAACGAGATATACTAATATTCAGACAACGGCCCACAATACACCTGAACAGAATTCTCTGAATTTGCATCAACTTGGGGGTTCAAGCACAAAACCAGCAGTCCTAATTACCCACAAAGCAACGGACTCGCAGAGCGTGCAGTGATATCAGCCAAAAGCCTTCTAGAGAAGTGTGACATGGACAGAACAGACCCATATCTAGCAATACTGAATCAGCCCAACACACCAAGAGATCCAATTTTGGGATCCTCAGCTCAACGACTGATGGCGAGACGGACTAAAACACAGCTCCCCATGTCAACAAAACTACTTGAACCTTCTCTCAAGGATCCACAAGTAATCAGAAACAGGCTGCTGAACATCGGACAACATCAAAAACAACAATACGACAAAACAGCAAAACCACTGGGACAACTCATTCCAGGTGACAAAGTTAGATTACAGTCAGAAAAGGGTTATGACAAACTAGGAGTTGTAAAAGACATGCATGACACACCAAGGTTCTACATTGTTGAATCGGATGGCAGGACATACCGGCGCAACAGAAGACACCTACTTCTAGTGCCTGAAGATCTCAAGAAGAGACAATGCTACACATCTCCACAACACAAACAACAGATAGAACCACAACAAAGGCATCAGCTGGAGGAGCAAACACCTACCAAACCATCGCCACTGAAATCGCCCAGCAAACCGCCACCTGTGAGAACACCCATCAAGCTACCAGTACCACTGGTGAAATCTTCAACAACCACATCGCCAACATCCCACACATCCCCAGCAGCAACACAACATACTCTAACAAAAACGAGGAGTGGAAGAATTGTGCATCCCAACCCTAGATATGCATAGTAATCAGAAACAGACACTGTTCAACAGCTGTTCAAAGACTGTGTTCAACATGTTCAACGTTCCAGTTATCATGTTAATGAAGAGTTTGATTTGAACTTTAAAGTTTACATTTGTTCCTATCATAAATTGTGCTCGGTGCTAAACATAAACTGTAAACGGAATTCAAGGAAAGTGACCGAGAAAGACATTAACAGTCCATGATTTCCCCATCATATCCACTAGTGTATGCTATTCAGAACAGAACTCTGCAGATAACCGTGCCAAACAACAAGTGCCAAATTTGCTATTATGTTCAAGCATAATCGCAAACCTCATCATCAGTTTTCTAACAGCCCTCTTGCTGCATGATACTATATTATTCTCTTACAGTATTATAAGGCCAAAAAAATAAATGTTGTGGTTCCGATTTCCTACATTTCAGAACTAGGGTAGGTAGGTAGGTTTGGGGTTTTTTTGCAAAATATTTTTACATTACTCAGATTACTCATGTGTCAGAAAATAAATTTCATTTATTATGAGGTGAGTAAAATTGTTAGGCTCGGCGGGAATATTTAGGGTCGGTCGGGAAATCGGAACCACAAGCTTTTTTTTTTAGGCCTAAGTCACTTAAAAAGAAAGGGAGATGTAGAATCCATATTCCGGTCGATTGACATTCCATATTATACATTAATGCATGCCAAGTTTTAGTATGCACCGAGCCTCGTTGTCGTCTCCCACATGGCAGCGCGACCAGAGCGAGCCATCATGTAATATGTCAAGTATAATAAACAAGATTGTACGACACTTATCGTTTGTACCAATCTTACACAGGGTACATCAGTATATTATGTGAGTGAGCTTAGTTTTATGTTGCTTTTAGGAATATTCCAGCAATATCACGGCAGGGGAAACCAGAAATGGGCATGGTTTTACTCCACTTACTCCAACCATTCCATCAAAATACAGCTGAGGATACCATAAATGGGTTTAGCACATTGTACCAATCTGGGGAATCAAACCCGGGTCTTCGGCGTCACGAGCAAATGCTTTAACCACTAGGCTACCCCACTGTCCCTAATTTTAATCCTAGAGCATGAAATATTGAGAAAGGCCACAAAAACCATTGAGCAAACATGTGAGATGACATTAGTTCATTTCTGGAAAATCAAAAGTAGCATGCCCTGTGTCACATGCCTGGGACCCACATTTTCATGCCCTGAACACAATAATATCTCCCAACACGAGCTGAATTCGACGTTCTGGTGATTTCGACGATCGCATTGCCCGCGAAATATCAGGGGAGTATGTGCGCGATCATAGTGCACAAGAAGTTTCATCGGTAGGGCAGATGCCCAGTCACTGTCGTGATAAGTTTATTGACAATGGAAATCCGGAAGTTATGTTATATAAATAGCAAACAAACATCTATATTATTTACTCGAGATCATTAATACCACTTCAGATGCAAAATCAACTGCATATATAAAAAAATTTAGCAAGCAAATATTCAGTAAGATCAGTCGTCTGCTTGTGACGGACAACATATACATAAGAAGCCACGTGATCACAACATATATGCATTGAAAAAGCCACCATTTCGCATTGATCACAACACTCACTGTCAGTATAGCAGTGAGAAGCTTAAAATGTATGAAAACACATACAAAGTCCCACTCAACAATCATAATACCCACTCCAAAAATGTGGAGAGCGGCAACAGTTTTGCCCATATGATGCCATCAACGCAATTTTTAAAGGAAACACTTCATATTTTTGAGTGAAATAGATGAATATATCCGTTATCATTCAAGGTTTGTATAATAAAAACTTACATCATCGAAAACACCTGACACCAGGATATATCACTGAATGTCCCTATGACAGGAAAATAGATCCAGATTAATACTGGGGTATATATCACACGAATGACACACTTTCATGTCTGTGGGTCTGTCCACACTCTTGATATCAAGATTCCCTTACTACAGGATAATTCTAAAACAACACAATATATATGTGAAACCTGTTCCTCAAAATGAACATAAACGACAAATACACTAACGCATTCACTGCAGTAGAAGTACGAACTGTCGAACACTAGTATAGACATTTAAATGGTATGCTCATAGTAGTGTTATGCTTCAAAGTCTGGTCTTTAACGTTTGATAATTACTTACAATTCATATAACAGAGCTTCCGGAATAAGATACACTGTATATAGCCATAATATTGACCTTCTCAAATCACATCTGCTCAGGATTAACGTTGAATTTTGACAATTCAATCCAAGTATCAACTTCCTCATGGAAATCACCCACGCCCAGCCAGAACTGACTCAGGGAAAGGCGATAATTCGATTTCGTATACACCCAACATCACAGCGAGATATCACCAATTTACACCGAAACCGGTTGAAAGAAATAAAGTCATAAAAATTTACCAAAACAAGGTTGATTTTGACAGGAAAATGGCCGTGAAAAACCAGTGGAATGCGGTATATTGAGGGCGTTTTTGGTGTCGTATGACCAAGAGATGCGACTGGAACGTCGTGGCAGGAAATACTGTTGTCGCCGGAACGCGTACTTGTCGCCAATCCAGGCCTAAACAGGTGTGTTTTCAACTTTAATCGCCTACCTGTATTTTTAGATCCACAGGGAACACCTCCGGTGGTCACGTGACTATTTCTCAAGTTGAGCTAGTTGATATTTATCAGCCACCGAGTGAGATTGGACAAGAGTTGCTTCCCATTGATTGTGGATTGTGGAGACAATCATATATTTTACTAGTGTTTCAAAAAGAGGATTTTTGGGTGGTGAGTAACTGAGTGAGTTTGGCTTTACGCCTCTTTTAGCAATATTCCAGCATTATCATGGCGGGGGACACAAGAAATGGGCTTCACACATTGTACCCATGTGGGGATTCGAACCCGGGCCTTCGGCGTGACGAGCAAACTTTAACCACTAGGCTACCCCTGCGCCCCTTTTTGGGTGGTGTGAAACTGGGAACTGTCCCGTCCAACATCATTGCGTCATGCATACAAGTGCTTGCGTGTACGCGCACATTGTATTATTTAATTACTGATACCATTTATAGGATATTGCTGGCATCTACGAAAGCCCAGAGGGTTCAAAATGTTGGGGTTTTTTAATTTACTGTTTTAATATTTATAATAACCACTTTAATTTTGGTAATTACCACTTTTTTCTGGTAAATAGCACTTTTGATACTGGTAATTACCACTTTAGAAACAAGTTATTACCACTTTTTTCTGGTAAATACCTCTTGAAACAAGTAAATTAGACCTTTTGAATTTTACTTGCTCTAATTCATATATATTTTATGCGTTTTAAAATAATCTTTTAATATCATGTTTGAATTTTTGCCATTTTAAAAAATAATGCCATGTACTGATTGTTGAATTTTAGTTTGCATATAGTTTCTATAAATATTTTTTATGATTTCAGAATATCTAGATACATGTCACATTTTCAGCTTCGGTATTAAAGAAAATCCAGAGCTTACCATATTTTATCGTTACAGGAATGTCTTGTCCAAATCTAGAGGGGTTTTTTTTGTGCATTTTCATTTTGTGATTGACTGATGATTAAACTTCGACTTAGTCGTTTAATATATAGAGTGTTTAATATATCACCACGAGTTGATAAAGTCACAAATATCCAAGACTTGTCGAGGATATTTTTACTTCTATCAAGGAGTGTTGATATATTTGATATCAGAAGACACGAGGGTGAGATTCTATTTATCATAAAAAATCAGTCTTCATTAGTTTTCAATGAAAAATGTACATCTCTGAACATGGTGCTGCCATCACACTCCGGCGCAGTGATGACTTAGCATAACGTACTATGCTGGCTGGCCGCATGGAACTCTGGGTAGGAGAGTGTACTGCTATTAGACTTGCAGTGCAGCGATGTCATAGCTTTGTGATGCCATCAGGTTTTTGACGTCATGGCATTGTGAGTCATGCATTGACGTCAGGGCATTGTACAAAATTCTAAGATGCCTAGCGGTTAGAACAATGGAAAAAAATACATTATCAGACAATAAAGGTATACATAGAGATTTTTTCTGGGTTACATCTTCTTTTTATTCTCGAGTACAACGTTTCAGGGCTTGTTCTGGCCCCATCATCAGGTAAAACTGAACAGTAACTGTTAACTCTGGCCGTGACGTCACAATGCTTATTCGTACTTTAACTATAATAGTTCAGGGCGAAAGTGTGTTTCGTATTAATACGCAGCGAATTTCCGGGAATCGAATACCATTCGATCATGTTTTTCAACCAATCAGATTAAAGAACACAGTGACTTTTGGTTTACAATTTACTGTCAAAACGATATCTCCTACATCGTTTGATCTCACACAAGAAATATCTCCCGTGGAACACAGTTTTGGATAACAACTAACGTCATTACTCGCCCGTGGAAGATACTGCAGTGTATTATAGCTAAAATACATGGAATTATCATGAAACGGCCCTCCCATTATCAGAAACTTGCGGGCCGCTGCAAATGATATTGGACCGCTCAACCTTAACGACGGGCCACTATCAGTTCTGTTGTCAACTGACGTCATAGTGGGTGCGTGGGCTTGCGGTTCATTCGACATTATTTTGCTCTCGACTGGCAGATATTCTGGGTCAAACAAGTCAAAGCAACCCGAATTCCCGCTTTAACCCCCTGGCTGCCGAGTTTTTTTTCAGGCGCACATTTTCATACGCTTTGAAAAGTGAACGTTGTGTGAGAATTGCGCTCGCGTGGTCCTGGATCTACGTACGGCTATAAAATTACACAGAAATGTAGAATATTAAATTTCCTATCCGTTGGTATAAATATAAGTGCAACTACCTCGGCGGTTTGAGAAATAGACACTGCTAAATGTTGTCCAATTTTTTTTATGCGTTAAAAAACAGTAATTTTATCCGCTTTTTATCGCGCACCGATAAAAGCACTGTGCTACGAATTTTTTAATGTGGCATCTTTACGGAAAGTGTTAGCGAAGAAAATACAGCTTGATATCTGAACGACATAAGTGTATATGAATTGGGTTTATGTGCTTGTGCATAACGTTATACGCTCAACATTAAAAATGACTCGCAATAAATGTCAAAAATGGATTTTCTTCTATGACGTCAAACGACGACAGAGAGGTCATACACATATAATGATAAGGGGGCATAACTCCGTTATGCGTAACACTAGGTCCATGTAACTCAGATCACTTGGAGAGAATTTGTTGTGGATACGGACGCTATATTTTCGTTATTTTATGTTCATGGTGAACCAAACTATCCCAATTCAAAGTTCCCCAATGTGAGCGGATGCAGTTTGGTAGTTTCACAATTTACAAGAAAAATGACAACGTATTACATGTGAAAGCACTTATGTAGCGATTTGGATGGCCCTATCCGATATATAAGTTAGTTCTTAGATTCCCATATTGTCCTGTTTGTGTAGATGTATTTTGACTAATTTTTGCATCGTTATTACCAGAGTACTAGCCATATCTTCAAATGTAATGAAATTGCTGAAAATAATACACCATTTTAGTTGACGTCATTGCTTGTTTTATGCATTTTGCGACGTCGGAAAAAGACGACACTGGTATGCTGTTTAGTACATATCTCACCTTATTTCCTTTAATTGTGTGAAAGGTCTCGGCTTCTATGTCAGAATTTAAGACTCTTTAGACAAAACATAAAATGACTGATTTTTCCATTTAAATAGTGTCCTGAATATATCAACAATTAGACAGTTTGACTGTGTATCTTTTGTGAGAAACACGCGCACCTGTTTGGCATCAATTTAACGTAAATGAAAAATAACATTTCACAACACCCGAATATTTTGTTTAGGATAAGAATTTCTTTTGTTTATGATTATGTAGCTATTTCTCTTCATAAGTATGCAATGGAAGATGCAAAAGATAGCTTTTTATATATGGAACTGGTACGTACTATATATTGTGAATATGGATGTAAGATTTGTCCAAATTAAGACATGACATGGTTTATATATTTTTAAACAATTTTCGTATAAATATAGTTAGAGTTTGATATCCTGTCATCACAATATTTTTAAATCGAATATGAATTGATTATATTATCGAAAACAATGATAGTGAATCATAAAACGTTTCCGACAAACGCGCACCTGGCCAATCAATTTACATCATTGTTTTCTCTATAAACCGACACACAAATGTGCAAAAAACAAGACAATTCCTTTAAATATGTGTGCATATACATTTCATACCATATATAAATCATTTTCATTAATATTTATCAGTTTTACTTATAAGGTTGAATTAAATCGCCGTTCATTAACCTGTTCATGTGAGAACTGCAATATTAGTCCAAATGCATTGAATATTGTACATCATCGGAACTAACGCAATTGCAGTTATGGCTACGTTTGATCTTCTAACACTTGTGTAAAGGTTTAGAATATGGTGTATTGCACTAAATATGTCAATTTCCTATGTAAATATGATTCAAACAATCAAAAACTTTCAAAGAATAAAACACCGTAAACCCTATACGCACGTATGATATGATATTGAACAAGGCTAAATGTGGATACTGAAGTCAGTTTCATGAAAAGTATCTGAACTATACGCAAAATATACACCATAATACTGACAGTGTAATCGGAAGGATTGGGCGATTGTGTTTACTCTTGTTCAACCGACCTTCACCTCAAAGAAATTGCCTAATATGTACAACAATGTTGACGTATGACATCACTACCGCTGACCGATTTCTTACAAAATGGCGGCTTTGCTGACAAGGGTACACAGGATTTTGCGAGGACCCTTCCATTGATTCAGGGATCGTTTGTCCATAAATATGAGATGTAAGTAATCAGAATGATTCTGACTATCTGTGGCGATGTTATATGTTTTTATCGTTTTCACTAAAGGTAAGAGAAAAAAGACAGAAATCCAGATAATTACCGTTGTCGTTCTGCGTGATTTTCCGTCAGTCATGGCGTCACGCTGCACGGAAACTTTGACAATTTCTTATGAATTATCAAATCATTGCATTGTATCTATTTATAATTTCCTATTTCTTGTTACGATACTCTTTCCATGCATATGCCAAAGGTATTGAGCCATTGCAAGCAATGAATAGACGGATGAATGTTGGAAAATTTCAGAAAATGCTACACAGTGTAAAATAGGTTTTTGTCTTTGTTTACATTTCGAACCAGCGCAGTCTTTCGAGCACAGCGTTCGTTTTCACACCAAATATGTTTCGTCTCATTTTATCTAGACAGTTGGCATTGGTGACAAAGACCACTTGCAGTTTGAGTCTAAAATGTATGGGGAGTTTATTGATGCATTTTTCGAAGCTGAATATGAAATATACGTGATGTAATATGCGTCTCAATACCGGCCTTCGCGAAACGTGATTTTGTAAACACTATCCAATATGGCGGAAAGCGCTCTACGGCGTTCGTGTAAGTGCATTTTAGAAAACATCCCAACCGATTCTAGATTCATCGGCAACGTTTCAAGAATTTTACTTAGCGATTTCATGTAAAACTGATATGAGTGATCATGAATATGTTATTTTGAAATTCAATACTCCCAGTAATTATCCGGTTTTCACATTTCAAAACATACAGCAAATAACGCTGTGAATCGCGATTTCGTACTGTGTCAAAAATGGCGACATTTTCGATGAAGCCTATTTTGAAAGGTCATTTTCAGCACTTGAACTTTGTCTAAAATAATATTAAATAGTGGTAATATTGGCTTTCTTGTTGGTGCTAACCTTAACACTATTAAGACTGTTGATGGACCAAAACCGAACACTGACATAGTTTGACATGTTGCAGGCTATGGTCTTGTCAAAGGCCAAGGTCGAATATCGTCACTTTCTGTTGTGACGTCACTTGAATTGTTCGAGGACGTAATTGAATTCGGACAGTCAACCCCGTCAGAAGTTGATTTGGGTCAAATTACAGTCAAATTCCTTCATTGTTATTTTCAACACAAATTCCATGTATTTTATCAATAATAACGGTAATGCTATTTTTGAGGGCATTATCATTTGCCCTCAAAAATAGCATTATCCTTATAATAGTTTACGGCAATAACAATAATAAAAACGCATAATATGTATATGAATAAGTGTATAAGTAACATTTACAAGTTCTAATTTAATTGTTTCAAAAGTGGTATACACCAGGGGAAAAATGGGTATTATTAGTTTTAAAAGTGGTAATTAGCAGAAAAAATGAAGTGGTAACTACTAGAAAAAGTGGTTATTACCAATTTTAAAACAGAAAATTAAAAACCAAAAACATTTTGACCCCTCTGGGTTTTCACAGCCATCAAATTTTGACCATTTTTAATGATATGTGTAATCATTCATGGTCCAATTCATTCAAAATCATTTAACAAGACAGTTGGATTCAATAGTTAGTAGTTAGTTACTGCAGCACGGTATACCGTGGTAAATACCATGGTACTTGAACAAAAACCTTGGTATACCGTGGTACTGAAGTTTTCGTGGTACCCAACCCTACTTTAAAGCCGACCTCTTGATTTCTTCCATGATATCAAAAATACATTTACTGGAACTGCAGTATATAGTTATTGATATCCCTAAACAGATTTTATGCACACACTTATCTTATAGTATATCACAAAATATTTATAGAAGTTACGAAATCGAGTTTTGAGTTCTGATATGTAACCTTGTTTTTGTAATCTGTAATGAATTTGTGATTTCCTAAAATCAGAAGTATTTTAGATACGACAAATTCGGTATACTAATATCAACTATTTACTTAGAGAAACCGATGTTGAGATGTAAGTAAGCCTCGAGAAAGAGAAAAAGTAAGCAACACGAAAACCTAAAACAATAGAACGTCGTCATTTAAATGTTAAAATAATCACAGATGCACAATTTGACTTGTGACGTGTAAAAGCTTACGTACTATATATAGTATACTCTTGGCCATGTGGCCTTTAGCACTGAAATAGTCTACTTCAGTCTTTCTTAATTTCCTTTTGCTGCTTAGCCTCTCTTTCTTTTCTCTTCTAGTTCTTTATTTTTCTTTTCCCTTCTTAATTATGTTTCCTCTTCTCTTCTTTCTTCTCCTTTCCACATATTCTGTATTATTCTTTCTCCCTCTCTTTTCCTTTACTTCTTCTCCTTTCTATATTCCTTTATTTCTTCTCCTTTCTATATTCCTTTATTTCTTCTTTCTTTCCCCTCTTCTCTTCTAATTTTTCTCTTTTTCTTCTTCTTTCTTGTTCACTCTCTTCTGTTGAACTTAGACAAGAAAGCTCTCTGTACATTACCACAGTTCCCTCCCATATTGATATACCCAAGGAAGACTAGACCTCCTCTGTGAAGGAGTCAGAACATGTCTAGGTGTCTAACGTAACACCAGCCATGCCAATCCTGCTGCATGTTATCATGAGCTCAAGATCTCTCTGTGCGACAAAACGGAATGCTGCTAGACTGGAACAGTCTTCATTTTATTATGTAACATATAAATGTAACAATAAAACTATGACTATTAAGCAAAAGTAATAAAATAGAGACTGTCCTAGAGGTTATTAGATATTCGGAACACACCATGGAAGAGAAAAGATGTAGCTCGGATTTTTGTATCATTTTTTAAAACAAGGACTTTCTCCAGTCTAGGGTTAATATGAACAGACATTATCTTGATCAGCAATACGAACTTGGTATTTAGCTAAAATAAATGGTGTAGAGTACATGCTCTGTGAGACTTGCGAAGTGATAACCTATCGACTTGTGTTTGATTAACGACAAGAGAAATGATTTCCCTATGACATTGACGCATGTCTAAAATCTAAATCCAGGAAGACGATCGTGTTTCAAACACTGGCTGATTCTTGTCCAGCTTGTGATATTCGTTATATACCGACGGGTACACCTGTGTACAAGGTGGTGATCGATATTTAATGTGTACATATTATGGCCAAAATAAATGGAAATATTGGGTACACCTTACACGGGATCATTCTGGCGTTATGTAAGTATATTTTAAGGTGTTTTTGTTGTTGTTTAACGTCCAAGTCAGCAGTCTGTAAATATCCTCTACCAGTGACTGACATCATGAGCATCGATTTACACAAGTGGGATACGATATCATGCATTAACCACTTTAGCAATCCTGACCACCTGTAAGTCCTTTTTGCGAGAGGCAATTGGGAAAGACAAATTCTAACCCGGACTTTCACGAGGTATGGTTTACTGTCAAAAGACCAGGAATGAAATATCGCCAAGTTAAGAAGCACTTTGAAATATTAGCCATTGTTTCTTACACTGGGAACTATTGTCAAGACCTACCAGTATACGCACGTATAGCTAACAATACGCCGATTTTAGGGCTGTGAGCAAATGTGTATAAATTATTTGCCACATGTTTGTATTTATATACATTTCATAACAAACTCATTTTGTCTTAAGGACTTGTTCATGTTCAGATATGAGAAAAAACTTTTCTGTAAACCTCTAACATTTACCTTTTCGTCACATTTTAGCCTCTCTATTCATTAAATGTCCATAACAGAATCATTTATATAATTTCCTAATTTCATAAAGTTTGGACCAAATGCTTTCATTATGCCTTGCCCACAATACGAAGTGAAGAGTAGTGTCCCTTAGTCGTGTAACAAATCTGTGATACGTGGGTTCAAATCCAACTTTTTGTTGTTTTGGTGTTTCTAAATTCTCTTGGCTCACAGTGTTCTTTGATTTGCGTGAAACAAATTATACTTTGTCACAGAGCAGCTATTTGTTTATATGACATTATATGTATCTGTGGAGATGTGAGAGTCGTACACAATCGTCTCCTTTCAGATTAACATCAAATAGCGGTGTAAGTTATCCTTTGGTATTTTCTACTTTATTTGTTTCACAATGGGTGCCACAGATCGCTGCGAAGAGGTGCTTTCCTTAGGAGTTCCAAAAACCCACGATTGCGTTTTGATCCCAGAAATCTCCTGATTACGTTCCTTGTTTTGCTAGCATCATATACCCATGCAAGGGTATAACCAAAGTTATACACGTCCAAAAAACACCGTTATTCCACATCAAACTGACATGACGTGTTATAACTGGAATGCTGTCTAAGTACGTGTGTGAGAAGGTGATTCGGGTTTAACCCTGGTTGATTAGCATTTCAGTTATCTTAGATTATCAGTGTGTCTTGGAAAATGAGGTGGATAGCTGGAAGTGAAATACAGTCCTCGAACAGCTGACTGGTGGAGCCCACGAACGTGGTCAGAATGCTTATAGATGCTGATTTTCGTTTAACGAAGGTCGTTAAGAAGCTCGTATATAAACAGAACTAATGGATACAAGACAGTGAACTGCATGACTGTGCTAGGTCGATTACGAACGTATTAATTATAGTAAGTCAAGTATATCGTTAGTAAGCAGAATTTGCGGATTAATCCAGTTGTCATTCCCAACACTGCTAAACATGATGATATATATGATGATATACATGATGATATATATGATGATATACATGTACATGATGCTCTTTCACCGTTTCATAATCTTTACACAATCTTTTCACCCCCGAACTCAGTATACATGCGATCATATGTTGTCAACCTCATTGTCTTCACATATCACTGGGTACCCATCTACGATACTGTAATGTCAATTTCGTGCTTTCTATTGGCGATGGAATAGCCAAATGGTCAAAGCGTTCGCTTGTCTCACCAAAGACCCGAGTTAAATAGAATAGAATAGAATAGAATAGAATAGAATAGTACTTTAATGCCTTTTCAGGAATTTGTGTTACATCGGCAGAGCTACTGACACATCAGAGAGATACAAAACATATTTACATAAATTCATTGATTTAGTTATCTTCAAATTTGTTTAAGAGAGAAATGGTACTTGGAATAAAGGATGTACGGGCTCTCTTAGTTTTCACAATTGGAACTTTGTAGCGGCGGCCTGAAGGGAGGAGGTTGTATTCCGAATTTAAGTAGTGAGTACGGTCAGATATAATTTTTACAGCTTGATTCACGATTTGCCGCTCATATATTGATGATAAACATTCAAATCTGACTCCAGCGATTTTACTTGCAGTGTTAACAATTTTGTCTATTTTAGATTTGAGATGAACTGAGAGAGACCCGTACCAACAATGGAAGGAAAATGTTAAAATACTCTGAATAAATGCTACATAAAAAGATGACATCACAGATGGGTTAACATTAACAGATCTCAGTTTACGCATGAGATAAAGACGTTGTTGACACTTTTTGTATAGGGCTTCAGTGTTAGAGTTCCAGTTCAGATTTCCCACATGGATAGTGTCAAGTGTGTTTATTCACGTCTTTCGGCCGTTGGCCCATATACATGTACATTGCAATACATAATCCATACATATTATTTAGAATAGTTACACATTCAATGATGTGTGCCTTCTTTTAAGGCTATGAAACATATATATTTACATACTTTGAGCCCATTTCTGGTGTCCCCCGCCGTGATATTACTGGAATATTGCTAAAAGCGGCGTAAAACTAAACTCACTCACTCGTGTTTTCAGGTGTCATCAACACTGTGTTACTGACATTTAACTACGGCGTCTACAAACTTCACCACGACGACTTTTCGGTATTTTTCTACAACGTGAACCTTTCCTTCTATCTGATGAAGCCAGACATACCCTTCAAAGTCCATGTGTTCCTCCTGCTGGTCGGGGTAAGTTCATTCGACTCGTCCCATAGCAGCAGGACCGGGAAGTGGGGTGTTAGATAATTGAGACATAAAGTAAAACTGACCATCCACAAGATGCAGGACCGGGAAGCGGGGTGTTAAATAATTGAGACATAAAGTAAAACTGACCATCCACAAGATGCAGGACCGGGAAGCGGGGTGTTAGATAATTGAGACATAAAGTAAAACTGACCATCCACAAGATGCAGGACCGGGAAGCGGGGTGTTAGATAGTTGAGACATAAAGTAAAACTGGCCATCCACAAGTGTAGGCGTTATATTGCAGACACTCACTCACTAACACGTGTTATCACATATCTCAAGGCTGATGAATAATGAAAAACATACAGCCTCTGTGAACAGTATTTCAGTTTCAATACATTACGCAAATTGCCAATATTCAACACACATTGCGATATACCATTCATGTGCCAATCTGCCAACTGTGAACATCGTGGATGTCCTATCTTTGTGCAGGGCTACATTCCAGGGGTCAGTGGCCTGGGTCTTATTATGGTCAACAAGAAGATGTCTAGCGTGAGTCGTCATCGTCATCGTCGTCGTTATCATCATCGTCATCATCAACATCATCACCGTCGTCATCATCATCGTCATCATCAACACCATAATCACCATCACCGTCGTCATCATCATCGTCATCACCAACACTATCAACGTTGTCGTCATCAACATCGTCGTCCCCATCACCGTCGTCATCATCAACACCATCGTCACCATCACCGTCGTCATCATCAACACCATCGTCACCATCACTGTCGGCATCATCAACACCATCGTCACCATCATCGTTGTCATCATCAGCATCGCCATCGTCGTCGTTATCATCATCGTCATCATCTTGAACATTATCGTCGACATCGTCGTCGTCGTCATCATCAACATCATCGTTGTCATCAACATCAGAATTGAAATGAACATACGAATACTCTTAATGACAGAATAACTATCATGGACAGATATTCATTCTCCATTCTCTGAATATATTATATATCGATAATATATGTTCAAGAATCACTATCCAGTATTGATCATACCTGGTGTAAGAGACCCACCGTTCACTTTTCTCGGGGTCCATAGTGTACTAAGGATGGTTTCCTTTTCAGAACGTTCGTCTTGTTCACTTAGTGAGCGCTGTTGGTGGCACGATATGTATGGCAGTGCTGATGATAACGGAGGCCACCAGTATACATGAGATCCATTCCGTGTCGTGCGGTTACTACTGGGGCTACTGCTCGTGTGGAGACTTTTACTTCAATACAATGTAAGTCATGTTTCCATCACTTCTCTGTGGGTGTTTGTTAGTTGTTTAACGACGCACTTAACACTATTCCAGCTATAGCTGACCACACATTTCGACAAGCGTGTCTGTGACGTTTGGGGCCTATTCGTCTATGGTGTTCTGTACGTGTGCATGGTAATATATCTGAGCTTTTCCCTTACAATAGTGGTATGGTAGGACTAATCTAGTTTGTTCTCAAGGACCAAATGGTATACATCATGCTGCTGAGAACAGTTCCTACCTGACAGGACCCGACTGACGTGTTTAAAGGTTTGGTCCATTCTCAATGCTTGCACCATATTGGTACTCGCTTGTTATACGTTGACGAGGTTGAGCCCCTTCTTTTAGAAGTATGCCTACTGAACTAGTGAAAGTCAGACATCTGCCGCCGAAGCAAGGACATGATTGTATATAGAAATAGAAGATATCTGATAGCATATGTCCGGTGCGGAGGAAGAAATCCAAGTCGCTTGGATTCTCCATCATATCTCCAAAACCCCAAAACATTCGTAGCCAAAATGTACTCACGCACGCACACACACACATTTATGGACTGGGTGATTATGATAGTACTATGAGCGTCCACAGAGACGGGATGGCGAATGTGTATCGTGATATTTTATTTACCGAAATGTCGCGTGAATGTGTATGCTTCAGCGTCTATAACACTACTGAAAGGCTGGAAACTTCCTGACAATCCGGTCTTATATCTAGCTCATTCTTTCAATACCTTTGTCAGATAAAACTGGAAGGTCAATGTAAGTACATGTCAATGTAGTCCGGATTATGGAGAAAAACGGATTACACAGAGTCCGGATTTGACAGATTCCACTGTATTTTCTGTTGTTAAATATGTCTTGAAAAGAAGCTTGTTTGTGAAACACCTCAGATGCGTCCCAAAAATAAATGAATAAAATATGAATTGGGCTATGTGTGACAGACATTGGATAAAGTAATAAAACGATACAGGTAAGTGTCGTTTATTGTAAAATTTGAGAAATAATATCGATGCGTCAATGTTTTGGATAGACGTGACATCCCAAGTTTATATCATAATGAGACGAGAAGATGTAATGCTACATATTGATGGCTTTTGCTGATTCTGTAACAATTGTGTTTTGCAGCAGCCCAGCAGTGTGTGTCATGAAGCAGGTGAGGATCACGTATCTGGCGCTGCTGTGTATCAACCTCGTCTGTGACGTCATCAGTCTGTCTTTCTCAACTAAAATGGTGAGACTTTGATGTTACAAGTGTGAATGCTGACCGGTAACCAAGTGATCATAACGGGTTTTGTTTGGCTGTTGTTTCACGTTGCCACGTGACGATGGACCAGACTATCCAGTGTTTGACATCATCAGCATCGATCTACGCAATGGGTTCAATGACATGCAGTGGAAGCCTGGCCACCCGATCCCGTTACGTCTCTTACAACAAGCATCGGTAGCGGAGACCAATTTTTATGCCGCTTTTAGCAATATTCTAGCAATATCACGATGGGGGACACCCGCAATAGGCTTCACACATTGTATCCATTGTGGAATCTAACCCGGGTCTTCGACGTGACTAACGAACGCTCCTACCACTAGGCTACTCCACCGCCCCACGAGACACTATGAAAGTAGTGCACCAACAATATGCGTTATCGACTGTTCAATGAGTGTTCATGACGTCACAAATGATAATGCGAATTCAGTGATGTCTCCTGTATTGTTGACATTTCATCGTTTCTTCTTCGTTTGCTCTCTTAACCAGCGACTGAGTAATATACTATTTTTAAAAAGAAACGCATAACCCAGAAATCAGTTGCGAAAATTTTGTATTTTCAAACATGTATAACTCGTCCACAAATAGACTTTAGGAAATGAACTTTTATATCAGTTTAGAATAAGGAAATGTCTTTACAACCAAGTAGATAAGGTTAGGTAACGGAGACGTTGAGCGCGATGGTGACGTAGCACGGTCCCGACGTCGGGTCTTCCTGGCTCTCAGTCCAATGTCTCTGATTGGTACAGTTAGACAGGATATCCTCCGAAGTCCAGGCACCCTGGCTGCTGTGCTCTCACCCGTGGCAGTACGTTCACGCAAATGTAGGACCCGGATGTACCGATCTTAGGCTGCAGTGGTGACTCGAGGTCTTCCTGTACGGGGACGGCCATTTGTTATACCTGTTTGGTTGTAACGAGCTGCAAGCCGTGATATCGTGCTCAGACTAACATTCAGACGCCTGGCAACAGAAGGATTGGTAATCTCCAGCGTGCGATGTTCCCTGTCGCAGCGTCAAGACGTGGCGTTGTGATTTGACCTTGAAACTCCTTCAAAACGAATGACGATTTCCGAAAGTATTCTGGATTTTGATAGCATGACAGTGCCTGCTCTTTGCTGCACAATTTCTACTGGAAGGTGATTTCTGTAGCGTTGTCACGATGCCATTTTAATCCTTGTAAGAAATATCATCTCAAAATTAATATCTTCAGGTAAAGTCGATTTTTTGCTTGTGCAATTGTGCAAAATCATGATATCAACACTTTTGTTACATATTTCGACGATTGTTTGAACACAATTCGTAATTAATAGATTTTTTACAATGCAAAATGCCTATGCGTTTCTATTTTTTGGATAGTATATATAGAATAACATACTCAAAACTGAAGAGGGCGCATTATCTTTCCCTCCTCAATGACGCTCTCTGCCTTTCCTGTTTTATTGTGAAAGAATTCATGGCATATTATTCAGAACTTTATTCATCAAATGTAGTGTCATGAAGAGGTAAAGAAAATGGTCGGTAAAAGTGTTATGATGGCAGAGTCCTATATGCCAACAATTTGAGATATATTTTTTTGAAAATCAATATTTAGACAAACTTTGTCGAGATTCCCATTTCCATATGCTTGCGAGGAGAATACGATATCGGGTGGTCAGACTTCGCTGAGTGTCTGTCATCGCTAAGGACGAAGTGTGGCGGAGCTCATGATGTCGACCACTGGGTTGTACAGACTCGACGGGTTACAAGCAGCCGTCATTACGCTGGGCAATCGCGTGTGGGGCGGTAAACACAAACCCGTGCAGCATTATTCGGTTACTGTATGTTGTTCTGGGTCTCTGATCAACCCAAGTGGAAGGCTGCCGTTCCAGTCCCGCTTGGCCCCGATTATTTCTCTAGGTCTTCCAGCACCATTCTTGTTTTCGCGGGATTCACGGTGTAAACGTCTGTGACGGGCATCACTTCTGGCTTTTCTCCCACGAAGCTGAGACACCGTGATATAACTGGAACACTGTTCACAGAGGCGGTGAACCAAACTGACTTATTGACTCACTGATACACTTTTGAGACTAAATAAAGTAAACATATGGAAATATGGCACAAGTTTGAATGTACACCTTTAAATTCTTCATTTGTGTATTCTGTTCATAGGGGAAGGATGTCCCGGTCAGACACAGCAATATTACAATGGTGGCGCCCCGGTCGCAAACAACTTACCAATCTTAGCTCTACAATAGTGTTGTGCATCATATGGGTGATGTGCTCTACGGTGTTTGGTACGGAAGAAGACAGACTCGTATTTGATGCTATGTCAAGGCGTGCATTAAAGGTTATTTTGACATTGCTTGGAATGACGTTCGATGAAATGTGATTTAACAAGGCGTTGAAGATTGGCGTATTCCTCTGACATCAACAATTATACTTCTTCGTTGACGTATTGGTGCGCTGTATTTAACATTGGTGTGTATTGAACGTCTTTGATAAACGTGACATCAACAATTATATTTCTTCGTTGACGTATTGGTGCGCTGTATTTAACATTGGTATTTATTGTACGTCTTTCAGAAACGTGACATTCAGAGTTTCTATCAAGTCGTGTCACTTGAATTAATCTATGAAATAGCAGGTACTATATTGGATGCATTCTAATATCTTACTCACATAAATGCTCTTCTTTTAATTGTCCATCGTATTTACAGTGGAAGTTGTTTGTTGTTATTACGTGCAGTCGGCAGACAGGAAGGGCGTGGCAGGAAGTAACTGGTTAGCTTGTCATCCCGGAAGATATAATCAATCAAGTACATGTCATTCATGTGTTGGTACAAAAACCAATTTTCATACCACCTTTCTCTCAATTTAAATGCAATTACGTTGTGAAAGTAAATCCCTCAAAGGTGAGGTGAGGCGAAATTGGGTTTAACGTCGTACTTATGAATATTTCGCTCATATGACGACGTGCATGCGTGTGTATGTGTATGTGTGGCTGCTTGTACTAGCCCAGACTAAGCTGGTTTTATAGTGCTAGTTCACTGAGATACCATGTCGCTGTTAAGCATGAATACCACACTCAGACACATTATACTGACTCCGAGCCGACCAGTCCTTGTTGTACCCATTAATGCCGAGCGCCAGGCAGGGACCAACAAGTACCATATTTTAATTGGTATGATCGGATCGAACACGGGCGGACGCACTGACCACTACACCACGGAGGCGGTCAAATCCTTCAATGAAGGGACTTAACGGGATGTAATGACCTCTACTCTGATTGACCCCAAACACACATGGTCATTTTATCATACCTATAACTGCTGTGAGGTCCGCACATGTTACTGACGTCCTCAATCAAAGGGTCCGTAGCAATCCAAGGGCAGACAATTCAGTTTAAGAGTTTCACTTGTTCTTGGAATTTTTTTATGGTTTAATCAAAACTAAACATAGACTGCAATACTAGTTTTGAACACGCAAATGGATTGCAATGGGGATTATCCGAGTATGTATACAGCTAATCCGCCACTGGACCCACCTTTACAATAGATATATACTGGACGTTTTAGTGACATCAAGGAGGTCAAGGGTCATCTAAAGCTGTAACCGAGCTGATGCTGATATCCGTTCCATGATGTTCTCTGTCTAAGTAACGATTTCAATCAAAATTGTTGATTAGCTGTAAGGGATGGAAAAGCTGTTGTTACAAAAATAAATTTGTTCCTCTGCTCCTTTTAAACTTTGAATGTTTCGAAGCAGTGGCCGAAAATAATCTGTGAAAAACAAGTCCAGGTCAAATCCTGGAAGCTAAGGGACGTAACTCCTTGGTAACTACGAGATTCCAGAATGTTGTGTCATTCGCACTCTGACATGTTATTTAGGTTTTGTCGAATGTCTTGACAAAAAACACCGACTTTATATGAACATTCTTATGTATGTTGGTGATCTAAGTGAGTATCACAACTAATACACAGCCAGTTAAAGAATGCTAGCGACTGACGGCCCGCCGACCAGGAGGTTTAAAGATCAGTTAATCAGACAAGATACATGTATTCGTGTTGACAGTTGGTTACCTAGGTGCCATCTATGACGGTCGACCATAAAACTTGGCAGGGGTTCACAGACGAGACATACTGAATATTTTTTTCGTCTTCTCCCCGTCAATTATCTCGGTGTCCACGACTGCAGTAACGCCTTATCACGACAACTTTGAAACTTTTCCCAAACACACCCCATATCAATGTACGGCAACCATAGCGGCGCATACAGCCCTGCCGATACCATGCTCAATAAACAAAGCTCAGAACTCAAGCATTGAGATCAGTTACGTGGGATAGAGGGTTGCCTATTTGCCATATGTATTTGTTGTTAAAGAGATTAAAAACTTCAAAGCTAGATGAGTAGAATTTATTCAGATGATACGTTTGTAACAGTCACTAGGTGGCAGGCAAAGGATAAGATTATCGTTATATTCCCCCCTTCTTTATCATACATGTATATATTCAAGCGACGCTATATGTTTCCAAGGAGCTACAGATTACAGTTTACCCTGCTGGTAGCAATATCACTGCCGGGAACATTAGGACTGGAAGTAACAATTAAGACACATGTGTTCAGTGAGTTTCCTCATCGCGCGAATGACTGATAAAATATGTCCATGTTGAAAATACCCTCACAGTTGTAGGCAGGTTCCGTCAGTACAGTCCACACAATCTAAACTCCTGAATGTGTATTCTTGGGAATTGTTTGGTTAAATACATTCTGAGAGTTTTATGATTAGCTGACTGAGCCGAGCTGATCGTTGGTCTTTGAAGTGAATGGGATTCGAGTTTTTTTTAAATCGAACACAGTTCGTAATGAGCGAACGCCTCGTCTCGACTCCCCATGTAGCCAGCTGAATCTACTTGAGCGAGCTGCTAGGCTTAGTCAGCATGTGAAATAATACCAGTAAAGCTGTACAGAAGGGTGCAAGGCTACTATCTACAGAAGGGTGCAAGGCTACTATCTACAGAAGGGTGCAAGGCTACTATCTACAGAAGGGTGCAAGGCTACTATCTACAGAAGGGTGCAAGGCTACTATCTACAGAAGGGTGCAAGGCTACTATCTACAGAAGGGTGCAAGGCTACTATCTACAGAAGGGTGCAAGGCTACTATCTACAGAAGGGTGCAAGGCTACTATCTACAGAAGGGTGCAAGGCTACTATCTACAGAAGGGTGCAAGGCTACTATCAAACTTTCGCAATACTTTCTACAATAGGGTGCAAGACTACATCTGTTGCAAGGCTACTATCAAAGGGTCGCAATACTTTTATGACAACATCTGTTGCATGTTCTACATTCCATTGTCTAGGTTTGATTGAAATGCCTCAGCTTTCTAGCCATATTAAATATCGGTACAAGGGGATTAGTACCGGAAAGTCGCAGGTTTCATCCAAGCAGTTTAAACACCATAATGTCTGTCCACTTACACAGTTATCTGGTTGATCGGATTGTGTAATCAGTGTGTCTCCAAGATTGGGTGATAAGACGTAGCTGATTGTGTAGCACGTGCATCTTTAAGATTGGTTGGTTGGTTGTTTAACGCCGCACTCAGCAATATTCCAGCTATATGGCGGCGGTCTGTAAATAATCGAGACCGGGCCAGACAATCCAGTGATCAACATCATGAGCATCGAGCTACGCAAATGGGATCCGATGACATGTCAGCGAACCTGACAACCCGATCCCGTTAGTCGCCTCTACGAACAAGCATGGGTTGCTGAAGATCTTCACCGGTCGTGTAATTAGACGTAGATCCGGTGCTTATGCTTAACTGATATCTGGTCATTATGTCTCCAAGACGTATATCTGGTGGCCACTATGTCTCCAAGACGTATATCTGGTGGTCATTATGTCTCCAAGACGTATATCTGGTGGTCACTATGTCTCCAAGACGTATATCTGGTGGCCACTATGTCTCCAAGACGCATATCTGGTGGTCACTATGTCTCCAAGACGTATATCTGGTGGCCACTATGTCTCCAAGACGTATATCTGGTGGTCACTATGTCTCCAAGACGTATATCTGGTGGTCACTATGTCTCCAAGACGTATATCTGGTGGTCACTATGTCTCCAAGACGTATATCTGGTGGTCATTATGTCTCCAAGACGTATATCTGGTGGTCCACTATGTCTCCAAGACGTATATCTGGTGGTCACTATGTCTCCAAGACGTATATCTGGTGGTCACTATGTCTCCAAGACGTATATCTGGTGGTCACTATGTCTCCAAGACGTATATCTGGTGGTGGCCACTATGTCTCCAAAGACGTATATCTGGTGGCCACTATGTCTCCAAGACGTATATCTGGTGGTCACTATGTCTCCAAGACGTATCTCTGGTGGTCACTATGTCTCCAAGACGACGTATATCTGGTGGTCACTATGTCCCCAAGACGTATATCTGGTGGTCACTATGTCTCCAAGACGTATATCTGGTGGCCACTATGTCTCCAAGACGTATATCTGGTGGTCACTATGTCTCCAAGACGTATATCTGGTGGTCACTATGTCTCCAAGACGTATATCTGGTGGTCACTATGTCTCCAAGACGTATATCTGGTGGTCACTATGTCTCCAAGACGTATATCTGGTGGTCACTATGTCTCCAAGACGTATATCTGGTGGTCACTATGTCTCCAAGACGTATATCTGGTGGTCACTATGTCTCCAAGACGTATGTCCCCAAGTCGTATATCTGGTGGTCACTATGTCCCCAAGACGTATATCTGGTGGCCACTATGTCCCAAGACGTATATCTGGTGGTCACTATGTCCCCAAGACGTATATCTGGTAGCCACTATGTCTCCAAGACGTATATCTGGTGGTCACTATGTCTCCAAGACGTATATCTGGTGGCCACTATGTCCCCAAGACGTATATCTGGTGGTCACTATGTCTCCAAGACGTATATCTGGTGGCCACTATGTCTCCAAGACGTATATCTGGTGGTCACTATGTCTCCAAGACGTATATCTGGTGGCCACTATGTCTCTGGTGGTCACTATGTATATCTGACGTATATCTGGTCACTATGTCTCCAAGACGTATATCTGGTGGTATGTCAAGACTATATCTCCTCCAAGACGTATATCTGGTGGCCACTATGTCTCCAAGACGTATATCTGGTGGCCACTATGTCTCCAAGACGTATATCTGGTGGCCACTATGTCTCCAAGACGTATATCTGGTGGTCACTATGTCTCAAGACTATGTCTATGTCCCAAGACGTATATCTGGTGGTCACTATGTCTCCAAGACGTATATCTGGTGGCCACTATGTCCCCAAGACGTATATCTGGTGGTCACTATGTCTCCAAGACGTATATCTGGTGGCCACTATGTCTCCAAGACGTATATCTGGTGGCCACTATGTCTCCAAGACGTATATCTGGTGGCCACTATGTCCCCAAGACGTATATCTGGTGGCCACTATGTCTCCAAGACGTATATCTGGTGGCCACTATGTCCCCAAGACGTATATCTGGTGGTCACTATGTCTCCAAGACGTATATCTGGTGGTCACTATGTCTCCAAGACGTATATCTGGTAGTCACTATGTCTCCAAGACGTATATCTGGTGGTCACTATGTCTCCAAGACGTATATCTGGTGGCCACTATGTCTCCAAGACGTATATCTGGTAGCCACTATGTCTCCAAGACGTATATCTGGTGGCCACTATGTCTCCAAGACGTATATCTGGTAGCCACTATGTCTCCACGACGTATTTTTGGTGGTCACTATGTCTCCAAGACGTATATCTGGTGGCTACTATGTCCCCAAGACGTATATCTGGTAGCCACTATGTCTCCAAGACGTATATCTGGTGGCCACTATGTCTCCAAGACGTACATCTGGTGGCCACTGCGTTTAAACACAAACAACTAAACATAATACATACTACAGGGTAAACATGGTACATATTATATTGAATACATTGTATTGTATGAATAATGATGACAATTTTTATAGATATACAACTTCTTTTATTCTGTGAAGGGCCACGTTTCGACATAAGATTCTAAAATGCCCATCAAAGATGACAATGCATGCTTCAGAAATAGCAAGTGTATCGCTGGTACAGAGCAGGTCGCACAACGCTACAAGGAACCCACACTGCTATCGTGTAATGGAGTCATATTCATCATCAAAGGGGTTAATCGGTACAAGGTTATTCATACACTTATATAGTTCAAAGGACACTACACTACACTGGCTACAGTATTGAAATAGTATATTAGTGACACCCGGTGGTCGCCAAATAGATGAATCACATTAAAATCCAATATTCCACTCCACGTGATACCTCAGTGACATCATCTACACAGAAGCTCGCATCAGGTGAACTTTCTTAACAGCCAATCAACGTCAAGCAATCTGGAGAAAGTTTAACAGCCACTGCATGATTGGCTAGTAAGAATGTTCACCCAACCGACATGTCATGAAGGGCGGTATCGTATTGATGACATTGCGAAATTAGCAGGTGTATCCGGGGGCCTTCTTTCATAATACAGGGTTCCACAAGACCAGCTAAAAATGTCGGGGTTACGAATGACACACTGTATGCAGTCGTGAGGGAAGGTCCACTGAAGAGAGAAATCTTTTCTCGTGTTCTGTAGTTTACAAGGCACCCGTCAGACATGTCACACATCTACCAACAGGCGCTGGACACACAGCTCTCCCAGTAGGTCTTCAATCCAGTGATCTACTGACAGGTTTCCATCTACACACTGATCTGGTCACGCTGCACTGTATTAAATTGGACTTGCCAAGGCTTCTTCTGAAGAACCTGCTCCACCCTCGGCCATGACTTCTTGTCTCTTAATCCAGGCATCTTCTTCTTGGCCGGTTTAGTCTGAATAGTCAGTTAAAAATCAATTGCCGTTGACAATAAACAAATAATATTTGGGAGAATTACTTAATGGAGAGTTGTTGTTGAAGACCTACCTTCCAGGCTACTGTGATGAGACACAGTATTGTGGAGATGCAGCTGAGACCCATGCACACCAGGTAGGACAGACGGACCACAAACTGCCCGCACACCATCACAGATCTGGAACAAAACATGGGTTTGTTAGAATATCTTTCTCGCTATATTGGCGGAGATAGGGAAGATAGTTTATGTACTCATGCCAATAAGAAAACTCTAATTAAAATTGGGATAAATCAGCTTAGCTCAAGAATTCGTCCGATTTATGTTCAAAACGTACATGGACCGTCCGTCATTTATGCTTACTTAGAAGTAAAACCACGTTTCCTACAGCTGGACCACAACGGTTTCCTACTGGACCACAACGTTTCCTACACGTCAAGTACAGCTGGACAAGGTTTCCTAAAAGTACAGCTGGACCACGTTTCCTACTTATATAAAGTACAGCTAGACCACAACGCTTCCTACTTACGTCAAGTACAGCTGGACCACAACTTCCTACTTACGTCAAGTACAGCTGGACCACAAGTTCCTACTTACGTCAAGTACAGCTAGACCACAACGCTTCCTACTTACGTTGTGTAAGGCTCAACGGCTAATCCACAGAAGCAGCCGTTGTCGGACTTGAACCAACACTGGGTGTGGCTCACGTTTCCTATGGTAGAGACGTCCAGGGCCGTCAGGATACCGGTGCACAAGAACCCGATAACCGTTGTGACGAACAGACACGCCTGTGCTTTCTGTTGCAGAAACATGTCTCAGAATAATTGGGAAGCGGTAACGGTGGCAGTGACAGGATGTATCATTATGAGATTGTATCGTATAGCTGACGTGTCATACAAATGTTTCATTTACTCTACATCGGTCACGTTAAATGCAATATCACTTCAGCTAATAATGAGTGTTACAGTTAGGTATGAAAAAAAATGATAGCATGACAACCTAATAGTAAGCTCTTCAAAGACTCTATAGAGTAAGCAGTGTGAAAAGGACAATATTTAAAATACAGGCAGTCAAGAATTATGAAAAGACAGGATTCGCCACTATAGTGCGTGAGTGAGTTTAGTTTTACGCCGCTTTTAGTTTTCACGGCGGGGGACACAAGAAATGGGCTTCACACATTGAGCCCATGTGGGGAATCGAACCAGGGTCTTCGGCCTGACGAGCGAACGCCTCGCCACTGTAGATTCATATGGGAAGTGACGTCATCACCTAAACTTCTCCTACCTGAAACACAGGACAGAATCATTCGCGATCCACGTTATTACGGGACCGAAGCTACGGAAAGTGGCGAGTGGTGACGAATGAGCACAGAATGTCACTCTCTTGCATTTGATTGGGCAGACATTTCAGCGTCGTGCAGTTCGTATAACTATCAATACAAAAGTACGGTTTTGGATTATAATGCTTACAGTTGTCCATTGTTTCTTTACTCGGGTAAAGGCTATTCCGGACACCGCAGGAAGAAGAGTCTGGAACACAAATAACACCAGCGCTATATATTCATCACAGATGTTGTTGTTTACTGTATATGAAGCCGGCCCACGTGTCTACAACACGCCGCATTCGCAGCACAGACGCGTATCCAGTCTAATCGAACATGGAACATATGACCTATTGTATATGAAATGAAGAAATCATCTTTCATTTAGCAAACAGTGAATGTGACGTTTTGCATGGCATGGAAATTAAAATGTGACGTGTTTGCATGGCATGGAAATTAAAATGTGACGTGTTTGCATGGTGTGGAAATTAAAATGTGACGTGTATGCATGGCATGGAAATTAAAATGTGACGTGTTTGCATGGCGTGGAAATTGAAATGTGACGTGTTTGCATGGCGTGGAAATTAAAATGTGACGTGTTTGCATGGTGTGGAAATTAAAATGTGACGTGTATGCATGGCGTGGAAATTTAAATGTGACGTGTTTGCATGGTGTGGAAATTAAAATGTGACGTGTTTGCATGGTGTGGAAATTAAAATGTGACGTGTTTGCATGGCGTGGAAATTAAAATGTGACGTGTTTGCATGGCGTGGAAATTCATATGTAATATAAAAATGTCCGAATATAATGGGTATGATGTTAACAAACCGGGATTCGAACTGCCTAGCACATGTTTTTGGCAGGGCTAAGGGGTGAAATTTTGTGCACAAGGCAACCCAGGCAGTTGATGTAGTGGGTTAGGGCCTAAGCAAGAAACAAATGCGTATCTGCAGGTATACAACACGTATCTAGCACGACCATACCCCAATCAACACGACGAAAATGGATGTATACAGCTGAATGTCCGGTTGTATCAGGTAGTCGTGGATGCTGACGCCCGACCCTGTGGCGATGCTGGTGCTGAAGGTGCTGTACACGGCGCGGTTCAGCGCCAAGAGACCTATCTCCAGCAGACCTGAAATCAAGTTACGTCGTTCATAAACAGTCACTTATAGGGCGCAATGGAGAAATCAAAACCAGGTCTCTCTTAGCTGTTTTAATTACTAGTATTTACTGAGTATCGCATATGGAATGTGACCAAACAATGTAGCGGATACGGTGTAATACGAATATGGTGTAATTGAGTGACGAGGTATAAGAGCATTTATCAATTATCACCAATGATACCCATGACAACACAACATTGTTGTATATGCTTTGAAAACCAAATTCCGCACATTAAAATGGTAACTGTAACATTTTTCACTCTGATTAAATGCACAAAAATATGAAAGTGAAAGTTGGTAACAATTTACTTGCAGTCTGAGAGGTATACATACAAGCGTGAATATCCACGACAACAATCTGAGAGTCCCGTGTTAGTGGCGACATTACGACTAGACATGCATACCAATAACTTGTCATGGTGTATTTTCCGAATTTCAACGTGTTGCCATGACAAGTTTTAGTATATTCCTCTTTTAAATCTGTTCAGAAAGGTGGGGTGCTCATGTTGCAGTCATGAAATTTGTATCCCACGTGCCGTGAAATATTGTGTGAAGAAGATGGTTTACAAGTGCATTCCAGTATGCTTGAGTCTAATCGCCTGTTTGAACCAAAATTTTAAGAATTGCCCTTGGATTCATTTTAATTATTCCTCGTGCGTATATAATTTGGTATATTACGTCAGCAAATAATTAAGGTCAGATTATACTGAGGGAAGACCTTCTGCATTAACCAACATACATCGCTTTTCAGTCTGTCTGTGATTTGGGATGATGCCCGTTTCGATACCTGCATTTGGAACCGGAAAGCCATTGTAGACAAGGGAAAACACAAAATATCCGGGGTCATTGGCATCCATTGTCTATGGATCGGTATGTACCATACTGATGTATTCATACTCACGGTTTTTCATGTGAAAAGCAATAATATACAATACAACCAGAAATTATTGAGAATTTAAAGATTGTAAAGTTCTATATTTTTTTCACTCATTACTCACGTATTAAATGTGAATATTAGCAGAACATAACTCCAGATTCAAAGACAGGTGAACAGTTAGTATTTTGTCAAGTCACCATGGGCAGCAATGCAGGCTTCAATGCGGCGGGGCATACTACTGATCAAAGAAGTTAGAAAGGCGTGGTCCATGCTGTCCCAGTATCAGACCACCTCTTCTTTCATTTCAGCAATATTTGTCAGATTTTTCTTATTGACACTTTCCTTCATAAGTCCCTAAACATTTTCTATTGGATTTAGGTCAGGGCTATAGCTTGGCTAATCTAATAATGTCATATTTTGGGTCCGAAACCAGGCCTGTGAATGCTTTGAACGATGTTTTGGGTCCTTGTCCTGCTGGAAAATCTAAAAATGTCCATAGAACACGTGAGCAGATGGAAGTAAATGTCCCTCGAGAATATATGTGTAACGCTCACTGTTCATATTCCCTTCAAATACACAGAGGGGCGTTGCCCCTAACACAGATATGCCACCCCACACGTTAAATTTCAGACTGTACTTTGGGCGCTGATACAAAGGTTTTTCAGTTTGTTTGGTCCAGAATTTCAGTGCATTAGGAAACAGCTACACAAAACTTTCATCTGAGAAAATCACATTGTCCCAGTTAAAATTTTTATGCTGTAAGCACCAGTTCAACCTTCGCTCCTTTTGTTCAGGTTTCATGATCGGTTATGGAATTCCTCGACTTTTCTTCCAACCCATTGCATGCAGCTCAGTTCTAATTGTTTCCTTACAGACAGCCACAGTTCCTCTATCAATCATATCCAGCCTTAAGTTTTCTAAACTCCTTTGTTTGTTTTTAGAAACAAGAATACCAAGCCGCCTCCTGTCACCGACAGTCAATTTTCTGGGCCTACCTGCGCCTCCCTGGTGCTCAATGCCATATCAGTTTGCAATATTTTTTCAAAATACGATAAACAGTGGACAAAGGGGTGCCTGTTCTGTTAAATCACTTTAGCTGATCTGATGTCCTTGTTATAATACTCTAAAATCAACTTCCCCTTCTCTAAATCATCCATACTGAGGATCACTGAAAATGTCGTCTGCTAGCAAGTAAACAAAGGGGTTTAACTCTTCACAAACTAATGAAAAAGGATTAACGGAGTTGTCTCTCTTGAATGAAACCAAGCACTTGATAGATGGTCAAGGTTGTTTATACTAGAAATCCAATTAAACACATTCCTAAAATTCTCAATAATTTCTGGTCATACTATATTTAAAACGGGTTTCAGTAGGAAAAAAGATGACATCTTTTAAATCAATTAGAATCAAAAAATTTCATTGTCATGGTAGATTCAAATGTCATTTTACTGGCTTAGGTAACATTTATGTCAAAAAACTACTTTCATCCTACATCAAGGACATTTGAATTTTGTGGAGCAGTAATGGTCAGTGACAAAATACCTAATAAGTAGAGGATTACACAATGCTATAACATAAGATATGTTACTAACAAATAGACTACTGAAATTTTCTTGACAAATACCGATTATGCTACCTCGAGACTAGACAAGTAAATATCTGAAACTTTTGAGAGCCAAACAGGAGTAAGACAAGGTTGTATCTTGAGTCCATTTTTATTTCCTTTCATTAGCAATGAATTAGCAATACAGATTAATGAAAACTGTTCAAATGGTATTCAGCTACATCCAGATATAGTACAGCTATTTCTTCTATTATTTGTGGATGATATCATACTTTTCTCTAGCACTATTCGCGGATTACAGGCAGAAATAAATGAATTAGAAACATACTGTCATGAATGGATACCAACCGTAAATAGAGATAAAACTAAAATAATTGTGTTCAAGAATGGAGGTAAACTTGCTGCAAAAGAGAAATGGTATAATCAAGGTTAAATGATAGAAACAACTACGTCTTACAAATACTTAGGAGTTTACTTTACAAACCACCTACCGTGGTCCTTACATGTCAGAAATGCATCGATACAAGCAAAGAAAATACTAATTGGTATTATTAGACATATTTATATTTTAGGTGACTTGTCACAAAAATCACTTTTTAGAATCTTTGATGCTGAGATTAGTCCCATACTTTTATATGGTTCTGAGGTTTGGGGACTACAAACATTTGATACACTAGAAAAAGTACATTTGTATGCAGTAAAAAGATTCCTCGGTGAGAAATTTACTACTTCAAACATGATGGTTTATGGTGAATGTGGTAGGTTTCCATTATTTGTTGATTCAAAAATGAAAGTAGTAAAATATTGGTTAAAAATCTTAAATATGCCATCTTACAGATTACCCAAAAAATGTTACAATATGATGATTTTGTACGATAGAAATGGAAAACGTAATTGGGTCACAGATGTCAAAAATTCGGTAATATATGGCTAGAACAGTGCATAGACTCGCATCCAAATTTCCTCATGTCCATTAAACAAAGGTTACAAGATATATGTCTCCAGACTTGGCTCGACCAATTATCTGTATCAAATAAATGTTTCTATTACAGAATGTTTAAGTAATCTATATACAATGAAACCTATCCACCATCTTTGAATGTACGGAAATATAGAGTCACGCTTACAAAATTTCGTTGCTCCTCCCATGATTTGTTAATAGAAACAGGTAGATATATTGGAATAAAAAAGAATGTGTGTAAAATGTGTGACTTGAATCTAATTGAAGTTGAATATCATTTTCTTTGTGTTTGTCGAGCCTACCACAATTTAAGAAATAAGTATATTAAGAAATATTACTTTGTACATCACAATATTTATAAATTTATATTTCTATTAATCTATTCTAGCAAGGAACACCTGGAAAAGTTGTCAATGTTCCTATACCATGCCTTTCTACACAGCAGAAATGTACTCTCTACTGCCTAATAACAATATAGTCAGTATACATGTACTATAGGCCTGTGGCCTCTTAAGTGCAAATAAAGGTTATTATTATTGAATAGACAAGTAGCGTCACTTTTGAATGATCAACATCTTCCCGCCACTTCATGTGAACAAACTGCCAGGTGACAAGAAAAAACATTCTCCATGTAATTGATGTATGGATAGACATATTCGGCTGGACCTCAAGCAACTCTTGGAGGGAGAAATGAACTACAGGACACACAGATGTAAAAGACCATGTGACATTCGAGTGTGTGTGTGTGTGTGTGTGTGTGTGTGTGTGTGTGTGTGTGTGTGTGTGTGTGTGTGTGTGTGTGTGTGTGTGTGTGTGTGTGTGTGTGTGTGTGTGTGTGTGTGTGTGTGTGTGTGTGTGTGTGTGTGTGTGTGTGTGTGTGTGTGAATTTGTTTGGAGACTAGGAATGTTTTCAGGTTTCTGTTGTTCGGATACAAACATCAAACATGGTAAGATTTCGAGGCTGTGTTGTTGGTGTTCCCCTAAATAGTGGTCTTGACGAGTTCGAATCCAACTCGGGCAATGTCTGTAACTTGCATCTCTCTGGGTTTGTTTAAACATTTGGCATACCGATACAAAAGCGGATATTCCCAGAATAGAATCTAAGAGTTTAAAGAAGAACAATTTTGCCTGTTTTGAAATTGTTGGCTTCATATGCTAGGCGTCTTACAAATTCCCAGAAAACCAAAATATGAAATTATCTGTTCGTGTGATTCAAGCGGTCTCAGTCACACAATCAGTCATTCAGGTATTCAAACACTCACAGATTGAAGTTCAACTCACATAATACCAGCATACAAACGTAGAGCGTTGCTTTCTCTCCCGCCATTTCAAACGTACGAACATTGGCGATGAACTCATCTCACACCGGTGTTTCCGTCTCGATTGCGCATGCTCACTAAATGTAGGCCATATTGGCAGTTTGTCTTATGTGTGCTCCCCGTGAGATCGTCGATCCAACGATTCCTGCTATCTCATCATTTTACTCCTTTATACAGTGTATCTGACATCATGCAATGGCTGGTTGCCTCACGCTTGTGAAGCGATTTACCAGGTGATATATTGTTGTCAAGCGCTATCAATATTTGGTTATGATTCATATTTATCAAAGACATCACACACATATTATCGATAATATCAAGTGCCCTTTGTGCAAGTTTGGTTCAGTTGTATCACTGACCATGTCTCTGGTAGGATGGTAACCTGCATGTATAAGGGTCTAATATTGTGAGAGAAGAAGTGAATCCGATAAAACCGTTATATCACGATGAGGTGACGTGAATGTCTGCTCAAGGTCGCAGTCAAGATTACTTTAATTACATGACATTACATGATTTGCTGTACAACAAAAAAGGTGGAGTAAAAAAAAATAGAAAAAGAAAAATGACCAAAAAAAGGAGATTACTGCAAGATGTGCAAGTGTGTGTGCGTGTGTGCGTGTTTGAGTTTGCTTGTGCTAGACAGGAATTATGCCGGTTTTATTGTGCGAGATCATTGATAAACCATGCCGCCGTAAGCATGAACACTCAACACATACACCGTACAGTCCCTGGCGTTTAGTCTTCACCAGGCAGGGTAACAACATGTACCATGCTTTGGTATGACGCGTCCAGCGGATAGAACCGCCGACCTTCGGGACAGACACTCTATCCACTGGACCATAGAGGTCATCTATATGCCGATAACGTACTGACAGTGTTATACCATTTATAGACCCGGCGATAACGTTTAGAGGGTATAAAGACGAGAAAAGGTATGATACTTTATGGATAACACCTTTTTTTATTATATCATGATGTGACTTGATTGACGGCTATAAACATCTATACCGACACGTCGCATCATGATATAATAAAGAAGTTGGTATCCATAGAGTATCATACCTTTCTTATTATTCATCAGCTTCCAAAATGCAAATCAAATAGATATAAAGCTGCAGTACTTTATCGGAATTAACAATGAAACTAAATCAGACAATATATATTTAAAGAAAAGCGACGCATCATATTTTTGTTTTGTCTTTTTGAATAAATTTTACTGACATTTAGGGAATTTATAAGATTGAGAGTATGTATACCAGATAAAAGACAACGTTGCGATAACAAAGGTTTAGGGGATACGAAGGTTTAGTCACCGACATGTTCCCGTCGATCCCATGAGCGTCATGAGTCACAACCAAATAATCGACTGCGAAATGTAGAAAATGAACTTGGTTCCTTTGTACAAAACAGCATTAGCTTTACGACTGCCGTAAGACTTTAGCGTAAGCGCTAAAATCGCTTTGTACGACGGCACCTACTTTAATGCACTTCCCTTCGAGGCCGACAACCCTATAGGGACCAAGCTGTTCAAGCTGTTGATAAGCTTGTGCGGATTGTTGTGTAAATGTTGAAATGTGTAAATGTATAAATGAATTGCCAGTGTATCTCGAGATCACGAGTAACACCCCTCAAAACATCGAGTAAACACGAGCAATTCCATTCAACAAATTTGAGGACCTGTCAATCAGATTTCAATTCTCTTCAGCAGTGCACATGACGTGACACAATAAGAACTGTGACCCGTCGATATCACGTGTCAGTTCATTCGAGTTTAGCAGTCGAAGGCAAGGGGTGACCTTTGAGAAGGCCGTAAATAGCCCCCGTGATATATTGTTTCCCATCAACAACCGTGTTTTGTGTGTTGCTGGTAACATCCACCCTTTATGTCAGAAGAGTTGAAATTCAGTGGGTCTATCCCCGCCACGTCCAGCACAAAGATGTAATAAGAGGGTACTTTTTGTTACCCTGCCTGGTGTTTAGCACCATCGGATATGAACCAAGGCACTCGAGTCAGTATAGTGTGGCTGACTGGGCTGACTGTCCCCCTTACACTGAGTCATGGTATCCCAGCCGGCTTGCACTATGAAACTGGCAAATGTATATACATGCACGTCGCGTATATTGAAGCAATAATGTTGAAGGTGACGTTAAACCCTATTTCATCTCACTTCCTAGGAGATGACACACATGTGTCACTAAGAGCGTCTTAGTCAACACACCAATTAGCATATACACCTGGGAGAAAGTTAAGCACCTCTCAATATGATGACCGATAACGGAACTGTGTTCAAGTTCAGCTTGTTCATGATGGTAATGTATGATGATAATGTTCATTTAAGAAATTATTGCAAGTGTACATGGTGGAGAGTGCCTCCAAAACACACCCTGTGGAGCATGTCCAGAAGAAAACCCCAGAATTGTCACATGTGCAGTTTGTGCACGTGCCACATGTGGGTATTTTATCTGCATGGGTACCATGCATCCTCTTGCTACAGGACCCGCATGTATGGATGGCACTGCTGGGCCGCGCCATGCTCGTGCAGTGACAGCTTTCATTCAGAATAATGCAGTGACTCGCCTTCCCCTGGAGCACAATTGCGACTTTATCGGGCGATAGATTCAAACACGTATACCACATGTTCAAAATCTACTTGAGCTGGAAGCAGTTTTGAACCAAGAATGGCGACAGTTTCCTGTGCAACGGATACCACGACTGACGGGGTCATGCGACATGGGTACAGGCAGGTATCCAAACACGTGGAGGGAACACTAGATATTTGATTTGCCGCGTTCCCTGTTTACAAATAAACGTTTGGGGATTTTTTTGGTGTTTTTTATATTTTTTTATATTTTTAAAGCATTTTTACGTTTTTTGTCTCGGCATCACATACACGTCATGTTGCCTGATCCTCTCTCTAGCTCCATACTTGTATCAGGTATCGATTTGAGCCACAGATGATTTGTGTATTGTGCCATATCCATTATCAAAACTTTGAAGGAAAATGACCTTTTGGGTGTTTTCTTGTAATAAAGACATAATTTTACACAAATGCATTCTGCTTTACCAGCGTACTGTGCGGAACATAGAACTTTGTAAAATTTACCTAGGGTGCTTTACTTTTTTCCAGCTGTATATAGTGTGACCCCATGAGGTTGCGCACAAGCTGACAAGTCAGGAGATATCTGGCTGGGGATTTACAGCATGCCTGTCAGGGACACTGAAATGCTTTAGGTAGGTATGAGGGTAGGTATGTAATCGATCTCAGCTGCACGCAACACCAAGGCTCCCGCCGCGTTCTGGCGCTGGGAAACGGGGTGGGAGGGTGGTTAGAACTGGGGGAGGGAGTATAGCAGAACGGAACTGGTCGCCTTGCCGCTAAAGGAAGTAATACGGTATCAGGACGTTTGTTAAACATGGAGTAACTGGCAGACTTCTTTATCAACAAATGAAGAATGAAGTTACAAATGGTGGTTAGTTTGACTGTCCACCTGGGACTGCTGCTATTATGTAAGTATAATAGAATGTATCTATACAACGGGATTTCGAAGTATGTCGAAGTATGTCGAAGAACAATACGAAACTAGGATCTGTTTTGATTTGGCAAACATGTCATGTAATGATTATGTTGTTGGTTATTTTAAAATTGTTATGATTTAAAGCGTTAGTATTTCAATCTGTGTTTACACTGTGTAGATATCAGTATTATCCAGCAATGACGTGTACCTAATAATCATAAGGCATTCACATATGTAATAATATCAATAATCTTTTGCACGATCACTAGCTTGCTAAGTTCCCTTATCTGTGTCTGTTAATAAAAGAATATCAGTGGCGGAAACAAAACAATGACAATATAGAACGTATACACATGAGGATCCCTTGTCTCGATCATCTGCCGAAACAGATTCCATCGGATGGACAAGGCATTGATCTTGTGATCGTGTACTGCCCTAGAGGTATCACCACCACCAATTTGTGTTTGTTAGTTGCCTGCCTCCTACTACAGTATTCTTGCCATGCGACGGCAGACTGTAAACAGAACTCAAACAAAAAACATTTTTGAAGTCAGCGATATGTTAATTTTGCAATTATTTCTCCTCTGAGCAAGTGCAGAAGTTCTGCTGCTCCTTAGGTAAAAATGAGTTGTATTTTAATATGTACATTATGTTACACTTCTGTGTCTCAGCGTAAACGGGCAGCGGGTTAGCCTAGTGGTTAACGCGCTCGCTCGTCACGCCGTAGACCCGGGTTCGATTCCCCATATGGGTACAATGTGTGAAGCCCATGTCTGGTGTCCCTCGTCGTGATATTGCTGGAATATTGCTAAAAGCAGCGTAAAACTAAACTCATTCACTCAGTGTAAACAATTCTTGTAATTTGTAATTAAATGCAATTATCTAACGACAATGACTGGTAGACTTTATTATTACCAAGTACTCAATTTATGCGACCGTGTCTGTATCCTCTGTAACGCTTTTCCGCAAATTTTCATTTAACATTTTCTAGTGAGCCTAAAAGGGCTACTTCGTCTTTTCTGAAATAGGTAAGTAAAGTTTATTGGCCATGTACCTCGTTATATCCGTTGTTGAGTTTATCCGCCTGTAGGAGCTAGCTGACTGTGTCTTGCAGATCTTCTCGCGACTGTCATCATGACGCTGAACAAAGCCTTCATTAAAGCCAACGACGCCGGTGTTCAAGTTCAACTGACAGGCTACCAGATCGAGCCAAACATCTCCGTCGGTGTCCACGTGCTGCTGCTAGCCGTCGCGGTGAGTCATGTTGTGTGAAAGTATGAAATCCATCATCCAAAATCTAGTGTATTGCATAAGTATTCTGTTAAAATATATACATTTCACTTCACTTTGTTTCTAATTCGAAAATACCCTTGAAGATCCGGGTTAGAATTGATCTTCAGTAACCCATGCTTGTCGTAAGAGGCGACTAACGGGATCGGGTGGTTAGGCTCGCTGACTTGGTTGAAACATGTCATCGTTTCACAGTTGCGTAGATCGATGCTAATACTGCTGATCACTGGATTGTCTGGCCCAGATTCAATTATTTACAGACTAACGCCATCTGGAATATTACTGAGTGCGGCGTAAAACTAAATTAACTTTAATTCGAATGACGGTAAATGTTTACATCCTAATGAATCAAAGGACACTCGTGTGCGAGATAAATTATAAGGTGGATAGAGCTGGTTGTTTCATGAATTTCGATACTGGAATATTGTTTTATATTTTATGATAAGATACAGTACTAGGGGCTGCATACCATCATGTAGTGTTCGGGTCTGTACTTGTTGCCCATCATGTAATAGTGTTCAAATATATTCCAGAAAGTTTGTGATTTCTGTTTTATTATCCAACTGGTATAAAACCATAAAAGACCCATGATGTGGCAAACAAACATCCGATGTGTATATAAGTGTTTTCACGTTTCTTTACAGATGTTTATTCCATCGTTAATAGGATTGTTTTACACGTGCATCAAGAAGGAGACACAACGGGTAAGCGTACAAGCCAATGTGTACGAATTTAGTGGCCATGATAATGACAAGCGCCCGACACAAGTAATATGTGCAATATGCACACATACTGCCCCATAAGTTCTGTTTGGGGTCCATTTCAAAAGTTTGATGACGGTTTAATAAGTTTGTGAACATACATCTCATATGCCCAGGTACTATATCGTCAAACTGTTCTATATGGTCAGTATTGCTATCCGAAGAAAATCGCACACAAATCATGGTCCCATTTCATGTGTTTCATCACAATGTACCAACGCCAGTGATGCAAATCATTTCCTGTGAATCAATGTGACAATGTGTTCTGTATTTACTCACCTCAGCCACACATTTCCTAAAAATGTTTAGTGCACAATAGACCGGTTTAATAAAGAAAAGAACGGTTCGAGTGTTTTATCTAAACGGGTACCAACAACACCCAATAAAATCTCCATGATTTCATTCTACACATGTTCAGTGTTTAAACAAATTCTGAACAGGTGTGGGTTTTGTGCATGCAGTGTAAAAGTGGTGTTTTTGTTTCAGCGGTTCTACAAGAAGAAGCTGCGAGTTGTCCATGTAACCTTCCTACTGGTGGGGATACTAACCTTGTGTGTGCTGCTGGCTTCCGAAGCGGCAGGTATTGGCGACATCAATGGAGTCGGCTGCTATCTCGACAACAACAACTGCGTTTGTGCAGATCTACCCACGTATGTTAACACCAAAGGACGAGAGGATCTCAAAACAAATATATCTCCGATATAACGTCTTTGAGCCTGAACCTCCGGAGCGTTCCTGTTCTGTACTGTACTTCAGTATGTTCCTGTTCTGTACTGTACTTCAGCACGTTCCTATTCTGTAGTGTGCTTCAGCACGTTCCTGTTCTGTACTGTACTTCAGCACGTTCCTGTTCTGTAGTGTACTTCAGCACGTTCCTATTCTATGTTTCAGCATGTTCCTGTTCAACATGTAGTGTACTTCAGCATGTTCCTGTTCTGTACTTAAGCCTTCAGCATGTTCCTGTTACTGTACTTCTTCAGCACGTTTCTGTTCTGTACTTCAACATGTTCCTGTTCTGTACTGTACTTCATCGTTCCTGTTCTGTACTTCAGCACGTTTCTGTTCTGTACTGTACTTCAGCAGCCTGTTCTGTACTTCAGCACGTTCCTGTTCTGTACTTTAGTATGTTTGAAAACACACCCAGGTGCTTTATCGTCAAACGACCCGCGAAGGTCCGGGTTATAATATTGGCCTTCGGTAACCCATGCTTGTCGTAAGAGGCAACTAACGGGATCGGGTGGTCAGGCTCGCTGACTTGGTTGACACATGTCATCGGTTCCCAGTTGCGCAGATCGATGCTCATGCTGTTTCTGGATTCACTGGATTATCTGGTCCAGACTCGATTATTTACAGACCGCCACTATATATCTGGAATATTGCTGAGTGCGGCGTAAAACCTAACTCACTCACTCACGTACTCACTTATCGTCAAAACGTTGATATGGTCCCTAAACAGAACGTACTGATCAGTATTTGTGCAAATTGCACATATTTCTGTGTCGGGCGTTTGTCATTTAATTAGCATGACCACTAAGTTGGAACACATGATCTGAACCTACGGATTGTTTCAGTGGTATGCTTGTGGTGCGATAAACGTCAAAACACTATCACTTCGGACCCTCCATAAAATCCATGATGTAATTGCAATATCGTTGATAGAGGCGTTAAACCCGACTCACTCACTAACTAAAGGGTATCCGAGACCATGTTTCACCTTCCAGATCCAACAACGTCTGTGCTTGCGAAAATCTGCGCATCTCCTACCTCGTCTTCATCGTCCTGTCATTATGTTGTGAGATACTCAGCCTGTTACTTGCAGCAAAGTTGGTGAGTATACCATCTTGACACTCCATTAGATGCATTAAAGTGCGTATTATACTGCCTGTAACTTTTGATTACCAATGCATCGCAAAGGTATATGGTTCATTTGGAACTCATCTCGGAAGCCTTTTGTTATCTCAGGAAAGAAACAAGTTCAAGACATTATATTGTTTAAGCTTTTTGCGTTGAAATACATTTCTTGGTGAGTGAGGGCAATTGTAACCATACGTGGTGAAAGATCGTCATGCAAATCTTTTTTCAATTCTTTTTGTTTGTTCCCATTATTGAATACAAGCATATGAAGTGAAGCAATAAATGTTCAAATGCATGATCAAAGTTCATTGGATTCATAATATATATATTTTTAATAAATCCGGAAATCAAATACTTTACCAGACAATTACTTGTACAAACTTTTCAGATAAAATGTCCACCACGCGCGGCTTCTGCTTCTGTGGGTCAAGGCCCAACTGAAAACTCTACGGTTCCCACAGTGGCGATAAGTTCAGCTCAGAATGAATAAAGGACCTCCGATGTGCATAGTGTAGTAGATCTTGAACCGGAAGTAGAGTTACAAGCGAGTAGGATGCTTCCGCTATAATCTGCTGGAGTCACAGAATTACATCAAGTATTCCGTGATCAACAGGGACCTCGAGAAGATTAATGACATGTTTATATGCTGAAGGAGACTAGTTTAGATTATGTTCTTAATCGTTGCTGTTCTTAATCGTTGCTATGAGATGATGATAGTTCCTTCTAGTAGACCGCCATAAATGGCTGGAATATTGCTGAGTGCGGCGTAAAACTAAACTCACTAAACGCTTCTAGTAGAAGTGCCCAGTACGTACCAGCATATCTCCCTGGAAAGTATTCCACAGAAGTGAACAGCGTGGAATCCCGTTGATCCGGAGTACATCCTTCTCAGTGAAACTGTCCATATTCACACATGTCCGGATAAGCGAATCTGGAAAGTAATGTTTATACAAAATGTATGTGGCTCCGCACTTCTGCCCTGCCCTATTGACCACGATATAAAGGATTCAGTGTATCATGTGTATAATATTGTACATTCTGAAAGAAATACACTTCTAATTACAAACCCAAGTTAAAAAAAGATGCCTTATATGTTTCATGGTTTGTACGCAAACTGTAATAAAGTTGTAACTATAACACCGGATTCTGTCATCACGTGTGCCCATGCGCATTATCTATGACACTTCTGCGCATGAAGAGTTTACCTGCACAACATTCATACAGTGCAGTTGTGTGGAATAGAGACTACAGCAAGCAAACAGTGGTTGATGGAATATGCATTGATCCAAACTCTCGAGGACGGGTCAGCATTGGCTCAGAGGACCCCACCACTACAAATGTAAATACCGTGCTGTCTCGTTGACACATAGGATCATAAACATGGACCCTTTTCACATAGCGATCTCAGCGCTAGGGATGTCGTAAGTCTATAGTAGAGTGCTACGGTCGGCGGGTGCAAAGTGGTCGCAGTGACTACATTTAGAGTAGACCGAAGTACAAATGAGTGAGTTAATATTTAACGTCACATCGGCAATATATCAGCCACATCATGACGAAGAAGTACAAAAGAAAAAAACATATATTTTGAAAAAGTGTTCTGTTTAGTAACAAGCCAAGTAACAAGCATTGTGTACGCTTTGCCAAAACACCAGAAATAGTGAGTGAGTATGGCTTTTCGCCGCTTTTAGCAATGTTTCAGCAATATCACGGGGACACCGGAAATGGGCTTCACACATTGTACCCATATGGGGAATAGAACCCGGGTCTTCGGCGTGACGAGCCAACGCTTTAACCATTGGGCTACGACACCGCCCCTCAGCAGAAATATTCTTTATGACGTTAAGCGTAGGATATCATGAAAAAACTGATTTTGTTGCATCGCACGTGCATAAACATGAACCAGCAATATGAAATAAATTCGACTGAGATTGTAAGTGGTATACGTGTACATGCTAAAGGCACACATCAAAATGCCAACATTATCAAAAGCGGAGCGGGAACGAGCCACTTTAATGTTGCAATTGGGGTTTTCGAACAGCCATACTGTCAGAATGTTCGGCTATATCATCAGACTAATGAAACGCGTCAAACCGACTGGCTAGACATCTGACAGTCCCAGAACAGACCAAGAGTGACCACCTCACAAGATGGCCGTCGCCTGTGCATACTCCATCAGCTCACAGTGACGTCATCAGCATCAACAGCTTTGGGTCGCTGCATCAGCAAGAACACAGTGATGAGACAAATACGTGCTGTCGTCATCCGGGTCTATAGAGCATTTTGGAATATAGAATTCGAACCCCGTATTCACGGTTTCAGAATCGTGAAATACCGTCTTGTACGCCCCTTCCAAGTTCTGGGTATCGTCGACATATCGGAAAAAACTGTTTGGATTCGGACAAATTCCTCCATTGCTGCGAGTTAGCGTAATTTGATAGCAGTTATTTTTGTTGTTTAATTGAAACGGTCATGGTTCCCAGTTAGCGATTTCTATCACGTTACTTTTGTGTTTATCATTATGACCATAATGGAATTACGGTTTGACTGCCTACCTTAGAAGCCTCTGTCAGCTTTCTATAGATAGAGAAAAGCCACACAGGGCTAACAAAAGACATGCCATGTTGCACGCCTCATTAGACTGTAACTGGATCTGTTTTAAACTGTAGAACATAGACGCAGACATGAATAAGACATACAAATATCGTCATGTGATAACTCTTTACGTGTTACCAGTAGGTGTTGCTCATTGCGATATTTGATCAAGAAGTACATTTATCCAGTCAGATGAACCACTAGATAAATTACACAAACCATGTCCTTGAGAACACAGCAGATTATATAAATTACCCATAGTCTTCTTAAACGAGGAAAAAAATCCTGATCTGAAGGGAAGACACCTGCCAAGTGTCACGTAGGCCCATGGGCGCCATCTTGAATTGTATGACACTGTGCATTGTCACGTTGGTTTGGACAACTTCCAAGATGTGAGCCAGACATTGGATGTGAACCTGAATGCTCTGCTTCCTAATATATCGGTGTTCCTGTGGGTGTATTAAGGCAACTGCGATGCATGTCTGGAATTATCTTATCGCCGAGGTTTATAGTTCTGCGGTGATGCATTTCTGTTTCAATAAGCTGTTATCGTAACTGACATCAGGCCTAGATTTTCGAAACTCTCTTAGCGCTAAGATAGTCGTAAGTTAAGGTTAATGTATGGCACTTACGACTATCTTAGCGCTAAGAGAGCTTCGAAAATCTAGGCCCAGGTCGTTACATCCGGCGTTTGTTATGGACGGAGTACAATCCTGGATTCGTTAGATGGTTCGTTTATTTTGTAGGAGTTCGCTATAACTGTTCGTTATATCGGTTTACCTCACAGCCGAAGTTCAAAAGACCTTTATATACGATGTTGTATTCATGGTTCGTTATCTCGGTATTCCTTGTCAGGGGAGCAACGTAAGCAAAACTCCATGACATCGACACGTCACAAATCGTGACCACACGATTCAATTCAGTCGCCTCTCCTGACCAGCAACAGAGTCAAAGGAACCGTGCCTCAAAACAAATTTAGCTCTGTAAGTCTATGTTCGGGTATATGAGTCTTTGTAAGGGTTTCAGGGCTGTGCTTACTCTAACCCACCTATATCCAGTGTAGGAAAGATAGCCCGTCCCAACGTCCGAGACGGGTGAATTTTGTGGAGGACGGGTTAAAAAAATATCTAGTCCGTCCTCATGTTGGGTCAATTTTAGCAAACCAATGACATATATATAATGATTATAACCTTTTTGAATATTTACTGCCGAAGGTGTTTTATTTATATTTGGAGGACAGGCTAGATTTTGGCAGGACTGGTAAAAAATTTGACCTGCCAGTCCTGTGGACAGGCTAGATTTTCTACATCTTTCCTACACTGCTATATCCCCATCTTACTCACGCTTTCATTCACTGGTTTGGGTGGCAGTGATTCTTGTATTTACAGGCCGCCATGATATGACTCAGTGTGGCGTTAAACTGTATTCACTCACTAACACAGTAAAGTAGTTTCGCACCACCACTGATCATACCCGAGCTACGGACCAGGGTCCCGATCCACAAAACGTTCGTAAAGTTACGACCTGTCGTAACTCTGTAGGTTATGTTTGGTTTACGAATGGCGTAGTGCTACGAATGCTTTGTGGATCGGGACCCAGGGTCCCAATCCACAAAACGTTCGTAGCGTTACGAGCTCGTAAGTAGGAAACGTTCGTAAGTAGGAAAGACGTGGTCGGGAATGATTTGTGGAGTGGATGTATTTTATTGGATGTTACAAAACCCAGATATATCCGATATTTTACTTATCCGCCTTAAAAGGGAGAGTAGAACTTCTGAACAGGTTGTCGGAACCCGTAACCGGTGTTAAGCGACAGATCGACTTATGAGAGTTCCATGCACTTCAATGTCATTGTAAATAGAAGGGCTATGTCATTGACAACGATTTCTTCCCGTCGAGAATGGTGTAAAAAACCTTTATCTCTGACAGGAAATCCATACTTACGACTCGATAACGAATTTATTTGCTTTTAGTTATCACACAAGGTGCAATGCCTTTATCGATAACCTCCGACCTTGCTTGAAGCATTCCGGAGTAGCGGAAGAGATCAATTGATTGGTCGGTTGATCGGATCGTCAAACAGGGCGTATGGCAGAGAACATACGGTAACAGACCTGCTCTCAGGCTACCCAGGATAGTGTTACCAGATTGTGCTGTCGGTCGCCTGTATTCCTGGGCGTTGGGGTATGGAGAGATTTTAGCTCTAACTTGACTGTCCAGCTCTAGACGCCATGGCGGACTTGGATCAAACAATCGCCATTCTTACTACGACGTTGTTGATATTTTTAGGTAAGGTGATGCATGGTTGTAGCCAATAATGCTTTCTGATATTGAGGGCAGTTTCTCGCTTATTGATATAATAACGTGTAGCCTATTTGTCTGATAGAATATTTTTGCTAAAATACAGAAATGAATGGTAAAGTGATTCAAACTACCAAGGAAGTTGACTAGAGATTGAATTCATCTTCGGACGGTTGGCCGAGTTCTCGTCCCTTAGGCGTTGTAGGATCTGCTAATTCTAGGTTCAAATCTGGAATTTCTCTGTTAATGATCCAAGGATCGGTGGAGAGTGTTCACACACGGGCACTATCCAGATCTCGCAACAGTAGTGAACACCTAACGCATGTGGAGCTTACCAATCGCATGAAGCTGACACGCATGAACTGAAACGTACAAACTGGTGTAAATAATATTCACTACTCTTGAACATAACATAGACTGAAGGGTTTACATCTGTCCGAATTGATATATATATATATATCAATATATAAAATGCACAGGCACATGATTGTTTGCATCAGTTTGTCACGTGATCAGAAACGGGCAATGACGTCATAGAGACGTTAAGGTTCTACATTTAACGGTCTCGGCGTACGTGTGCGTTTGTCTCTGTGCAGGTATCCAGACATGCATCCTCCAAGTCCTCAACTTCAGCCACACGAGCAACAACTCCGCCATGGAACCCTACATCATACAGCCCAACATCGCCGTCTCCCTCGTCGTCCTTATTGTCGTCCTCATTGTAAGGATACTGTACACAGTACATATCACGTGCTGTATTCAATGTATACCATCTGCTGTATTCAATATATACCATCTGCTGTACTCAGTATATAACATCTGCTATACTCAGTATATACAACCTGTTGTACTCAGTATATGAAATCTGCTGTATTCATTATATACCATCTGCTGTACTCAGTACATAACATCTGCTGTATTCCATATATACCATCTGCTGTAGTCAGTATATACCATCTGCAGTACACAGTATATAACATATAACACCTACTCCATTCATTATATATTCAGTCTGTACTTAGTATATAACATATGCTCTACTCAGTATACAACACCAACTCTACACAATATATAACGTCTGCTGTATTCAGTATATAACATCTGATGTATTCAGTACATACCATCTGTACTTAGTATATAACATCTCCTCTACTTAATATATAACACCTGCTTTATTCAGCATATACCATCTGCTGTAGTCGGTATATAACACCTGTTGTATTCGGTATATAACATCTGTTCTACTCTCTATATAACATCAGCTGTAATTGGTATATAACATCTGCTGTAGTCGGTATATAACACCTGTATTCAGCATATGCCATGTGTTTTAATCGGTATATAACACATGTTGTATTCGGTATATAACATTTGATCTATTCTCTATATAACATCTGCTCTACATACCATCTGCTGTAGTCGGTATATAACATCTGCTCTAGTCGGTATATAACATCTGCTCCAGTCGGTATATAACATCTGCTGTAGTCGGTATATAACATCTGCTCCAGTCGGTATATAACATCTGTCGGTATATAACATCTGCTCTAGTCGGTATATAACATCTGCTCTAGTCGGTATATAACATCTGCTCTAGTCGGTATATAACATCTGCTCTAGTCGGTATATAACATCTGCTCTAGTCGGTATATAACATCTGCTCTAGTCGGTATATAACATCTGCTCTAGTCGGTATATAACATCTGTTGTAGTCGGTATTTATCATCTGCTCTAGTCGGTATATATCATCTGCGATCAGAATAGTGCAATACAACTGTATGCGACCATTCACCTATAAACGAAGGAAATGGAAATACAGTTTGTAACAAGTGTCAGGAGCATACGCTGCAAAAACTGGTTTGTTTTAATTTTTGCTTTATTTTTAGTTCATTGTACCTGGCGTGACCGCCCTAGTAGCTAACATGAAGAAATCCCCCACCACGGTAAGTATATGTCCTACATTAAGTCATAACACCTGACGTTTTGTAACTAGTACTACTTTCACCTACTTTCGGGGTATTTCGATATTGCATAGTACATTTTCAGATAGGTTAAATATTTAGAATGTAAGAGCCTCATATGTGAATTGTACAATACAGGCAAGTCGGGCAGTGTAGGGGTTTGGGTTGGGGTGAGACGGGTGGGTGGATGGTCAATGTTATAGCTCACCTTATATTGCGGTAGTATGCAGCATTTGTTATTAAAAGTAACATTGATTTACATCACCTTATTGGCTGTAATAAACACAATGCGTTATAAAATGTTGCATCATTCAGAAAGGTCCGATGTATAACGGTAGTATGACAATAGTAAATGCCCTTTGACTTACAGCGTTTAGTTCACCTGGTCATCCTCTCACTGGCCAGTGCGGGGCTGCTGGCGGTCTTGTGCCAAGATATGTGGACATTGAACCAGGTTGGAAACTCGTACGCCTGCACGTGAGTAAAGTTACAACGGCAACGTTCCTTGCTTATGTTACAAAACCTTTGTCGATTTGATGTTTTGGGAACTGTTTCCTCCCTAGACGCAACCTCTAAGACAACCTGGGATTTGGGGATTTAACTCATGGTTAAATCTGACGACAACTCCGAAGGTCTATGAATGTATGAAGGATTTGAGTTCCCCAAGCGAGAAGAAGAAGGAAATAGTTCCAACCAGCCGGTTCCAACCAGTTTGAACTTAGTACAACCCCCTCCCCACACACCCCACCTCTTTAAATCATTTGTCTCGGACTATTAGACTTGTTTATTTAGAGTCCTGTCCAGTTTTTCTGTGGTTTACGAGAAAGCGAAAGGACTCCATATCCAGCTCAGTAATCGAAACATTTCACTGTCGTTTCAATCAACGAGGACACGTCATTATTCTAAAGCTGACCGTGAACACAGTACAACATTCCAGCTATGTCGTGGTGGTGGCACCTTAAAGTGGACATCACACACTGCACAAGACAAGTTAATGCATACAACAACAACGTTACCATCATCACCATCAACAACGGGAATACAGCGGCCAATTTCCAGTAATCATTTTATAGTTTTAATTTGTTCACAGATATTCACCGATTGTCCAGTGTCTATGCAGATAGAATCTACCCAACTGTGTACAGTGTATAACTGACGGTCATTGTTTTCCAGTGTAGAGACTGTTCAGGTTCAGTCTACCCAGCTGTGTACAGTGTATAACTCACGGTCATTGTTTTCCAGTGTAGAGACTGTCCAGGTTCAGTCTACCCAGCTGTGTACAGTGTATAACTGACGGTCATTGTTTTACAGTGTAGGAACTGACCAGGTTCAGTCTACCCAGCTGTGTACAGTGTATAACTGACGGTCATTGTTTTCCAGTGTAGAGACTGTTCAGGTTCAGTCTACCCAGCTGTGTACAGTGTATAACTGACGGTCATTGTTTTCCAGTGTAGAGACTGTTCAGGTTCAGTCTACCCAGCTGTGTACAGTGTATAACTGACGGTCATTGTTTTCCAGTGTAGAGACTGTTCAGGTTCAGTCTACCCAGCTGTGTACAGTGTATAACTGACGGTCATTGTTTTCCAGTGTAGAGACTGTTCAGGTTCAGTCTACCCAGCTGTGTACAGTGTATAACTGACGGTCATTGTTTACCAGTGTAGAGACTGTTCAGGTTCAGTCTACCCAGCTGTGTACAGTGTATAACTGACGGTCATTGTTTTCCAGTGTAGAGACTGTTCAGGTTCAGTCTACCCAGCTGTGTACAGTGTATAACTGACGGTCATTGTTTTACAGTGTAGAGACTGTTCAGGTTCAGTCTACCCAGCTGTGTACAGTGTATAACTGACGGTCATTGTTTTACAGTGTAGAGACTGTTCAGGTTCAGTCTACCCAGCTGTGTACAGTGTATAACTCACGGTCATTGTTTTCCAGTGTAGAGACTGTTCAGGTTCAGTCTACCCAGCTGTGTACAGTGTATAACTGACGGTCATTGTTTTCCAGTGTACAGAGACTGTTCAGGTTCAGGTTCAGTCTACCCAGCTGTGTACAGTGTATAACTGACGGTCATTGTTTTACAGTGTAGAGACTGTTCAGGTTCAGTCTACCCAGCTGTGTACAGTGTGACGGTCATTGTTTTACAGTGTAGAGACTAAGTCTGTGTACAGTGTATAACTGGGTCATTGTTTTACAGTGTAGAGACTGTTCAGGTTCAGTCTACCCAGCTGTGTACAGTGTATAACTGACGGTCATTGTTTTCCAGTGTAGAGACTGTTCAGGTTCAGTCTACCCAGCTGTGTACAGTGTATAACTGACGGTCATTGTTTTACAGTGTAGAGACTGTTCAGGTTCAGTCTACCCAGCTGTGTACAGTGTATAACTGACGGTCATTGTTTTCCAGTGTAGAGACTGTTCAGGTTCAGTCTACCCAGCTGTGTACAGTGTATAACTGACGGTCATTGTTTTACAGTGTAGAGACTGTTCAGGTTCAGTCTACCCAGCTGTGTACAGTGTATAACTGACGGTCATTGTTTTACAGTGTAGAGACTGTCCAGGTTCAGTCTACCCAGCTGTGTACAGTGTATAACTGACGGTCATTGTTGTACAGTGTAGAGACTGTCCAGGTTCAGTCTACCCAGCTGTGTACAGTGTATAACTCACGGTCATTGTTTTACAGTGTAGAGACTGTTCAGGTTCAGTCTACCCAGCTGTGTACAGTGTATAACTGACGGTCATTGTTGTACAGTGTAGAGACTGTCCAGGTTCAGTCTACCCAGCTGTGTACAGTGTATAACTGACGGTCATTGTTTTCCAGTGTAGAGACTGTTCAGGTTCAGTCTACCCAGCTGTGTACAGTGTATAACTGACGGTCATTGTTTTCCAGTGTAGAGACTGTCCAGGTTCAGTCTACCCAGCTGTGTACAGTGTATAACTGACGGTCATTGTTGTACAGTGTACAGACTGTCCAGGTTCAGTCTACCCAGCTGTGTACAGTGTATAACTCACGGTCATTGTTTTACAGTGTACAGACTGTTCAGGTTCAGTCTACCCAGCTGTGTACAGTGTATAACTGACGGTCATTGTTTTACAGTGTACAGACTGTTCAGGTTCAGTCTACCCAGCTGTGTACAGTGTATAACTTACGGTCTTTGTTTTACAGTGTAGAGACTGTTCAGGTTCAGTCTACCCAGATGTGTACAGTGTATAACTTAAGGTCTTTGTTTTACAGTGTAGAGACTGTTCAGGTTCAGTCTACCCAGCTGTGTACAGTGTATAACTCACGGTCATTGTTTTCCAGTGTAGAGACTGTCCAGGTTCAGTCTACCCAGCTGTGTACAGTGTATAACTGACGGTCATTGTTTTACAGTGTAGAGACTGTCCAGGTTCAGTCTACCCAGCTGTGTACAGTGTATAACTGACGGTCATTGTTTTCAGTGTAGAGACTGTCCAGGTTCAGTCTACCCAGCTGTGTACAGTGTATAACTGACGGTCATTGTTTTACAGTGTAGAGACTGTTCAGGTTCAGTCTACCCAGCTGTGTACAGTGTATAACTGACGGTCATTGTTTTACAGTGTAGAGACTGTCCAGGTTCAGTCTACCCAGCTGTGTACAGTGTATAACTGACGGTCATTGTTGTACAGTGTAGAGACTGTCCAGGTTCAGTCTACCCAGCTGTGTACAGTGTATAACTCACGGTCATTGTTTTACAGTGTAGAGACTGTTCAGGTTCAGTCTACCCAGCTGTGTACAGTGTATAACTGACGGTCATTGTTTTACAGTGTAGAGACTGTTCAGGTTCAGTCTACCCAGCTGTGTACAGTGTATAACTGACGGTCATTGTTTTACAGTGTAGAGACTGTCCAGGTTCAGTCTACCCAGCTGTGTACAGTGTATAACTGACGGTCATTGTTTTCCAGTGTACAGACTGTTCAGGTTCAGTCTACCAAGCTGTGTACAGTGTATAACTGACGGTCATTGTTTTCCAGTGTAGAGACTGTTCAGGTTCAGTCTACCCAGCTGTGTACAGTGTATAACTGACGGTCATTGTTTTACAGTGTAGAGACTGTTCAGGTTCAGTCTACCCAGCTGTGTACAGTGTATAACTCACGGTCATTGTTTTACAGTGTAGAGACTGTCCAGGTTCAGTCTACCCAGCTGTGTACAGTGTATAACTTACGGTCTTTGCTTTACAGTGTAGAGACTGTTCAGGTTCAGTCTAGCCAGCTGTGTACAGTGTATAACTGACGGTCATTGTTTTCCAGTGTAGAGACTGTTCAGGTTCAGTCTACCCAGATGTGTACAGTGTATAACTGACGGTCATTGTTTTACAGTGTAGAGACTGTTCAGGTTCAGTCTACCCAGCTGTGTACAGTGTATAACTGACGGTCATTGTTTAACAGTGTAGAGACTGTCTAGCTTCAGTCTACCCAGCTGTGTACAGTGTATAACTGACGGTCATTGTTGTACAGTGTACAGACTGTCCAGGTTCAGTCTACCCAGCTGTGTACAGTGTATAACTGACGGTCATTGTTTTCCAGTGTAGAGACTGTTCAGGTTCAGTCTACCCAGCTGTGTACAGTGTATAACTGACGGTCATTGTTGTACAGTGTACAGACTGTCCAGGTTCAGTCTACCCAGCTGTGTACAGTGTATAACTCACGGTCATTGTTTTCCAGTGTAGAGACTGTTCAGGTTCAGTCTACCCAGCTGTGTACAGTGTATAACTGACGGTCATTGTTTTCCAGTGTAGAGACTGTTCAGGTTCAGTCTACCCAGCTGTGTACAGTGTATAACTGACGGTCATTGTTGTACAGTGTACAGACCGTCCATGTTCAGTCTACCCAGCTGTGTACAGTGTATAACTCACGGTCATTGTTTTCCAGTGTACAGACTGTTCAGGTTCAGTCTACCAAGCTGTGTACAGTGTATAACTGACGGTCATTGTTTTCCAGTGTAGAGACTGTTCAGGTTCAGTCTACCCAGCTGTGTACAGTGTATAACTTAAGGTCTTTGTTTTACAGTGTAGAGACTATTCAGTTTCAGTCTACCCCGATGTGTACAGTGTATAACTTAAGGTCTTTGTTTTACAGTGTAGAGACTGTTCAGGTTCAGTCTACTCAGATGTGTACAGTGTATAACTCACGGTCATTGTTTTACAGTGTAGAGACTGTTCAGGTTCAGTCTACCCAGATGTGTACAGTGTATAACTTACGGTTTTTGTTTTACAGTGTAGAGACTGTTCAGGTTCAGTCTACCCAGCTGTGTACAGTGTATAACTCACGGTCATTGTTTTCCAGTGTAGAGACTGTCCAGGTTCAGTCTACCCAGCTGTGTACAGTGTATAACTCACGGTCATTGTTTGCCAGTGTACAGACTGTCCAGGTTCAGTCTACCCAGCTGTGTACAGTGTATAACTCACGATCATTGTTTTACAGTGTAGAGACTGTCCAGGTTCAGTCTACCCAACTGTGTACAGTGTATAACTGACGGTCATTGTTTAACAGTGTAGAGACTGTTCAGGTTCAGTCTACCCAGCTGTGTACAGTGTATAACTGACGGTCATTGTTTTCCAGTGTAGAGACTGTTCGGGTTCAGTCTACCCAGCTGTGTACAGTGTATAACTGACGGTCATTGTTTTACAGTGTAGAGACTGTTCAGGTTCAGTCTACCCAGCTGTGTACAGTGTATAACTCACGGTCATTGTTTTCCAGTGTAGAGACTGTTCAGGTTCAGTCTACCCAGCTGTGTACAGTGTATAACTGATGGTCATTGTTTTATCCAGTGTAGAGACTGTCCAGGTTCAGTCTACCCAGATGTGTACAGTGTATAACTCACGGTCATTGTTTTACAGTGTAGAGACTGTTCAGGTTCAGTCTACCCAGCTGTGTACAGTGTATAACTGACGGTCATTGTTTTCCAGTGTACAGACTGTCCAGGTTCAGTCTACCCAGCTGTGTACAGTGTATAACTCACGGTCATTGTTTTCCAGTGTAGAGACTGTCCAGGTTCAGTCTACCCAGCTGTGTACAGTGTATAACTGACGGTCATTGTTTTCCAGTGTAGAGACTGTTCAGGTTCAGTCTACCCAGCTGTGTACAGTGTATAACTCACGGTCATTGTTTTCCAGTGTAGAGACTGTCCAGGTTCAGTCTACCCAGCTGTGTACAGTGTATAACTCACGGTCATTGTTTTACAGTGTAGAGACTGTTCAGGTTCAGTCTACCCAGCTGTGTACAGTGTATAACTGATGGTCATTGTTGGACAGTGTACAGATTGTCCAGGTTCAGTCTACCAAGCTGTGTACAGTGTATAACTGATGGTCACTTTTGTACAGTGAAGAGACTGTCCAGGCTCAGTCTACCCAGCTGTGTACAGTGTATAACTGACGGTCATTGTTGTACAGTGTACAGACTGTCCAGGTTCAGTCTACCCAACTGTGTTCAGTGTATAACTGACGGTCATTGTTGTACAGTGTACAGACTGTCCAGGTTCAGTCTACCCAGCTGTGTACAGTGTATAACTCACGGTCTTTGTTTTACAGTGTAGAGACTGTCTAGGTTCAGTCTACCCAGCTGGGTACAGTGTATAACTGATGGTCATTGTTGTACAGTGTAGAGACTGTTCAGGTTCAGTCTACCCAACTGTGTACAGTGTATAACTGACGGTCATTGTTGTACAGTGTAGAGACTGTCCAGGTTCAGTCTACCCAGCTGTGTACAGTGTATAACTCACGGTCATTGTTCTCCAGTGTAGAGACTGTTCAGGTTCAGTCTACCCAGCTGTGTACAGTGTATAACTCACGGTCATTGTTTTACAGTGTAGAGACTGTCCAGGTTCAGTCTACCCAGCTGTGTACAGTGTATAACTGACGGTCATTGTTTTACAGTGTAGAGACTGTCCAGGTTCAGTCTACCCAGCTGTGTACAGTGTATAACTGACGGTCATTGTTTTCCAGTGTAGAGACTGTTCAGGTTCAGTCTACCCAGCTGTGTACAGTGTATAACTCACGGTCATTGTTTTCCAGTGTAGAGACTGTTCAGGTTCAGTCTACCCAGCTGTGTACAGTGTATAACTGACGGTCATTGTTTTCCAGTGTAGAGACTGTTCAGGTTCAGTCTACCCAGCTGTGTACAGTGTATAACTGACGGTCATTGTTTTCCAGTGTAGAGACTGTTCAGGTTCAGTCTACCCAGCTGTGTACAGTGTATAACTGACGGTCATTGTTTTCCAGTGTAGAGACTGTTCAGGTTCAGTCTACCCAGCTGTGTACAGTGTATAACTGACGGTCATTGTTGTACAGTGTACAGACTGTCCAGGTTCAGTCTACCCAGCTGTGTACAGTGTATAACTGACGGTCATTGTTTTCCAGTGTAGAGACTGTTCAGGTTCAGTCTACCCAGCTGTGTACAGTGTATAACTGATGGTCATTGATGTACAGTGTAGAGACTGTCCAGGTTCAGTCTACCCAGCTGTGTACAGTGTATAACTGATGGTCATTGTTTTCCAGTGTAGAGACTGTTCAGGTTCAGTCTACCCAGCTGTGTACAGTGTATAACTGATGGTCATTGATGTACAGTGTAGAGACTGTCCAGGTTCAGTCTACCCAGCTGTGTACAGTGTATAACTGATGGTCATTGTTGAACAGTGTACAGACTGTCCAGGTTCAGTCTACCCAGCTGTGTACAGTGTATAACTGACGGTCATTGTTTTCCAGTGTAGAGACTGTTCAGGTTCAGTCTACCCAGCTGCGTACAGTGTATAACTGACGGTCATTGTTTTCCAGTGTAGAGACTGTTCAGGTTCAGTCTACCCAGCTGTGTACAGTGTATAACTCACGGTCATTGTTTTCCAGTGTAGAGACTGTCCAGGTTCAGTCTACCCAGCTGTGTACAGTGTATAACTCACGATCATTGTTTTCCAGTGTAGAGACTGTCTAGGTTCAGTCTACCAAGCTGTGTACAGTGTATAACTCACGGTCATTGTTTTACAGTGTAGAGACTGTTCAGGTTCAGTCTACCCAGCTGTGTACAGTGTATAACTGACGGTCATTGTTTTACAGTGTAGGAACTGTCCAGGTTCAGTCTACCCAGCTGTGTACAGCGCGAGACACCAGGATCAGCAACTTTGTACTCATGCTGCTCGGGCTCATCATCCTCGTCGCCAACCTCATCTACACCGGCCTAGTCTTCTGCAAGAGCCAAGTCAGTGAGGTAAGAAGGTTACAGAGGATCCTATGCTGGCGCTACAAAGCGAGCGTAGTGACTGTCGTAAGTCTACGCAAAAGTATGGAGTTACGATCACCGTAGGTCTACGATGGCTTTGCGGAACGTCCCACTGAAGCGCCAGCGCAGCATACCCAGGGAACCAGGATGGTTCGAGGCCTACAATTATTTGCACGGAGCACACAATAACTGTCGGACGTGCTACGGGAACCAGCGAATGTTCCCCGAGATTGACCTCTGACATCGTGATCGATGTTCATGATTTTGATCACTGGATTGTTTGGTCCAGACTCGATTATTTACAGACCGCCGCCATATAGCTGGGAATTGCTAGGTGCGGCGTAAAACAACAAAATAACCAATCATTTTCATTTGATACTGACAGGCAAACACGAACTGACACAGAACTTACAAACACGTTTACCACTTCGGTGATTCCAACGACTTTTGCTATATCAAACCTGGGCACGTAAATGCGGCGAATATTGACTTCAAAACCACAGGGGTTCCAATCACTGTTTTGACAACACGTGTATTTCATGTTTCAATTAGTGTAGCGGTAGAAATTTCTTTAAAATTCATTTCTTCACTGATCTCGTTCAAATTTGAAATATAGGTTAATCATAACATATAAAAATAATATACGATTGCAAAAGTCTAGATTTTTATTTTTTAAAATTATTGTCCAAACAGTGATTCGAACCCCTGTGATCTAAGGTATGTAACTCAGTATACCGAATGCCACGCCCCTGCTATACTTCCAGTTAACTGTTTCATATGTCATTACGCGTTGACAACTCAGAACTTTGCTTATTTGTATAGAATGCATTATGTGAATAGATGCATTCAAGCACATGCTTGACGTTAATTAAATCCATCTTGTTTCTAGAGAGGTGATTGAGTGAGAGAAGAAAATGAGTGACATGGTTCCACAAGATTGGCATGAAACGACCACAGACATCTGTAAATTATCACCACCCACACCTTGCACGTCGCACAACGTCATCACGGGGGATATCGTCATGGTTGTCATGGTTGTGCACAACATTAACTGAGATATAGCAAATTTTGTTTGATGTGTTAAACCAGGTTGTCGAATTTCACACCATTTGGGTACTTCACTGTATACCATCTGTGACAGTGCATACATTCATCATTTCAAATCTTCGAAACAGGTAGAAATACCTGCATCTAATTTTGTAAGAAATATCAGCATGATTACAATCTTGTTTATGTACAAGGTATGTCAATTGCATGTCAGTCACCTTGAAGCGGATCGGGTTTGTTTGGGTATTTTCTTACTATCATGTATAGTCTGTTTGCAGTGAAAACGTACCGATGAATTTCACTTTAAACAAAAAGTAAATCAACTAAAGTGAAATTAATGTTGCGAATCGTCATAATTTTACCTTGCCAATTGAACATTTAAATCTCAGAATTTTATTCATCTTAGGATAAAAGTTGTTTAACAAACGATCATCCAATGAAATCGCTATTAATGGTTTGTATTACAAAGGGGTAAGAGCAGTAGTTGGAACAGTGAAACAATTGCACATGCGGTTCGTGATGAGCGTTAACTTAGACCAACTCTACTTGTTCTCGGTGTTTCATTTGATGTGCATACCCCTTGTAATACAAACCAATAATAGCGATTTGAAACTATGATAGTTTGTTAAACAACTTTTATCCTAAGTTGAATAAAATTCTGAGATTTTAATGTTCATTTGGCAAGGTAAAATTATGAGGATTCGCAATCGTAATTCCACTTTATCCGATTTACTTTTTTGTTTAAATTGAATTCATCGGTACGTTTTCACTGCAAACAGACTATAGTATCAAGAACTAGAACTGTCAAACGTCATATAGTACGAATTTCAAATGTATGTGTAAGACATGAATCTCAGCCAATAGTTCTTTCAGATGACGAAATTAATATTAGTGTCAAAACTCCATGATATAAACAGCCTTGACATTCGCATATGCCCATATCGGTTGTCAGACGTGGGGATAAGTCTGTCGCCTGTAGTAACCAATTACAGTAATTGGGTATGGCCTGTCCAGACGCTATGCGCGGTTTTACGTTTTTACCATTATATCAGCCATTTCACGGCTAGTGAGCTGTCAGATTGAGTTTAAATTTACCTCGACACTTGACAAGTTTTGCTGATGGTATTTGCTTCAGGTTTTGGAAATTGTTGTTAGTTAACACTCTTGCTGATGGTCTTGTACTTGTTAATGAATATTACTGCGTCATCTCCATTTCGATATCAGGAATGTATTGTTGTAGTCTTTTCTGATGTAACGCCTAGATCTTTGTTCTATCATGATAACCCAGTACTGACATTTCTCAGTGTCAATAAACAAATGAGATGTGTATAGACGCTATTGCATTAGGAATAAACATTGTATTTATCGAACCTTTCTCTCTGATGTTACGAATACACTGTCTCTTCGTGAACATAGACGGACAATGGGTAATTGCTGCACAATGTATGTAGAACATACATAAAGCTCTTAATACAGATGTGATTTCGTAGAGAAACATTCGTTCTTCTATACAATTCTTCGATTTAAGGATGTGCGCGGTTAGATAGCCTTGTGGTTCATGCATCTGTGCATCACGCAAAGGACCCCGGTTCGATTCTGCACGTGCATGAGTACAATGTCTGAAGCAATACCCTTGTGGCAACACTACGATATCACGGGGAAACTGCTGAAAGCGGCGTAGCACTCTCGTACGCATTCACTGAACAGTCACGGTGCACTCAGCTACTAAATTCAATAATCGCTACTATTCGAATCCTGGCTACACAGTCCAACGATGGAAACCATATGCAACAATCTTGTTAAGCACGTATCTTAGGTGTCTGTTGTTTGTTGTTGTTTTTAGCCGTGTGTGTGTATGTGCGTGTGTGCGTGCGTGCGTGCGTGCGTGCGTGCGTGCGTCAGATGTGTGTGTGTGTGTGGTGGTTAGGTGGCCTTACACACATGTAGGTTAAACCTAATGATAGACGAGCTTCAAGCACATGACAGAGGAGCTTCAAGCACATAGGTCAGATATAGGTATATATATACCCTCCGCTTGACTGGCCCTTACTACACATGTAGGTTAAACCTAATGACAGACGAGCTTCAAGCACATAGGTCAGATATAGAGAATACTACACGAGGTCTCATTACATACGAATTATACGAAACGAGTGTCCTTCCTATGGTATCTGACCGAGCGAAAGCGAGGTCAGATAACATAGGAAGGTCACGAGTTTCGTTTCGTATAATTCGTATGTAATGAGACTGAGTGTGGTATTTTATTTATGACCCACGTCTTACATGCATCAAATTGACAAAATAGCGTATTTTTGGTATTTTTTGGTTTCAAACCGAAACCGGTTTCATAAAGAGGTCGCGGAAGAGTTTTGTACTGTAGTACAATATTTGCATGACGTCACACTGTAATGACGTCACTGCCTTGGTAACCGACGTCACGATGCATGTCAGTTGTCATCACCTCATACAGCCTCCTACAGTAAACTACTCCCTGTTTCTTGGTTTGCAGTTGCTTCATTGGGCTAACATCACTGGTGGAAACATTGCGTTTATGTTTTTCGACGGATATAATGTCTCAGTTCGACTCACAATTAAACAGCGACACGGCAACGTTCGCAATGTTTACATTACCACAATGCATTTAAGTTGTAGAATGAATGAATTTACGTGTTTGTTATGAATGAAAAAATAGTTACGTCAGAATGTGACCTAAATCAAATCGTTAGAGAGGTCATCGGTTATTACAGGTCATGCAACGATATGACGTACGAGATTAGTATGCAACTACCCATACGTTGACCACATGGGTAATAAAGGTATATATACCCTCCGCTTGACTGGCCCTTACTACACATGTAGGTTAAACCTAATGACAGAGGAGCTTCAAGCACATAGGTCAGATATAGGTATATATACCCTCCGCTTGACTGGCCCTTACTACACATGTAGGTTAAACCTAATGACAGAGGAGCTTCAAGCACATAGGTCAGATATAGGTATATATACCCTCTGCTTGACTGGCCCTTACTACACATGTACGTTAAACCTAATGACAGAGGAGCTTCAAGCACGAGGTTTGTCAGCACCACTCCCGTGTTCTGGGGTAGCACTGGTTCGGAATGAAATTAGGAATTTAAAATAATTAAACAACTGGTTACAAAAAATGGATACATCTTTATTGCACACAGTGTACACTTGCAAATACAACATAGCACTTAACACATCTCTTCCTGCCAATCACAGACACGGAACGGAACAACAGAACAACACTAACAACAGTATCACGTGATCAGCATTGTGGCCGTCTTAAGCAATATCAGCCATAATAACCTGTACGTTCTTACAACAACCGTCATTAAAATGCCACTATATTTTGTGTTGCCACTTTCACACAAGCACATCATTCCAATACATCACTATTTATCTACAAACCCCCAAGTATAGTAGTGTAGACATGGTAGCTGAGTTTTCTTATTCAAGTATTGACAACATTCACAGAGTATTTCCTGGAATGACTTAACCTCCCTGAGCTGGTCAGTGCGCTTTTCTACCAATAAAATTCAACAGGAGGAACGAGAGGTTGATATATTCTAAGCCAGTGAAATGTAGGGTGACACAGACAGGGTGATTACACAAGCTCACTTGTACCGGGAAAGGGAAAGGAGAAACTGCCTCATTAAAATCAGATGTTGTATGAGATATCTCTCCCAGAAACGGTCCATATAGCCAGGTACATACTGAAGGCTGTGCCATTAGCTGTTGTAGACACTCCAAGTACAGTCATGTCTGAGCTCTCTGGCATCAACGCCCAACAGCGAGGTAGACTCAGGACAGATTCGTGTCCTGCAAGGATTGTCTTTGTTAGAATAGAAATCCCTAAGTCAAAGTGGGTTAGAAAGATGACCAAAACATTTTAAAACGCCTTCCACTTTCATTCAGATTGGATGGTCAAAGGTCACCTTGATTTCACCTGATGTGGGCAGTAGAGGTATGCTGAGACCCCAGGGAAAGTGAAACAGTATCAATATTAAAAATGTGATTTTAAAGAGATTGAAAGGGGAACTTTAGCTAATAAACCATAGGGTCAGGTAACTTCATTTTCTTATTTTACAGATGGAAAAGAGAGCATCCCAAATTTCAATACATTGACTAAAATTATAACATAATTATTAAAATTGCAGTTTTTTAATGTTCAAAACAAGACAAGGAAGTTAACCTCAAACACTGAAAGTGTTATATTTTTATTTCTCCTGCACTTTGCAGACCAGGCCAATCTGAAAAACTAGGAAGATATATGGGTCAACAACATAATAACATATCAGTTTCACTTTCACCATTATCATATAACCAAAGGAGTGATTTAGTTTTACACCGCTTTTAGCAATATTCCAGCAATATCATGGGGGGGGACACCAGAAATGGGCTTCACACATTGTACCCATGTGGGTATTATAAACCGGGTCTTCAGCGAACGCTTTTACCACTAGGCTACCCCACCGCCCCTTATATAACCAAAGGAAGATAACAAGACTGTTACTTCAATGTGGCCAGTTTGTTCTTCACATAATCCAAGTGTGAAAGTATAACAAATGATATACCTCAACAGCAGTAAGATGTATCAAGCTATTCCACCTGCAGACTTAACAGTGGAGAAGACTCATAAATCAAGACTTCTACTCCCCAGAAATATTCAAAATATTTCAAAATATTCCCAATAATATTTTTGATAAGTCATATGTGGCACAGACTGAACTAGTACCTACAAAAACATCAATGGGACTGTTAGAGAAAGTGGATATTTTCTTTGAAAAACTGTTTGAATCCACAGAATGTTCATGTTATTGTTTTGTATCAAGTAAACAAAACATTCTACTCATGACTGGCTAAACTAGACTCTATGAAAACTAAACAATGAGACCTCCCAGTTGTAAGGCCCTAGGTCTCTACCCAGCATGCTGTAGTTCCATGTTTGATTCCCCACATGGAAATACTGACAAAACCACACGTGCCTCCTCTACACACACACCAGGTTGGACACCTCCCCAACACACATGCACCCTTGCCAACACACACACACACACACCCTCCCAACATACACACACCCTCCCCGACACACACACACCACTCACTGACACACACACACACCAGCCTGGCCCCATCACACATCACCCAAACACACACACACACACACACACACACACACACACACACACACACACACACACACACACACACACACACACACACACACAGCAGCCTGGACCCATCCCAACACACACACACTCCCCAACACACACACACACTCACAGCACACTCACTCACTGACACACACCAGCCTGGACACATCCCCATCCCACACCACTGGACACATCCCCATCCCAACACACCCTCCCCAATACACACATGCCACATATGGTCACTGTTGTCAGCATTTAGTGTAAACATGGTGGTTACATTATATACAGTGAGCAAGTCAAGTTCTGTGCTGGCTACACCATCCAGCCTCAGATTAATGTAGGTGGAGCCTCAAGAGACGATGGACCATTGTAATTCCTACAGTGTACATCAGCTAATAATTCCCCTGGTTCATCTACAGCCCCAGGAAGTGTCAGAGCAGCCGACGTTCAACACGATACAGGAACCGGTACCTGCAGCCACTCTGTCCCTGCCTACAGTACCTCCTTCATCAGCATATCGGTGATGCTCCCACACCAGAACAAATACAGAAGCAGGAAGTGTCAGAGCAGCCGACGTTCAACACGATACAGGAACCCGTACCTGCAGCCACTCTGTCCCTGCCTACAGTACCTCCTTCATCAGCATATCGGTGATGCTCCCACACCAGAACAAATACAGAAGCAGGAAGTGTCAGAGCAGCCGACGTTCAACACGATACAGGAACCCGTACCTGCAGCCACTCTGTCCCCGCCTACAGTACCTCCTTCATCAGCATATCGGTGATGCTCCCACACCAGAACAAATACAGCAGCAGGAAGTGTCAGAGCAGCTGACGTTCAACACGATACAGGAACCCGTACCTGCAGCCACTCTGTCCCCGCCTACAGTACCTCCTTCATCAGCATATCGTGATGCTCCCACACCAGAACAAATACAGAAGCAGACATTCCACGAACTGACCCATGTCATAGTTGGAGGACACAATATGGGCAACACAATTAACATCCAAGAGAGCAAATGTGTCATAAGTAATATTCCTGCTGTTTTAATGTTGGCTGTAAATATTAGAGCTGTGACGATATATCGTAGTATCGAGAATCGTGATACTTTATCTGACGATCACTATATCGATACATTTTTTCGTATCATGATATGTATCATTGACCTTAAAATTGTTAATTTTCATTAGATATTGACAGTTATGACAAAATTTCTTGCTATTAAAATATGATTTTTTAAAGAAAATAACTAAAGAAAGCATATCGTGATATGCATCGAATCGAATCGTATCGTTCCAAGATATCGCGATACGTATCATATCGTGAAATTTCTGTATCATCACACCTCTAGTAAATATTCATTTTTGACTAAACAAATGTGGTTACTTAAAGCATGAACTATGAACCATGCCCACGGGACATGACTTGCAGTAGGGTGGTGGTGACATTCTAGCTCACGTCCCCACTAGGGTACAGTCAGGTCTTTTTGCCAACTCAGTAAAGTAGCTGCTGTAGTAAATGGTTTCTGTTAATCTCTACAAGATGATGACAAGCAGCTGTATATAGGCAGTCTGTCTGACACACATACAGTCTGGGGCAACAAGGCTCCTCTTTTCAGATCCAAAAACTCATGATACATGTATATATCACAATCTTTAAGTCCACAATGAACTAATTGCCAGAATTACATTCAAAGGTTTCAAACTAGTTGGGATAACAGTAACAGGGAAATCATCTACTATTTCTGTAATGCCCTGTTCTGCGAAAACATTATGTAATATACACAAGAATATATGGACTGTCATGCAATTTTGCAGTCTTTGTAGGGATGCTTAAGAAGAGTGCTTACTGGTTTATCCTGAAGTTGGTCAGTGTGCTTACCACAGTGAATCCTGGACGCCTGTTCATACAGGGAGGAGTAATGGTCGACCACATAGGTCGATGGCAACTCGGAAGCAGGTCATTTTTGTGGAATAAATAAAATATAAATAAAACTGAAACACTGAACACAATTTTCTTTCCCCTGTATTTACCTGGGGACTCTATGATGTTGAGGCGGGGCATGTTGGACCAGGATGAAAATCCAGTCATGAATTATTATCTCTAATCTATGCTTTGATTTTATCTATGATTTTTCATTATCCAGTGATCATGGATTTCCTGACACAAATTCCTGGTTACCATGGTTACAGTATCAATCATCAAACATGGATTTGAAAAACGATAATACAAGACATTATCATTTGGATGACAGAACACCTGTCTGGTGGAACACCTCCCGATTTAAAACATGAACGTACTGTTCTCCTGTCCACTCATTGTGAAAGCTATACACAGCTTTACAGTCACACTGTATGTTAGTGCTAGCTCTGCACTAAACGCTTGAGAACAACACATATATGTAAGAAGTTGTCAGGATAGCTGCAGTGCTCACTCAGCCACAAGATGGGGGTGTCCAACGATGGCTCTATTCCCTGGATCAGTACATGCACATTTTCTAGATCTGAAATTATAAAAAGAAAATAAGTGATTCATAAGGATGATAATCTCACTGTTATAGTTTAACACCCTTTTATACATAGTTCGTGGACTGGTTAATAGGGGAGACTACCATTGTGGTAGCTAATCATGTCTTCATAATAAGTGGTGCTCCGCTTACCTTCTTTGGTGTCACTGGGCAGCGACATGTCCAGCAGCGTCCCCAACGTTTCAGTCTCCCCCATTTCATTGACTGGTCGAAACAACCTTTGTATAAGTGGTTGGTCAGGCTGAAAAAGAATTTAGATGTTCGACTGACTGACTGAGTTTGGTTTTACGCCGCTTTTAGCAATATTCCAGCAACATCACGGCAGGGGACACCAGAAATGGGCTTCACACATTGTACCCATGTGGGGATTCGAACCCGGGTCTTCGGCATGACGAGCCAACACTTTAACCATTAGGCTACCCCACCGCCCCTTAGACGTTCGAAGGTGACCTCCATCTTATCAATTAGTGAGTGGATCGGTGACTGGTGGACAGATGACAATATAACACTGCATTTAGCGACATTCCGACAATGTCACGATGTAGGACACCAGAAACAGTGAGTGGGTGAGTGAGTTTGCTTTACACCCCTCTTAGCAATGTTCCAGCAATATCCTGGCAGAATACACCAGAAATGGGCTTCCCACATTGCACCAGTTGGGGAATGGAATCCGGGTCTTCAGAGTGATGCGTGAACGCTGTAACCACTAGACTACTTCACCACCAGAACAGTGAGACAACTAACGCTTAAACCACGTGGCTACCCTCCTGCCCCAATTCAACCGCAGCAGTACCATCAACACGCAATTAATGACATCTTGGATTGCCCTCAGCAGCAAGCAGTTACAGCTGATGCTAAAATGATCTTTTCACTCCCCCTAGAGCAAAAGTTTCTTGTCATTGAGTGAGTGGTCCATGTGAGCTGCTGACAAGACATGGTCAGGGACAAAACATCTGTCATGTTTACGATATAATACCTTAGACAAATGTTTCTGGTTTTTCTGCCTCTCATAAGCAATACAGGAAGAGACTAATCACACTTAAACCAACTGTGACAGACAGACCAACATACCAGGTATATTCTGTAAGGAATGTATTTGAAGGAGTCTTCTACAGTAGTCTCCATCAGCCTCTTGTTCACAGACCAGAACTGCTCAAACTTGTCTGCAATGAGAAACATTGTTTGATACCAAGAGTCTTACTACAATAGCACACAACCAACCCCATAGTCAGGCAGTCCTCTGCTTTATCAACAGACTTATTTCCCTCCTCTTACTCCTCCCATCCCTTACTCCTACTCTCTTACATTCACACCCCTCCTCCACCTCATACCCTCCCCCATCCCAGTTTTTAACACACACCTTCCCCAACATCCATCAACACTTTCAACAAATCGCCCTGCCGACCCTCCAACATCCCAACATCTATCAACACTTTTAACAAATCGCCCTCCCGACCCTCCAACATCCCAACATCCATCAACACTTTTAACAAATCGCCCTCCCGACCCTCCAACATCCCAACATCCATCAACACTTTTAACAAATCGACCTCCCGACCCTCCAACATCCCAACATCCATCAACACTTTTAACAAATCGCCCTCCCGACCCTCCAACATCCCAACATCCATCAACACTTTTAACAAATCGCCCTCCCGACCCTCCAACATCCCAACATCCATCAACACTTTTTCAACAAATCGCCCTCCCTCCACCCTCCAACATCCCAACATCCATCAACACTTTTAACAAATCATCAACCTCCCGACCCTCCAACATCCCAACATCCATCAACACTTTCAACAAATCGACCTCCCGACCCTCCAACATCCCAACATCCATCAACACTTTCAACAAATCGACCTCCCGACCCTCCAACATCCCAACATCCATCAACACTTTCAACAAATCGCCCTCCCGACCCTCCAACATCCCAACATCCATCAACACTTTTAACAAATCGCCCTCCCGACCCTCCAACATCCCAACATCCATCAACACTTTTAACAAATCGCCCTCCCGACCCTCCAACATCCCAACATCCATCAACACTTTTAACAAATCGCCTCTCCGACCCTCCAACATCCCAACATCCATCAACACTTTCAACAAATCGCCCTCCGACCCTCCAACATCCCAACATCCATCAACACTTTTAACAAATCGCAGCCCCCGACCCTCCAACATCCCAACATCCATCAACACTTTTTAACAAATCGCCTCTCCCGACCCTCCAACATCCCAACATCCATCAACACTTTCAACAAATCGACCTCCCGACCCTCCAACATCCCAACATCCATCAACACTTTCAACAAATCGCCCTCCCGACCCTCCAACATCCCAACATCCATCAACACTTTCAACAAATCGCCCTCCCGACCCTCCAACATCCTACTCCTGCTGCTCACCGTTCTGAAGTCCTGTCCACAGCTGTTTGTGGTCCTTCTTCTGCATGTTATTGACCACCTGGCTGCGATGTTTGAGGGCGTCTGCCTCCTTCACCACTGACATGAAGTGAGACTCGACAGCCTCCTTGTTGGGACAGTGCAGCAGCTCATCCTCAGGGAAGTGCTGGAACAGGGACCAAGGCTAAAACCTGGTTCTTCACTGGCTTAGGAACAGTTCATAATTTATGGCTAGAGGGGGGGTCACCAAATTTGTTCTGTGGAGGCAGGGGGTTCATGAATTTTGTATGCATGTACTGGGGGTGGGGGTGGGGTCAACAACTTTCTACATAGAAATATTTAAAAAATATACTTAAAAATTATAGGAAGGAGGGGGAGGGTAAAAAAAAATTCCTCTTCATGAAACATAATCCAAACAATTTCCCCAGTTCATCTTCTGCAACACACTCACCTGAAAGTGGACTGTTACATTCCATGGCAAGCTTGTCCCTGATCCATAGAGATCAAACAACACTCCAATGGGGTAGTGCCTGTAAACATTCACATAGGTCAAGTTATGTACATTCAGCAGATAATGGTCACCCAACACTGAAGAAGCAGTGCACACAACATCAACATAAACTAAATCTCATCAGCATTATGTTCACTAACAACCCAGAGGCAGCTGTTTGAAGATACTAAATATTTTGATTGATGAAAAAGTGGTTGTTGCTCCTAGCAAGCCTGTGGTTCTACTGTCATGTGAGTGAGTTTAGTTTTATGCCACACTCAGCCATATTCCAACTATATGGGGCGGTCTGTAAATAATCGAGTCTGGACCAGACAATCCAGTGAACAACAACACGAGCATCGATCTATGCAATTGTGAACCGATGACATGTGTCAACCAAGTCAGCAACCCTGACCACCCGATCCCGTAAGTCGCCTCTTACGACAAGCATGGGTTACTGAAGATGAATTCTAACCCGGATCTTCAAGAGTTCTACTGTAATGTACAACATGTTGTCATGAAATATACCCTATATATCCTATAGAATGAAACATTCAGATGTACTGGACTTAGCAATGCTGCTTCAGTGCCAGGTACCATGTGCCAGCTTTAAGATCAGGTCCTGGACATAGGGTATGTCACTTGGCAAGGATAATGACTGTAGTGTATCTTTACTCCCTCTTTTCCTCTTCAAATCAATTTTAAACCAATCATTACAAATTAATAATTCAGCTTAAAATGTTGGTCAGGATATAATTTGCACATTAATCGCTGAAGCAGGGTTCATCTAATAAAAGTTAGCAACTTTCAAACATCATGACCTTCAAATTTGTGCTCATGACAAGGAGTGTTTTATCAGCATGATAACAATAAATATAATCACATTTGCTTAACTCACCATTTGAGTGGCTGACCTTCGAACTCCAGCCACATCTCCCCCCTGGTTTTCAGCTTCCACACTCTTCAGGAAGTGTTTCTGTACCTTGTCAGTCACTAAGGGGAAATAACTCTGTCGGGGCACCAACAACTAAAAATATGGTAAAGAAATTAAAATATTTAGAGAACACTCAGAACAGACATCATGTTGTATGTCTATGTTAACATTTGGACCATTACCAGTGATATTTAGCAGCGGCCTACTTACTTAGCCTTAATAAAAATTAGTACACTTGACTCAGTTCAGCAGCTTGTTACTGACTGTTATTTTCATGAAATAAACTTGAGCTTACCTTACCTTATGACCATGAGCAAAATATTGTCTCTACACAGTGAACTATCTAAAATGCACTTGAACATTATAACAGTGTATGAAATAATCCAAAAACCCAGCCAGACATCTGGGCTGGTAACTTCAAAAACTTACCAGCCCAGAAGAGGTTTAACCAGTGAGTGCCAGTGAGCATGTTATCGGAATATTTTTTTCACCCGTCCACCGCTAGCCGTAAAATTAGACCATCCGGCAGAAATCTAGCCCGTCTCGGGCGTTCGGACGGGCTTTATTTCATACACTGATTATAATGATGATGGTGTTTGAACACCATGGCAAACAGGATCCAGAGGAAAACAGGTTTGAGAAGGTAGAGTTTTTTCTGCTTTTGTCAATATTTCAGCAATACAAAATCTTGCTTTCAAATTGGAATGGAACCTTAGGTCTTCAAACCATTACCATACCCTGGATCATTTCATGGTAACATTTCAAACAAAACAAAATCTTTTTCACTCTCAAAATCTAGATGACTCATTCTCAAGCAGAGCTCTCTAATTGGATATTATCAAAAAGCTGATGTAAATGTATAGACATGAAGAAATATATACACAATACAGGATCATATTACAGCCCTTACATAATAGGGATCAGGCTGTTCAACAGTTTCAATTTCTTCTGAAGCTAGGGCAAAACACACTGGGATTCGTCCTTCCCAGACCTCGCGGAGAATCTCTCGGTCTTCAGCCATATTTCTCCTCTTCAAATTCCTGAAATGAAATAAAGAGACAAACATTTTTGAAACCTAGAAAAACAATGTTAAATGAATGCCATCAAAGGAAAGTCAATAAGATTTCTATCCTCATTAGATTTATGATAAAGAAATAACTACCAAAACTCTTTTATTCACAAGATGAACACTGTCCAATATGACAACTAGATCAATACACTTCAGCAATTGACAAGAGTTTTAGATGAAAGTCAACACTGCTCATATTATTAGGAGAGTCAGTTGGCACAAGTGAAGTACCCATCCAACATGTGAAGTTGTTGAAAGGGTGCAGCATATTGTTACATTATTCTATTATTGAAATCAGTGGCTTGGTGGTCTATACTGTTACCATGGTTACTGTAAGTTTTAGTACGGAAGAATGAAGAAGCATGTATGTTTTACAAATCACTCTAGCAATATTCCAGCAATATATCACCCCAGGAAACACAAGGAATGTACTTCAAGTTCTGGAATGGTGCAACCTCATGAAATTCACATCTCTTACTCTGATACAAGTATATGTTTGTTTGCATCAAGATCTGAAAAACTTGCACAGAAAGCAACACTAGGTAAACCCTAAGTATACTTGGACGGCCTAATCACAAAGGACTGACTGACTGACTGAGTTTGGTTTTACGCCGCTCTTAGCAATTTTCCAGCTACATCATGGTGGGAAGACACCAGAAATGGGCTTCACACATTGTACCCATGTGGGGATTCAAACCCAGGTCTTCGGTGTGATGAGTCAATGCTTTAACCACTAGGCTACCCCACCGCCCTTAATCACAAAGGAGGATGTGTAGGTGGTTCAGCTAATCAGATGTCTCATTTCTTCAGCCTCAGTTTCTTGAGGATAGACCCTTTTGGTTGTATGTGCCATGTTATGCACAAACAGGATTCACAATATATCCAAAACAATTCAACAACAGTGCATTATTTCTTTTCATTTAAATTTCCTCAACGATATACCTTTTGGAATTACAGAGATATGTGTTTTGCTTCCTATTACCAAGGATTTAGAAGCATCTGATTTCATAGCTCACCGCCTATTGAGGTGTGCTCAGATCACCAAATAGAGTGATATTCTACTGGAGTAAAACATCTCATGGAAGTTACAGGGTTTTGACATGACATTAATGACATTAACATGGCTGTTTGAATGTCACTTAATCGTAGAGATGATTCCTCCAGTCATACGAATGAAGACATGAAGCATTAATGATTCTGCATATCAAAACGACCTGGAATGTTTTTATTGCTGAATCAATCAATCAATCATGCATGCATGTATAAATGTAACTTAATTAGACTCTAAAAGTCTAAACAATGCCCCAACTAATTCAAAAGTGCAATCCCTGGCTTATAAATGAAATACATGAAATACTACTTTCACACAAACACATCTTTTAGCATGTCATTTGTTCAGAACGAGAGACCATTAACGATATATGATGTCTGATCTCGTCAGTACTAATAGACATTATTTCATGGCGTTGTAAGATTAAGTTAAACGTTTAGTCAATAAACAAAACGCCTCATAATTACTTACTAAAAATGCAAACGGTTTGTAGAAATGCGCAAAACTGTAATTAACAGACCGGTGTCTTACATGAAGAACAGTCCGTTAGTGGATATGTCAGATTGTTGACAGTAACCCAGGTGCTGTCAATGGGTGTTGACAGTGAGTCAAAATGCCAGTCAGCTGACAAAATTAACAAAGTACATATTTGGCGTCCCGTACAAATGATTTACCTTCCACCGACGAGGAGCCTTTTAAAAGTCCAAGTCTTTATCTGGACTCTATATGGACCGACACAGGATTTGCATTAAGATAACTGACAACATTCACGATTTATGTGCGAAATCAGAAACATTGGTCGGTCGACTTCCTCACTTACAAGGGGAATGAACTCTGAACACCGCATTATTGCAGACCACACAAAAGTGTTCTGACGTTCGTCGGCCGTCATCCTGGTTTCCGTGCCTCTCACCTTTTATAGTTCCCGGGCCTCTCATCTAGTTATATCTCCTTATATGGCCCGGGAACCCGGATGGTCGGCCTTTAGATGATTCACATTTTTCATCTATTTTTTTTTTCTACAAGACAGAATTTATCAAAATGTATTCAACAATAAATGACCATAAATGCAATACATAGTTATGCTGGGAACAACGAACCTTTCACAGACTGGCCATGCCTCATGTTTAATTTCTTTTCAAATCTACCAAATTTCATTAATATGAATAATGAATACGTCATGAAAACCTTTGACAAGTATGTTCATTCATTCCTTATACCATATGTGTCATAGTTACCACAAAAAAAGTCAAAAGTTACGAATTTCTGAATGGTACGTCGGTGTTTACCAGTACTAAAGTAGTTTTTGTAATAGGCGATGGAGGCATTGTTCATTTTCCGCGTAAAGTAAGACGATTTTGAGCTGTTATCTTAAATATTTTTATGAAATGTAAATCCTACAAATAAGTTTTCTTAGTAGAGTGTGTGAGGAGTGTACTAGACAATATAGCTGATCAATACTAAATGGCTGAAATGGCACCTGGAGGGATTCAGGGGTGGAAAAAACCCATTGCCCGACGCCCGACGTCCAGTGTTTTTTTCTGTCGGGCAAGCAAATTTGTATATCACACTGTACCGGTGTCCAGTTGATATTCCAATGTTAATTATGTTGTTTGTTTAAAAAATCAACAAGAAAATGGCCGGTATAGTGGAAAAATTATCAGGGCAAGTGATTTTACATGTGCCACTGTACCCGAGTACACTAGCAATTTTAAAGTTATTTCCACCCTGCCGGGATGGATGTTTAGTAATTGAGGTCAAATATATCATATTTCAACTGGATTCATAGTTTATCATTATACTTGTATGTTATATCAAATTTTGCTTTAAAAGACTTTTGGAAAAAACAGCAGAAACTGCGTATAAAACTGTTTGGAATTAGAAAATACGAATTCTCCATTTTGATTTAAGAAGAAAAAATAATAAACAATATTTCAAAGTCTTTCCTTTTTTTGGGAACAATCACTCTGTTGTAAATATATATTTTCATTCCCAGAAAATATTGTTGATGAGAACAGCTCAAAGACCAGCACCCTGATTCCCGGGAAGTGCAAACACAGCATACACCGTGAACCAGCTGGGTTGAAAGACAAAAAGCTAAAGGGTTATCGCCCTTGTTAACACTCTTCAGTCTTTGACTTTCACGTCCAACATGGCGACCTTCAGGAGTGTTTTGCATGCAAGCAAAGTGTTTCGCCCATGCATAACTAACAGATCCATCAAGACCTCAGCGGTAGTTTCAAGTATGTACTGTAAACTGAGTCTTTACTTTGAGTGTTTAATCAGTATCACGTCAAGTCGGTAATACTCAAGAGTATGCATTCACTGAAGCGCCCGAAAATATTTACTGACCTAAACTTAGGCTAAACTCTAAAATCTGAGCGCAAACATGTTGTGATCCAAATGATTCCACTAGTTTCAGTTAAAGCAAAATACACTGTGACTGGAAGAACAAAAAATAGTTGTCAAAATTCTCAAAACGTGAAATACAACTGAAAGCAACGAAATGAGATGAGAATCAGTGAGAATTTTAAGTCTAATATAAACAATATAAATTTCTCCTTTCATGAGATAGTAAAACGTCAATTGATTATTTGTTACAGATTGGAATAAGGATTGGAAGCCAGGTCCATATCCTATGACCCCAGAAGAACGAGCCAATGCTGCCAAAAGATATGGGTTGCGGGTCGAGGATTATGACGTGTATGCAGATGATGGTACTGGATATGGAGACTACCCCAAACTTCCACATGTATCTGGAGATGTCAGGGATCCAAATGAGGACTGGGATATACCAGAGATAAAAAGAAACTATGGTGAACCTGTATGTTGATTAAATATTTAAACTATGTAAATGTTGACGTTATTAAAGAAGTTCATCATTAGGTGATTGTGGAATTTGAATTTTGTGAAATGTGACTAATTATATGAATTAATTATACGTGTGCTTACAAATACAATATCCTGTTTATTTTCATGATTAATGCAGGCTCCTTATGAAATTAAAAAGTGTGATGAAAATGTTTTATATATTTCAGTTGCATGTGGACCATGATATGATTGGTGAAGACAGGTACAACATCAACGCCAACCCCAGACTGTCATAGTAAGTTTATGATAAAATTTGTTGCATTTCCTAATACATTTGAGAAACAAGTCAATGTGATTCATAAAGTGTTGTCACAGATAAAGAATCAGCTTCAAAGCCTAGTCCCAATAAGGATTGTATAACAGTATTAGCATGAAACAAGTCTATTTCACAAGATGAATCAGCAAGAGACGAGTTGTAAAATATATGGATCTACTGCTTGTGATGGAGAAACTGAGATGTTTAAACCTATGTTTGCAAGTAAAATGCTGTTTTTTCTACATTTTGTTTCAAAGATGTGTCGAAGTAGAGATCTGATAACCCTGAAAATACTAAGCACTGTGTGGAAATTACACAATACCCATACCTAATAGTATAATCATGATAATGATCATAACTATCATTTCTAATGTCTGGCATATTGATTTCAGTCGGACAATGTTCCTATCAACTGGTGCTTTCCTTGGTACAATATTAGCAATCTATATTCTGACAGAACCATACCCACACTTTCTGCCAGTGGTAAGTAGAAGTTGTTTTTCACTGTATTAGTATGCTTTTATATAGACTCTCTGTGGTATAGTATTCCTTCCCAAAAGAGGGTGAACAAAAGTCTGGGTGGTCTCTGGATCAATCCCCAATTCAGGCTGCCTGTGTTGCTTTATTTGTCAGCACCATGACCCTAGGTTTTACCACACCACTGAACTGAAATATTGTTTGAGTGAGTGAGTTAAAATTTAATGTCACATCAGCGATATTTCAGCTATATCATGACCAGATAAGTTTTGCAATTCTTAATAAATACAAGTTGTTATAAATCCAGCTGTCAAAGGACTGTAAATAATTAGAGTATCACAGATGGTGTATAAAACTAGCATGTAAATCTAAAACTATTTTACTATTGAAGACAATTCAAGAATAGACGTATTCGCTGTGTTAATTGATGCTGTCTTGATGGAATACGAATGCTGAAATTGATATATGCTGGTATATCACTTTCAAGTACACCTCACCTGGACCTAGGTTTTCGAAGCTCTCCTAGTGTTAAGGTGGTCAGAAATGCCCTACATTAACATTAACTTACGACTATCTTAGCTCTAAGAGAGCTTAAAAATCTAGGCCCTGGATTGGATTCCCCACACCGAGTGAAGCCCATTTTTGATACACCCATCATGCTTGAACATACAGATAGGTGCCTGTGTTTGTGTTTCAGATGCCTAAACAACACCCATTCAACAACCTCTACCTGGAAAACGGTGGTGAGGCAGCACAGGAGAAAGCAGTGCAACACTACACATTTGAGCCGGCAGATTAATGGGACCGCATCTAGGCATATTGATTGTACATAATGTATGAATGAAGCTTTCTCCTTGAGACACCGTGTTAGCAGGATGAGGCTACATCAGGCCATTGTTGGAAGTGAACTATTTGTGATTGTGTGGAGTCTATTGGCCGTTTCGAAACTACAAAGAAGAAAAGCTGAACTTTATACATGGCTTCTAATGAGTTGTAGTAATGTATTCTGTTATTAAATACTTATGAAACAATGTGGGTTATTTTGTCTCTGAAAATTTAGGGGCAATATAGATGTTTTGTCACGTGGTTGCATAAGAGCTGATAAATGCTACAAAATGTTGACAGGTACTTGTGAATACTGGAACACTTTCTTAACCACAATTTCCAGAAGTCCAGAAATCATGTTTTTGTTTGTTGTTTAACACCGCACTCAGCACTATGCCAACTATATGGTGGTGGTCTGTAAATAATAAGAGTCTAGATCAGACAATCAAGTGATCAACATCATGAGCATCGATCTATGCAACTGGGATACCATGATGACATCTCAACCATGTCAGCAAACCTGAAATCATGACACAATACAGCACATTTCAAGTTGGACTTCATTCCTTGGTTTGGGGAAATACATGCCCACAGCAACAGCATTAGTACCAAACTGTAGCAGCTGACTGACCTGAGTGTGTATATGAATGGATGACAGTACTTGTGATCTGCCCAAGAACAGCTGCAAGATGCTACGGAATGGATTGTCATTAATTTGGGTGGTTTGGTTGATTGTGTGTTGGCATACACTGATGACAGGAATTGACATGAATGTCATAGTGTATGAAATATGCAAAACTAGTACTAAAGAAATTGCTTATTGAAAAACATTCAAGGGAGGTCTTGAAAGTCTATGAAGAAAATCCAGTGAACCGTTCTTAACTTATCTTGCTGACAATTCAGGTTAACATTCTGAAATCTTCATAGTGTCGTCGTGACCCTAAAGTGAAGGTCACCAAAATTGACTGGGCCCTGCGCCTTCCCTAGATGAAGCTTGGTGTCAAATATGAAGAAAATCCACTGAATAATTTTTGCGATATCTTGCTGACTATCTTAACAAGCAATTTAACATGCTGAAATCTTCAAAGTGTCTCTGTGACCTTGAAAATTAAGTGAAGGTCACCAAAATCAACTGGGCCCTGCGCCTTCCCTGGATGAAGCTTGGTGTCAAATATGAAGAAACTCCAGTGAATGGTTCTTGAGGTGTCTAGCTGACAAGCATAACATGTCTTCAGGTTAATATGCTGAAAATCTTCAAAGTGTCTCTGTGGATAAAGCTTGAAAATTAAGTGTGAAGGTCACCAAAATTGAATATGCTGAAATCTTCAAAGCCCTGTGCCTTGCCTTCCTGGATAAAGCTTGGTGTTAAATATAAAGGAAACTCCAGTGAAGGGAGGTATCTCGAGACAAGCATAACATGTAGGTAAAATATGCTGAAATCTTCAAAGTGTCTCTGTGACCTTGAAAATTAAGGTCAAAATTGACTGTCACGCCTTCCCTGGAAACCTTGACTTGAAGACCTTTCTTGTAGTGTGTGACCTTTGAACCTAGGTACCAAATTGGATGAAAGGTACCAAAATCTAGTGAACAGTTCTTAAGATATTTCAATTCAGATGCGATGACGGACCAACGGAGCCGTGTGTGCTATCCGGACTTGTGTGTGGTGTGTGCTGTCCGGACTTGTGTGTGGTGTGTGCTGCTGTCCGGACTTGTGTGTGGTGTGTGCTGTCCAGACTTGTGTGTGGTGTGTGCTGTCCGGACTTGTGTGTGTGGTGTGTGCTGTCCGACTTGTGTGTGGTCTGTGTTGTCCGGACTTGTGTGTGGTGGGTGCTGTCCGGACTGGTGTGTGGTGTCCAGACTTGTGTGTGGTGTGTGGTGTCCGGACTTGTGTGTGGTGTGTGCTGTCCGGACTTGTGTGTGGTGTGTGTTGGCGGACTTGTGTGTGCAGTCCAGACTTGTGTGTGATGTGTGCTGTCTGGACTTGTGTGTGGTGTGTGTTGGCGGACTTGTGTGTGCAGTCCAGACTTGTGTGTGATGTGTGCTGTCTGGACTTGTGTGTGATGTGTGCTGTCCGGACTTGTGTGTGGTGTGTGTTGGCGGACTTGTGTGTGTAGTGTGTGCTGTCCTGACTTGTGTGTGTTGTCTGGACTTGTGTGCAGTGTGTGCTGTCTGGACTTGTGTGTGCTGTCCGGACTTGTGTGTGTTGTGTGCTGTCCAGACTTGTGCTGGTCCACCATACAGCAGGCTAACATGGATACCCCAGACACAGGCCAAGATTAGAACTGACCCGTGAAGATCCGGGGTAGAATAGGTCTTCAACCCATGCTTGCCACAAAAGGCGACTATGCTTGTCGTAAGAGGCGACTAACGGGATTGGGTGGTCAGGCTCGCTGACTTGGTTGACACATGTCATCGGTTCCCAATTGCGCAGATCGATGCTCATGTTGTTGATCACTGGATTGTCTGGTCTAGACTCGATTATTTACAGACTGCCGCCATATAGCTGGAATATTGCTGAGTGTGGCGCAAAACTGAACTCACTCACTACCGACCTTCCACTCTGCTAGCATAATGTCTATCCACTTGTCCAAGGAGAACATAGGAAGTGGCAGAGGAGGTGAGGTGAGGTGAAATTGGGTTTAACGTTGTGCTGGAGAATATTTCGCTCATATGACGACATGCATGCATGTGTATGTGTATGTGCGGCTTCTTGTACTAACCCAGACTGAAGCTGGTTTTATAGTGCTAGCCAACTGAGATACCATGCCGCAGTGAAGCATGAATACCCCACTCAGACACATTATACTGACTCCGAGCCGACCAGTCCTTGTTGTACCCATTAATGCCGAACGCCAGGTAGGGACCAACAAGTACCATATTTTAACGTCTTTTGGTATGACGCGGTCGGGGATTGAACCCACGACCTTCCGCTCTCGGGGGACGCTCTACCCACACCACGGAGGCGGTCCGAATTGGCAGAGGAAGTTATGCAGGTATTGTGGTCTGGTCTTGGACTGACTGACTGAGTTTGGTTTTATGCCGCTTTTAGCAATATTCCAGCAACATCATCGGCGGGGACACCAGAAATGGGCTTCACGCATTGTGCCCATGTGGGGATTCGAACCCGGGTCTTCGGCGTGACGAGCCAACGCTTTAACCATTAGGCTACCCCCCGCCCCTCTGGTCTTGGAAAACCGATGAACAATAGACTGATCACAGATCAGCAACATCTGGGCACAACTTATGTTGGCTCTTACAAGTCAAGACTGGTGTAGACTCTTTTGTTCAGTCATACCTGAGGTTTCATGCCTGTTTAGTCCCAGACTTCCAAAACAGGAATTTCAAACATTTAAAACAGACAGTAACAAGCATCAAGTTTAAAGTTGACAAAGAGAAAAAAGACAAACACTACTGCACACAAACTGATAAATGCATTTATTTTGCATCACATGAAAACATTACATGTAACATGATTTTGTCATATATCTAACAAAGAAACCACCCCTCTCTACAAAAGTGAATATCGAGATATTAATAAATAAATCCATGAATTGTTCACAAGTTGATCCTGAACACCATGGCCTAGTCAGTCTCTCACAATCATATTGCTTTTGTCCCTTTTTGAAAAAAACAACAACACTGGCCGAGGTTAGCATCTTAGCAGGAAATCAGATGTTAAACGTCTGTAAATTCATTAAAGTCATCCCATCCACCTAAAACAAATTATGGTGTAAAAGAGAAAACAACTTAGTAGATTTGCTTGAAAACCTGAATACATTCATATTAGACTTAAGATACACTTCCACTAACCCTGTTATTATTATTTCATATTCTTAAGAACTGTAAGACACGTTTTCAGATTCCGTGTTTTTGTTTCTGATGGCTTTTTAAATACAACAATCCATTCATAGCATTTGTTTTATTCAGTTCGGAACAGACAATCCATTGATCAACACCAAGGTCATTGATCTACTTAAATGCCATGATGCCATGCATCAACCAAGTCAGCAATCCTTACCGCCGAATCCCATTAGTCAACCCTTACAACAAGCAGGGGTTGCTGAAGGCCAGTTCTTACCAGGGTAACAGGTCCATTGATGTAGAGAAAGAAACATGATAGTAGTCACTTATCCACATGTACAATAACGTGCTGATCATGGGTTTCTGTACTTTGTAAGTTTCTGTGATAAAGCATGTGGTAAGGTAAAGGTTGGCTTGAGGAACTACTTATCCCGCCCTGCCCTGCCCAACCCTGCCCCCCCCAGCCACAAACTGGCATAATGAGGCTGATGAGACTCTTCCTATGTGGCACCACAATGGTATCTAGAAGGTGATTCTGGCAAAGTTAAGCGCTCCCAAAAGACATCTTGAAGTACTGGCAAATAAATCTATGGATTGAAATCTAAAGCATGATAAAATTACAGTTGGCTGGGGATGCCTGCTTTGCTCAGACATGAACTGTCTTCATATTTAATAAGTTAAATTCAACATGCATGATTTCAAAAATATATTCTAAATTGAAAAGCAGAAAAACAGTTCCCAGCCAAGATGAGTCTAATACTCAAGCAGTGGAACAGAAACTGCTCATCATAACTCCAGATTGTCTCAAGTTCTTATTTCCAAATACCATTACCTGTTTGAGTCAAACAATTTATAGGCATTTCCCAAAATGTGAGACAAAACGGAAAACAAAAACAATAGATCCTTACATATTTGTAGTCTCAAGAATCTGCCCGTTACCACCATATGCAAGTACATACCATTCATTCACCCTTGCCACTGGCACAGCATAACAGATTTTGCTGCAATAGATTGCAAGGTTGTCATACGTACAACATATTGATTGTCAACATTAGTTACAGCCTCTTTATGAGGCATTTAGAAGGTGTAGTATCAATCAACACAGTCAACATTAAGATTTCACACTGAAACAGGTGCTTGTACTTTCACCCAACAAATTCAGGTGCTAGCGTCTTCACCCAAACAAGCATATGTGCTTGTATCTTTTCCAACAAGTACAGTTACTTCTGTGTTTATCCAACAAGTACAGTTACTTCTGTTTATCCAACAAGTACAGTTACTTCTGTGTTTATCCAACAAGTACAGTTACTTCTGTGTTTATCCAACAAGTACAGTTACTTCTGTGTTTATCCAACAAGTACAGTTACTTGTGCGTTTATCCAACAAGTGCAGTTACTTCTGTGTTTATCCAACAAGTACAGTTACTTGTGCGTTTATCCAGCATGGGGTTTGTAGAGTTGTAGACACCTGTACTGAAACCTCAGACTGTAAGAATCAAGAAACCGAGTCAACTCTAAATGCCATAATGAAACAGGTAAATTTAAAAATCTCCAATGGTGCCAACTGAAGGAATAGTTAGAAAATCTTGTATGGGAACTGTGATGTATATGTTACACACATCCACTTCCTATGTGTTCCTGGCATTACAGAACAAAAGCCATTCAATTACAAAAATGGATTCTTTGAATAAAATTTCACTTTATCATCCTAAAATTTGAATATGCATTTGTTAATTGATGGTTCTTGTGTTGAGGTCAGGAAATATTTTTGGCAATTTGGCATGACTAGAGAAAGAAAAGTGATTTGTAACTATCATGAGTGTATATTATCAAGACAAGTGTGTGAGCCCAGTTCAGCGCCACTTTCTGTAGTATTCCAGTTATATGACTGCTTAATAAGTGAGGAAAGCACATGGTAATGCAGGTCTCAGCAGTGTATGAAATAAGCCAAAAACCCAGCCAGACATCAATGTGGATTTAACCAGACCAGACACCAAGATATGTATGGAACATCTAAAAGTTTTACCAGATCATCGGGATGGCTAACTGTAGATCTAGACCGTCCGTCAGAAATCTACCCCAGCTCGGGCGGTCGGACAGGCCTTATTTCATACACTGGTCTCAGCTGTTTACCTCTTCTGTGAAACAACAAGGGGCACTGTCAACTTGATAATTGATGCAAACTTGGATGTCGACCTACAGTCATAGGTTCCTGGCATATCCAAGGGAGGCAACTCTGCACAGTGAACTTCAGCCCCTTGACAACCAAACTACCCAGATACATAGCAACTCTGCTTTTACAAAATAACTATTGTGGTTACAATGTTAGTACTAACAATCAACAACTAAACTAAAACATCACTTTGCATATTGGAGAATCTCTTCAAATAAATACATACATGGCCTCTACCAAGGGTGATACAATCTCCTAACTGCTAAAGACAAATATCATGGGGATGAAGATACTGAACATTTGTAACACACGTCAATGTATTTGTATCAGGAACATCTGCATGACACCATTAAGTAGATTAGCAGCGGTAATTTTATCCGAACATTTGTAACACACGGCAATTTTATCAGGAACTCTCATCTTGAAACAGAATTCTTATCTTGAAACATCTTGTGTGTGGTCACTCTTAAACAGCTTCTCAAAGACTTCTCAAATGGAATAAGGCGAGTAGAGTCTCGTAACCTCAGGGACGTCAGCTTTTTTTGGAAACAATGCTTAAGAACAGACAAAATGTGATTACTGAAAGTCAACATTGTTTAAGAGAGTGACTAGCCTCTCTTAACCAAATAATTACAAAATCATGCATAAAACTGCATGTTGTTTTACTGGGTCAAATGGTGAGCTGTTGAATCTTGATATCATCCTATGATATAATTTGTTATGTGATATCATGTATCAAGATATTTTCACTTAAACACTTCTGTATCAACATGTTGTGATTGTTCTGAATTAAGAATTTTCAACTCTAAGATTCCCCAATAAAATTTTGATCTCAAATACTCATAACTTTTTACAAAAAGTATTAAATCACACAAAGCAAAGAACAGAGTTGCTGACAAATTCTCAAGAACACTGCTTCTGCTTCTCTCCAGTAATGTATGTTGAAAATATCCGTTTAAAAACTGTGTGGCCTTCCAACTCTGCAAAAAGCCATCACACGAGTAAACATATCTCAAATAGAAACAGAAGACAAAAATGCTAGTATCCCAGCACAACTTCCATCAATTCAAGCAAACAAAGGGCTTCATGCCAAAACCATACCACTCCAAAGAGGTAAAGAACACTAGATTCCGGTGTTGTGACGTCATGCCAAAACCATACCACTCCAAAGAGGTAAAGAACACTAGATTCCGGTGTTGTGACGTCATGCCAAAACCATACCACTCCAAAGAGGTAAAGAACACTAGATTCCGGTGTTCTGTGACTCATTTTCTTTAGTATAGTAACTATTTCCAAGAACACATTAAATAATACTTATCTTCTCTACCTGAACAATATTTCAAACAATTCCTAAAACTTTCAAATATCACATTCCTAAAGCTCACAATGATGTCAACCCTTTTACATTCATTCAACAAAATACATTAACATGGGCGACTCAAGGAATCTGATTCTTCCATAACACCATAGTTAATCTGTAATGCTTTAACTACAGTACTATGAAGACTCAGGTGTTTCTTCACTTCTAATGAGTGGTATATCAATGTATCATTAACCCTATTGTATACTATTCACACTTTGCTGAGGATCAGATCATTGATTCAACAGAAAACTATGATGTGAGGTCTAATTTGAGTTTAAATATCTAAGCCTATTGTAAGCATGGATCCTAGGTTTCAGTATGTTACTGCATCTTGTGGATCCCATACCTGCTATTGATAGGTGTTGTGTACTTGTCAATGACTCGTTCCATGACTTGCAAAATGGTTGATTGGTGCCATGAAAACCATTTTAATGGTTACTCATGTATCAAGTGCATAAGGTTAGATTAAAGTGGCTGTTGCCTAAAGAAGGGTTACCATATTATTATTTATCCAGTTTTAAATGGATACAATTTCAAATTATAAATCAATGTTTAAGTAAAGTTGGGAATTTGTGTGATCCTTAGCAAAGTGTGAGTAGTATATGAACTAGGTGACATTTGATTTAGACAAGACTTTATTTATTTTGCTTCTTGCCAATACATCATATTTAGGACACTTAAAACATGTTGATCTTGAATCATTTTCATGTCATGCCAGTTGAATTCGGGGAAATAAAACAACAAAAACACAACAGAAAAATGGTCCTACAGTCAATACATTGATTACTGGCACATTCTTTGTCAACATTCTTTGTCAACATTCTTTGTCAACACTCTCAGTAGGGTCCCTTGGTCAAGCAAGAACAGAAACTAGTCTGAACTTAACCCGAAATTTACATAACGACAACAGTTGAGGATAATTAGTATTTGTGCTGCATGTATTTGTTGTGGCTTGCATTCCCCCTAAAACCAATCGTCTTCATTATCATTCCATCGGACATGATTGACAGGCAGCCGACATGTTTTAGTTCTGTTGAAGTTCAAAGCAAAACAATTGCTAAATAGCCTTAGCTGTGAAAATGAAGCAAGATGTTTGAGCACTACGGAGAGCAAATGTTATGCCTCCGCCTTCAGAGGAATGTTGGAATCTGAGTTTGAGAGGTTGTCTTCTGGAGAGATGCATTTCCACAAGCCGTATGTTTTGCCGACAGTTGTCTGCCACAAACGTAGAGTTCCGTCTTCACTGCCGCTGGCATATAACTCCCCATCAGGAGAAAACCTCACACAGTGTACTGGACCAAAATGTCCCTTGAACGATTCTAAAATGAAACAAAATGAAGGATTTACACAACAGTGAACATTATAACTTTCAACTGGAGGATTGTTAGGAGCCCAGGTGTCATTACAGTAGTCTCCCTTGGACATGATGCGATAATACTGACTGACTGAGTTTGGTTTTACGCTGCTTTTAGCAATTTTCCAGCAACATCACGGCGGGGGACACCAGAAATGGGCTTCACAAATTGTACCCGTGTGGGGATTTGAACCAAGGTCTTCGGCGTGACGAGCCAACGCTTTAACCACTAGGCTACCCCACCGCCCCGATGTGATAATAAAGGTTTTGAGGTGAGGTTAGGTGAAATGGGGTTTAGTGTCGCACTTAAGATTATTTTGCTGAAATGACGATGTGCATGCATGTGTGTGGCTGCTTGTTCCAGCCCAGACTTAAGCTGGTATTATAGTGCTAGCTCACTGAGATAACACCCCACAGTTAAGCATGAATACACTGACTCTGACCCGACCAGTCCTTGTTGTGCCCATTAATGCCGAAGCACCAGGCAGGGACCAACAAGTACCATATTGTAACGTCTTTTGGTATGACACGGCCAGGGATTGAACCCTCTCCGGGTGGTCACTCAAAACATAAAGGTTTTGAAGTCAGATGATGATGAGCTTTGTATGGTAATGGTGCAAACCCAGAAAAACATCTGGGTAAATCCCGGGTTCAAACTTATGCTTAACACATCAAGTCAGTTTAACACTCATACCACTGGGTCAAACATATTCCCCTAATCCTTTTGGTTCATGCATGTATCTGGAAACATATCATATTGCCAACATCGAGTGTTTAAAATCCCCACATTGTGCCAGTGTGAAGGCATCAAACATGTAATTTTATACTTATCCTGAATCATGCTAATTATGCTTGTCTCCTTCCTCTTGCAAATGATAGTGGAACACTTGAAATCCCTTGAAGTTCCTTTTGAAAAAGCGGAACGTAAAATCACTCACCCAGAGTAGCGTCCCTTCCCTCCCTTTGGCACCCAAAATGGTCACATGATCGGCCATACTTGTCACTCTCTCCGTATGTAAGCCCGACACCCGGATTTACAGGAAAAACCAGAGGGCTAACCTCATGAGTCAGGATAAGTATAAAATATCAATTTTAGTCAGAAAATTACATATTTTTCCTTATCCTGACTCATGCTAATTATGCTTGCAGAATCCGTCGGAAATGGTGGTGGGTCAAGCCACTTATAGATTCACTGGTTGTTGATTTACGTCCTGTTCTATCCCCCTTGGGAACTTATAACGGCACTTGTTGAAGATTCTTCCAACTTCTCTCTGATGAGTCTGGGGGACCACAACTTTTCAGATTTCTTCCGAAACTTCTCCCGACATTTTCGTGTGGATTTTAGATATACTAATATTCCATTAGTTATCTATTGCAACTCCATCTCATCCAGGGTCTATCACTCAAGCTAGTCTGTCCTAGACGTGTGCATGGAGTGGAGATGCGACCCTTCTTCATGTACAAGTATGTCCCATACATGTACAGGGTCTATCAGTCATGCTAGTCTGTCCTAGATGTGTGCATGGACTTTAACCATTTGCTCTCCAGAGCGTTGGTTTTCACAAGTCACGTGATAAAAAGGGAGAGATTTTCTCAGCGCCTTTGTGGAACCGTTAGTTGTTGTGCTACAACAAGTGGCCCAAACTGGTGAATGCCTGAGACATCTTCGGTGGCAATGTCTCTGAGATAGTGGTTGGTAAACACCGTGTTCGATCTCCAAAAGCAGCCCTCCATTATAGTTGTAATGGAGCAGTTTCCATGCAGAGCAAGTGTTGACGCCAGGGCTCTGACTTCATGTGGATTGGAGGCTTGTGGAGGCTCAAGTCCTGCTGCTTTATAGGCCCTTAGTATAACGGCTCTCATCCAGATCGATATAGTTGTCCTAGAGACTAGGGCATCTCAGTGGATAAGGGGATGAATAGGCGCTTGAATTTTCGTCTCCTTATTTTGTCCTTTGTAGGTAGACTTTTAGTGCTCTGACAGGTATCCTGTGGCCCAAGGACTGTAGAGAGTGCTGGGATGTGGAACTGTCTGTCAGGCTGGCCGGACAGTTGGTTCTTGGCAATAAAATCCCATCTCAGTCCTAGATATACGATGTCACGATGTGATGATTCAAATCGTGTTCGTTCGAAGTCCAGAGCATGTATTTCTGACATCCGTGCTGCTGTTGCTAGGGCGATAAGAAACAGCGTTTTCTGAGTCAGTAGTTCAAAGGATGTCCATTCTAGAGGCTCGTAGACATCACTGTTGAGTTGTTGTAGAACTATGTTGTGATCCAAGGCAGGAGCCTTGAATTTCTTTGTTGGTCTTCCAACTTGAACGAACGTAGTAGTGCCAGTATCTCTGGTACTTTGGTCAGCTTAACACCCGTCTTCATAGTGATAACTATGCTGAGAGTGTTGAACCTTTTAAGTGTCTCATCTGTCGCAGATGACACAGGTATTCCGCCACTTGAGGATGGGTTGCGTTTACTGCTGTAAAGCCTTTCTTCGTTGCATACTGTTCAAATCTCTGCCACTTGTCGTCGTACAAGTTGCGAGTGGATCTGTGTAGAGCTAGTGTTACTGCTTTCGGTGGTCTGGCGGAGTACCCTCTAGTCTTCAGGCAAGCTTTGATAAGCTCCACGTGTGTAGCTGGAACAATGCCGGATTCCCGTGAGCTTGCTTGGTGTGTGGATGGACGAGCAGGTTCGACCACTGTGATAGTTTCAGGGTTGGACTTCCGAGTTCTTGTATGAGGACGGGAAATCATTACCTCGCTGGCCAATAGGGCGCGCGACCAAAATCAGTTGCAGCTTTGTCGTCTGCTTGATTTTCTGTATTACTTGTGGTAGTAATGCTGGAGGTGGAAACGCATAAGCGTTTAGTCCTTCACATGAGATGCTTAAAGCGTCTGTTGCCCATGCCTGAGGATCCAGAATCGGAGAGACGAATGTTGGTAGTTGCTTGTTGCAAACAGGTCTACCAGTGGAGCTCCTATTGAGAGCCGGAACGCTTCTGGGTGTAACATCCACTCTGTCGGAGATGGTTGTAGTGGATGAGATAGGGCGTCTGCTATGACATTCTTTGCTCCTGGAATGTGGCATGCCTTCATGTAGATGTTTAGGTTGTCGACGATGCTGAACAGGAGAAAGCTGAGTTGTAGCAGACTTCTTGATCTTGTTGATCCTTGTTGATGTAGAATGCCACTGTGGAGTTGTCCGTGTGGACCCTGAGTCTTGCGTTCTTAGTACGCTGGACCAGTGTTGTAAAGCGTTGATCACTGCTGTCATCTCCAACATGTTGATGTGCAGACTCTGATCCTGACTCGACCACTTCCCTGCCGTCACTTTGTTGTCGAAGTGGGCACCCCATCCTTGTAGCGATGCATCTACGTAGAGATGAGTGTTGCAAACCGGCTCTGACAAAAAGGTTCCTCCACATACATTCGACTTCCGAGTCCACCATAGGAAGTATGGTTTCAGGCTGTCCGGTACTATCAGCGGAATCCATACTGTCGAGGTGGGCGTTCACAAATATTTGTAGTGGGCGCAGCTGTAGTCTCGCTCTGCGAGTCTTGTCTTGAGCTGAGTTGAGTAGACCAAGCATGCTTTGCCAAGCACGTAGTGTCAACGGAGAGAGCATTGCTTGAGATATCATATGTTGTATCTTGACCCAACGATCCTCTGGGACGACCGTGTCATTCTATGGTGTGATGAGCCATATTCCCAGAAATTGAAGATCCTGTTTTGGTTCCAACTCCGATTAGGAGATTACTAGCCATCTACTGCAATCATGTCCTACGCTGTAGGTATGTGGATCTAGGAGCCCTTGCCATGTCCATCATGGAAGCGGAGAGATGATCGATTCTGGAATCATGGCTTGAAGCTTGTCTCATCAATCTTCCGGTACTATGTAATGAAGATGTTGTCACCAGAAACCGAACAATGTGCAGCGATGATGCATAATACGTCGTCTCTAGATCAGCAAAATCTATGATGTACTGGGACTGCCATCGATGTGAAGTCTAGAAATCGTCTCACGCTTGCAAGTCCCCAGATAACCAATATTAAATCTGCTGACAGGGGAAGTCCTCTATGACCTGTGAAGACAGTCGAACCACGCTGTACCCTGCTAACTGGACTGTAAATGGAGCCTTACCCACATTGAAAGAGTTGTTTACAACTGTAGACGACTTGGCCTTGTCCGTAACCTTTCTGTTCGGCTTGTGCCGGAGTTACACGAGTGAACACATGTCTTGATGGCTGAGTGGAAGCGCGCGAAAAACTTCGTATTCTTCAACTTTATCATCTTTACTGCAGTCGTCATCTTATACAGATGTACTGTAAACTTGACCGTAACCGATGTCTCGCTGAGGAACTGCGACAATGCTGCTAACTGTCCCCTTGAAATCTTGTAACCCCTGTGATGAAAATTCATCTTCAGAGTTTCATCGGATGTTATCTGACATCGTTACTTCAGGTGTGGCGTCTCTTCCTTCAGCCACGCGTTGATCCAACATGGCCAACATCTAGTTGTAGTGTCCAGTTGCGTTATCTTCTTATCTTCCATCTTGAAGATCTATTATGGGATTCACTGATGATCTTGTAATCTCAAACCCTGATGTATCATGAAGGGCTCCGTATGATGAAGGGGAAATCTGCTATCGTTGAACGGCGGGACATGCTGACTCTGATTATAATCCTCCCCGTAAGTACCTGCGCGCAGGTTGATGAAGGTCCAAGTTGGAAGATCCGTATCTGCGCAGTCTGAAGAATCCTGGAGAACGACTGGATCTACTTCTGTGTTAGAATACTTCCTGCTGAGACGCTGAAACTGCGTGGAGGCTCCATCGTGGACTGCTGGCTTTTGTTGAATCCTCCAGGCTTCTAACCGCTGATACTTCTGACAGTAAGGATCTTCGTGAGCATAACCATTCGTGCAGGCCTTCATCCAAGAGAGCTTGTAAAGCTAATATTCCTTCACGCAGGCCGACTGTCATCGGAGGGGTCTGCTATGCTGAACTGACGTTAGTAGAGTTCTCCGACTTCTAACTTCAGACGGTGCAGTTGGACATTTCCTTATCTGAAGATCCATAATGACGTGAGTCTCTGTATGTAGATCTGTATGTGGAGCTGCGTGCAGGTGAACGGTCCCGGTGTGACCGTGTATTCCTCCTGGAGTCTTGAGATATCTCTCTAATCCTTCGCGCAGTCTTTTGATGGTCGTCAGAGTCCGATGGAGATGACGACTCATATCTGCGACGTCTGTAGGGTTCGGGAGAACGCCTCGATTCTTTCCTGCGTGAAGACTTCGTAGCAGCACTCTCTGGGGCGTCTCTGTCCGTGAGCCTTCGCGCAGGCTTCCTTCTTCATCCAAATGTGGTGGGGAGACTGTAGAGCCTTCACACAGGCTAGTAGACGTTGTAGCGGTCTTCATAGCAGCCTTCTCTTGAGCGAAGCGACGTTCCATCATCGATATCATCTGGTCTGTAACCTGTTGCATGAACAGTCCCGGGTTGAAGAACTGCGTTGTCTGAAGACACTGCTGCAGGGATGATGCATCTGATACTGAGGAGACGTCATCTAAGGCTCGCTGCACTCGTGAAGAGTTGACGCTGCTGCTATCTCTGGTACCCGTTGTCAGCGTTGATAGTAGGTCTTCTGTCAAAGTCTGCGCTAATACTGATGCCGATGTAGCTGTAGAAGCAGGCTTCGTCTTCTTGCTGACGACTGTGACTTCAGGTATGAGGATGGGGAGATCATCATACACGTCTGCTTCTTCCGGAGGTACAATCTCGGCAGAGAAAGACTTTGTCTTCTGTGTAGAGCTGATCTTAGATTTCGCTGAAGTCTTCATGGTAGTAGCCTTCTTCTTCTGCGAAAATGAAGATTTGGCCTTCTTCATCTGCGATGAGGTCAGCTCAGTAGACGATGATCTCTTATGACCTCCGGCGTTCACCTCTGGTACATCGACCTGCTCCTGAGAAGCGTTCAGCAATTCACTAGAATTATGAATATTTGCAGCAGTGGTTAACACACGGTTATCAGCGTAATCACTCGATTTAGACATGAATACCTACGTACCCAGTCCTTAGCACGTCTATGGATGGAAAAAAGGTAATTATTAAATTCAACAGAATTTTAATGTACACAACACTCACAGCGAGAGCTGAAAGAACATGAAACAGTGCTATTAGGACATAATAAATGAGGGTCAGCCGCAGACACTCGGTACCTACAATGAATACAAGTTTTCATCAATTGTAAACATGAAGAAAACACATGTCAAACAACAGAAATTTTTAGATCAAATTTCAAACCGTAATGTAGAATATAATCCTAAAAACCGTATACAGCAATAATTTTGATGTAAAGTCCGAAAATTAAAAAGGATATGTGCCGTATAGGGACCCAGTTGCTCTCACAACCGTCCTCAAGGGCGAAGAAGGAGAGAGTGACAAATATGGCCGATCATGTGACCATTTGGGCGCCAAAGGGAGGAAAGGGACGCTACTCTGGGTAAGTGATTTTACGTCCGCTTATTTAAAGGGAATTGACTGCCTGAGTATTGTTTTAGGCCGTTTTTAGCAATATTCCAGCAATATCACGGCGGGGGACACCAGAAATGGGCTTCACAAGTTGTACCCATGTGGGGAATCGAACCCGGTCTTCGGCGTGACGAGCGAACGCTTTAACCACTACCCCACCGCCTGGAACTTCAAGGGATTTCAAGTGTTCCACTATTTTTCATTCGCATAATTAGCAAGAGGAAGGAGACAAGCATAATTAGCACGAGTCAGGATAAGGAAAAATAAGAAATATATTGAGATACAGTGTTCTTACATTCTCCAAAGTTATATTGGAAAATTTCAAAACACAAACAGTTTCTATGGCTACTATTGTTACTTCCAATCTTACCAAGTTCTTCTCCAGTTTCGTAGTCGTACTTGTACATTTTGAAGTCCTCGCCTCCAGAAACAAAGATGTTCTTTGAAGGATGGAGAGACGATGAGTTTACAGGAGCTAGAGATTCATACTCCCTCTCGCTATCAAAACTGAAACAGGCACACGGTAGTGAGTACATAGGTTCAAAAGTTTATTCTCATCTAAGTTTTACACGGACGCTTTAGTTTAATTGTATTCCTAATAGTCTCAAAAATAAATGAACACAATACTTACGTATCAGAATTCCAAAAGCATGTTTTATGGCCATATGTGACCAGGAAGACACTTCCATCACGGGCCAACTCCAGGCTAGATGGCTGTGCTGGCAGATCAATCTTCCTCACCTCGGTACCACTGCTAACATCCCAGAGTCTGAAATACACACACATGAACTTATGACAGGATTGTTGTCACACATGTGAAGTAATACCTTGGCTAATTTCTCAATGTTGTAACACAGGTGAAGTAATACCTTGGCTAACGTCTCAATGTTGTCACACATGTGAAGTAATACCTTGGCTAATTTCTCAATGTTGTCACACATGTGAAGTAATACCTTGGCTAACTTCTCAATGTTGTAACACAGGCGTAGTAATACCTAAGCTAACTTCTCAATGTTGTAACACATGTGTAGTAATACAATGTTGTCACACAGGTGTAGTAATACTTCTCAGTGTTGTAATACATGTCAAGTAATACCTTGGCTAACTTCTCAATGTTGTCACACAGGTGTAGTAATACCTTGGCTAACTTCTCAATGTTGTAACACATGTGAAGTAATACCTTGGCTAACTTCTCAATGTTGTACACAGTGAAGTAATACCTTGGCTAACTTCTCAATGTTGTAACACATGTGTAGTAATACCTTGGCTAACTTCTCAATGTTGTCACACAGGTGTAGTAATACCTTGGCTAACTTCTCAATGTTGTCACACAGGTGTAGTAATACCTTGGCTAACTTCTCAATGTTGTCACACAGGTGTAGTAATACCTTGGCTAACTTCTCAATGTTGTCACACATGTGAAGTAATACCTTGGCTAACTTCTCAATGTTGTCACACAGGTGTAGTAATACCTTGGCTAACTTCTCAATGTTGTCACACATGTGAAGTAATACCTTGGCTAATTTCTCAATGTTGTTGTCACACAGGTGTAGTAATACCTTGGCTAACTTCTCAATGTTGTCACACATGTGAAGTAATACCTTGGCTAATTTCTCAATGTTGTCACACAGGTGTTAATACCTTGTAACTTCTCAATGTTGTCACACAGGTGTAGTAATACCTTGGCTAACTTCTCAATGTTGTCACACATGTGAAGTAATACCTTGGCTAATTTCTCAATGTTGTCACACATGTGTAGTAATACCTTGGCTAATTTCTCAATGTTGTCACACAGGTGTAGTAATACCTTGGCTAACTTCTCAATGTTGTCACACAGGTGTAGTAATACCTTGGCTAATTTCTCAATGTTGTCACACATGTGAAGTAATACCTTGGCTAATTTCTCAATGTTGTCACACATGTGAAGTAATACCTTGGCTAATTTCTCAATGTTGTCACACAGGTGTAGTAATACCTTGGCTAACTTCTCAATGTTGTAACACAGGTGTAGTAATACCTTGGATAACTTCTCAATGTTGTCACACAGGTGTAGTAATACCTTGGCTAATTTCTCAATGTTGTCACACATGTGAAGTAATACCTTGGCTAACTTCTCAATGTTGTCACACAGGTGTAGTAATACCTTGGCTAATGTTGTCACACATGTGAAGTAATACCTTGGCTAACTTCTCAATGTTGTAACACAGGTGTAGTAATACCTTGGCTAACTTCTCAATGTTGTCACACAGGTGTAGTAATACCTTGGCTAACTTCTCAATGTTGTCACACAGGTGTAGTAATAACTAGGCTAACTTCTCAATGTTGTAACACAGGTGTAGTAATACCTTGGCTAACTTCTCAATGTTGTCACACAGGTGTAGTAATACCTTGGCTAACTTCTCAATGTTGTCACACAGGTGTAGTAATAACTTGGCTAACTTCTCAATGTTGTCAAACAGGTGTAGTAATACCTTGGCTAACTTCTCAATGTTGTCACACAGGTGTAGTAATACCTTGGCTAACTTCTCAATGTTGTCACACAGGTGTAGTAATACCTTGGCTAACTTCTCAATGTTGTCACACAGGTGTAGTAATACCTTGGCTAACGTCTCAATGTTGTCACACAGGTGTAGTAATACCTTGGCTAACTTCTCAATGTTGTCAAACAGGTGTAGTAATACCTTGGCTAACTTCTCAATGTTGTCACACAGGTGTAGTAATACCTTGGCTAACTTCTCAATGTTGTCACACAGGTGTAGTAATACCTTGGCTAACTTCTCAATGTTGTCAAACATGTGTAGTAATACCTTGGCTAACTTCTCAATGTTGTCAAACAGGTGTAGTAATAACTAGGCTAACTTCTCAATGTTGTCACACATGTGAAGTAATACCTTGGCTAACTTCTCAATGTTGTCAAACATGTGTAGTAATACCTTGGCTAACTTCTCAATGTTGTCACACAGGTGTAGTAATACCTTGGCTAACTCCTCAATGTTGTCACACAGGTGTAGTAATACCTTGGCTAATTTCACATTGTTACATAAATAATCTTCTACAACTGCGACAGTAAGGGTTATGACAATACATATTTATGTATCAACAGGGGGGTTATGACAATACATCGTATTCGTTTGCTCTCCATAAAGCTTCGATGACAGCACGTGGAGCTGTACAACCCATGTTAACAAAGGATCACTACGTAAATCGAAATAGTGATACATGTTTTAGGATATTTTCTCAGTGAAACTAAACCATCTTAACAATGATGTTTAATTTGATGTGTAGACTTATCAAAAATAAAAGAGCTAAGAAATATGTACATCATATTGAATGAACTGTGCAAGATGTGACGAATCGTCACATCTTTCTGGCCTGTGGCAGAGGTACTATGCTGGCTGACCGCATGGAACTCTGGGTAGGAGAGTGACCAAGGCTAACTTCTCAGTGTTGTCACAGGTGTAGTAACACATGGCTGGGACGATACAAAGATAAGAATATTTTTCAGCATCACAGTTACCTACCTGACAGTTTTATCATCTGATATGCTGATGATAGATTTATCTCCCTTTGTGAACAAGGCTGATCGGACGTTGGCAGTGTGCCCACTTAATACGCGTGGCTCTGGAAATGTCAAAAAAGATTTCTACCAAACACATGTAACTCTCTCACACAGAGGCAAGGATTTACATCAAAACTTCATTTTTCAATCATGCTACACAAACTGTTTTGATCAAACTTCAACCATTTGACATCGAAAACTTATCACTCAGTGAAAATACCTCTTCAGAAGCAAGATTGTTTGTTTGCTTGTTTGCAACGTGGATCTTCACGACAGTCTCATGCCATGTCTTACTCAGTACAGTTGCACGAGGCATGACATAACTGAATCGTGTCCCTTGGCAGCTCCTGGATCCACTGATCATGTGTTACACTTGTAGACTGGCCTTGATTATGGCCATAGGTCTGTCAGCATTATACCCAGCTCCCAATACAGGTGAACATCTTAGGCCTGCATCACTTAATGCTTTCCCCAAACTTAAGAAGAATGTTATAGACCAAAAAGCCAACATGCTAGCTCTGTTCCAAGCAATGGCCCCCATGTCTTGCTGACATTCAAACCAAGCATCTACACCTACCTGCTTCTGGCTTTGACAGATCAAATATGCGGAGGTTTTTTTCCTGGGTTCCGGTGAGGAGGAAGTTGCTATCAGCGGAGAAATCCACACACTTCACAATGTGCTTGTGGGCGAAGGTGTGCATCTCCTCGCCCTTCTCTGCATCCCAGAGTTTGCTGGAAATACACACACTTTATTTCAGTTATATAAAAGATTTTCAGTACTTGCATGAAACATGAGTGAGTATGGTGGGCTATTCAAAAACAAATTTGTCATGCTAACGCATATTCCCAAAATATCCCGACTGTGTGGATACACTGATTTATGTGACTTTTTAAAGTTTTATGCTTCACTCAGCAATAGTTCAGCTACATCTGTACATACTTAATAATTCTGAACCCAGATTGGCATCATGAACAATATTCCGGGGCACTGGTTTACAATGACATCTAAATCAATCAATCACAAATTTGAGCATTTTATTGATTCTTGCTGCAGACTTGTAGTTTTGGCCTCTGTCATAAATAAATCTCTCTCAATGCACTTACACGCACATACACAGTATGAGGAGGAAAGATGTTCCTCGCAATTAAGGTTAACATTGTCTTCATTACAAGATTGTACTTGCTCCTAATTCTGTTATGTTTCATGCCCCACCTCAATCAAACTGTAATTATTTAGAGGCTATCTCTTGATTATCTTGAAATCTTGACAACTTCCTATATACACAACAAACCTAAAACAAGGAAATTGATGAAATGACACTGAAGTTGTAATGATAATAAATGTCTGTAAAATTGAAACCATGTGTGTATATCAATATCTGGTGTGTACACACTGGGTGATACATGCACCACTCTTTTATGGAGACTGTCAATCAACTTGCTTACTGCTGCCCTAGATACTGTAATCATAGTTATTTTCACGTTGGATTAATTTTCGCGCTTTTAGCTAAAAAAGATCGTGCACCAATAATCATACCAGCGAAATATTCATGGTCAAGTCATGACAAATACTCAAGTAGGAACAACATGCAATTTGTTTAATGCAGCAAATCAACAATTTGACCATGTGAACAAGACGTCAGAGCTGCAGATAAGATTTAGCTCATGTGGGTACTGTACCCACTGTATTTTATCATATTTTATGGGTATTATGAATGTTGAGTGGGTATTTCATTTTCCGTTACCCACTGCTTTCAAATATGTGCGTATTTCAGTCATTTTACACACCTAAGTATTACGTCATTGAGTAAGTTTACTAAGCAGGTATGTTCTGCCTTATGTCATACCTAATCAAAACCAACTTAAATATAATGGAAATGATTTCATAAAAACAAAACTCATCTTATACTGACAGTACAACACTAGTCCTATACTTACAGTACAACTTGATAGCAATCGCTGTCTTTTTCATTACGCAGTCGATTTTTATAAATATATTCCGTACGCACACTTGTTTTAAACTTTTTGCATATCTAACATTTTAAATGCGTAATTGGTACGCAAGAATGCATAATTGGAAATTTTCTATGCATATTTTACCCGGATACGCAGCTTATCTGGGCCTCTTGAGACGTGTTCATAAACAAGTGCTAGGACTCTCCACCTGAGAACATCCCACAAGTGCTGGGACTCTCCACCTGAGAACATCCCACAGGTGCGTTAATGGGGACATGTCAGCCCCTCAGCTGTAAATGAATGATGAATGACTAGATGTTGCATACAGACCACAGTATTGCGACAGTCACTGAGACACATAAGTATACAATTCCAGTGCTCATCCACCATCATCATCGTTATCATCTCTACAATGAAGAAAGTACACATGCCTACTCACGCAGTAAAATCTGCAGCACCGGTTGCAGCCCTGGTGGCATCTCGGTTCAGCGTGGCTCCCCACACGGCTCCCCCTTGTGACCCTCGAAGGTACCAATCCAGTCCCCTGTGTCACCCTGCCGCAACATTGGCTTTCCATCTAAAAATGAGTGACCAGAGCACTAGGAGAATATTCAGACTCACCAGAAAATACACATCACAATCTTGCGGTCATATTATGTGTATCATGATACAGATATAAGCTGGTGATAGAAAATGAAAGTTCAATGTAATAATAATGATGATAATAACAACAATCACAATATAATCGCAACAAGTGCAAGTGTATATTTGTTAAATTATTTAAGGAATGGTACTACATTAACATAACAGCATCCATTTCCAAATTTCCTGAATACCACTACCAGCAGTTTTCGAGCTTCAGTTCTAATAGATATTGGCTTTTGATTCTGACAAATCCTTAATCTTAAATATTCATTCCTACAGAACACAACTTCCCACCAGAATGTACTGCAGTCAAACGGTGACTTGTAAACTGTCTTTAACCTACGATGTATCCAGCAACATACCAAAGTGCTACACTTGTGTTAGTAACTATTTTAAAGATACACAATATTGTAATATAATGATGGTAGGATATATTTTCCTTGTTAAATAATTGCACAAGATACAACTCTTTGAAGTTTTAATATCAAATCGTTTCTTATTAAATCACTGGCAGATTGGTGTCACTAATGCAGGGGGTTATCCATTGACCCCATAATGGCAAGGGATGACATTATATAAAACTTCAACTTATGGTTAATCCTGTTTATTAAACATGTAAAAAGACAGAGTGAGATTCTTGATAGACATTTATTTGTGAATATAAGACGAGTATATGGATGGCAATTTCTTCTTCATTGCATAACACGACAAAAGTAGCCCAGAAAGGTCGCCCATAACATTTACTTTTTAGTATTTCTATAGACAGATACCATCTATTACATGGTCTCTGCTATAGACAACACATGTATTAACTTCTGAAAAACTCTTTTTTTCCTCATGGTCTTTGAAAGTTTCAGGGCAAAGATATATTAAAATAGGGGACAAGAAACTGGCATCACACGTGGTAATAATGGTATCCGTGACGGGAAATGAACCCGAGCAAAACTTTTCCGTGTTTTGTCTTTTAGTACGAATGCTTCACCAAAATATATTTCAACAAAATAAACTGTTTCAGCATCTGGCTTTATCATCATCAGGCATATCATTGGAAAAAGATGTGAAGAATTTAATGTTACACCATTAAAATCACTCCTCGAATCTATATCAAGACAAAAACACATCTCGTGGCATGCCGATATGTCATGCTGTCTTTCGGTACAGGTGCGAGCACGTGCCCATATTGAACGCTATTTAGGTCGCAGCTAGAAGTTATGCTCTACTACAAGCCAAAGATGTATTCAAACCTTTGCAAGCGCTTATGCTGAAATATCCATACGGAGTTATGTCACTAAAATTCAAATAAACAACTGGTCGAGTATGTCCACTGCAAGTCAGCGGTGTTTGTCGCAGAGCCGACATGTTGAATGTTTACTTCCGGGATGGTGTCGCGCATGTGTTTTGCTAACATCCCCCGGAACTATGAAAAGTTGACGCTTGCGTACTTGCTTGAAATGGCGGGTAAAGTGAAACTGAGAGCAGAACTGAGACTGGACATTGGATTTTGATAACATTCTGATTGTAGGTATTGGTCAGAAGAATGAATGAGGATGTAAAGGAAACATTTCTATTGTTTCACATAACTGACTTGATAAGTTAAAATGTGTTGCTAAACTGCAATTAAGAATATCGTTGATAAATGAAAACATTTTCATTTTATGACTTGCCAGATCATGATTCAAATTTCAAGATTGTTTGCGAAGAAATGAGCATGTTCAGCATATGTGTTCATATCTTTCAGCAGCACAAATACTTTCGTATGAAGTTTAAAGATATGATGCTGTCTTAAGATTAATTGTACGTAGTGTCTGATAATATTCCACTACTCCGATTTGACACCTTGTCTGTTTGTAATTTTTGTTAATGCCTGTGCGGTTTTGTACTCTAGAAGTTTTTTCATGTACCATTTTTGGGGGTATATTTCTCAACATATTTACAGTTAAACTACAATGTGTTTATTTGTTCACAGTGGTTGTCCTGTATGCAAATGGTTACTAATCGTCTTGTCAGCACCTTGAACTTTAGGCGGATCATTAACAATTTGTTTTCATTTTTTCCCAAAGCTGCCTTTTAAGTTTTGGAACATAAATAACTTCATAAAATGAAATATAAATGCATGATTATGATGACAAAGTAATGTCCTGTCCAAAGTTGGTAGAATAAAGAAAATTTCCTGATAACACAAGTCTGCAAATTCGTTGTTATTTCACAATGTCCATCTGTTAACTAGCACAGAGAAAGGTGTGAAATAACTGAAGTATTTTATGTCAAACAGGAATGTTGTCTGTAACTGTTATCACCTTATGATGTATACATTACAGATGAACTCCATCAACCTCATCATGTGAAACCTCTCATTCAGTTGATCAAATCATAAGACAGAAGCTCACAAGTCAGTCAACCTCCTTTAACAATGGCCGATGATGTGGTCCAGGAAGATGACTTTGATTTATACACAGACATGATATGTGAAGACTCAAAACTAGCACTTGTTGCCTGCAGATCTTTACCCAAATCCGTTCCAGTGCCAGTTTCTCCCCTTGGTCCATCACCAGATTTGAAACATATGTCACCAGATTTGAAACCACCATCACCAGATTTGAAACCTCCGTCAACAAATTTGAAACCACTGTCACAAGATGTAAAACCTCAGTCCCTGGTCCCTAACAAGCCTCCACCGGAAGAGGAAAGTTTGGACTTATATTCTGACATCATAACTGACAACCTTAGACCCGAACAGTCATCATCTTCAGGTGACAAGTTGCTTGCATCAAGCTGTGCTGGTTTGTCATCTAGTGTAGTTTGTGATGGTGTTGCTACTGCCAGGAGTGGATCTTCAGTAAAGCCTGGTGAGGAGGACAGCAACCTGGACCTGTACACAGAGATCCTTAGTGATGAACTACAGCAGCGACACGACTCCCAAATACAGGCACGTTTTCTATACCTAGAATTAGACTAGTAGGTTTGATCATGTTGATGGGGGGTCACTGGTATATTACAGGTAGAAGATCCCGTGTATTCTGGCTGCATCACTTTCAGGTGCCACAAGCAATGTCTGTCAGCATCCACTAGCAAAAGTTTGATTTTCTTCCAAAGAACAGTTGTGCTTTGGTACATTCTAATAGATTTTCATGTATACGGTACATCCATGAACTTTATGTCTTTATGATAACATCATATCAGAAATCAATGAAGTTGAAACTAAACATACTTGTTCCCATCAATGATAACACTGAGGTTCAAATCCAAATTAGTTTATGGCAGCCACATCAGACATATTGTTATTCCATTCAGTTTGGTACACACATAGGTTTTATATTTTTTACCATATACCTTTTACAATTCAATGATAATGTTAGCTGATATATCTTATGACCATTTTCATCGATTAAATTTGGTCTTTGATTAGTTGTTGGATTTAACAGGAATGTTCTGCTCCTGCATCATGTGCTTAATTTATCATTTTGACCTTTGTCTCAAAGTGTACTACCCGGTTAACTTCTTTTCTGAACTTGCTAGACAAAGGAGCTGAAGTTTGGCATGTATGTTCATCTTGATGGTGATATATTTTGTTTATATCAAGAGGTTGTCCATGTCTAGTTGACTATATATCCCAGTGAGCCGTAAGCGTTCCACCCGTAACCCCCGCTTGAAAAGTATTTTATTTATTATGATTATTTCAAGGGGTTAGGGTTTAGCTTTAGGGTTTTAGATTCAGCATTATGTTAGATTTTGGGTTAGGGTTAGGATAGTCTTTCTATAAAGAAAACATATATTCTTACTATAAATCTTAGGCATAGAATGATAATAAAACGGGGGTTACGGGCGGAAATCTTTCCCGGTGAGCTACAGTGCTGTTGAAGTGGGTTTTTTTTATCAATTACCCTCATCAAATTTGGCCCCAAAACATACATATTTCCTTTTCACGAAGTATAAGTATTAGTCTGTCATTGTAGGTCCTTCATGCAAAAAATAAGCATGTTGATTTAAATGTTGTTTTCTTCTCCAGCTAGAACAAAAGTATTCTGCTGCTGTAGCGAGGATTCAGGACCTGGAAGCTGAGCTTAAAAGTTGAAGGAAACAGAAGAGAAGACACGTGCACAGAATATTGTTATCAAACAAAACATCACTTCTCTCCTTCTAACCTCTAAGACAGAACTCAAACGAAAAGATAAAGAAATCAGCAGACTAAAGTAAGTGTTAAAGTATATGTCCAAATCTATACATTAAGAAATACCAGGGAGTCTCAGGAATAAAATTTTGGGGTGTGTGTGAGAGAGAGAGAGAATTTCCTAAAGATCAAATATATTCTTATAGACTATCAGTGTGAATTTTAAATTTATAAAATAGTAATTTTTAAACTTATCCTATCTCACAACTTGCACCCTCTCTCTCTCTTGCTTCGACTTTTAGTGGAACTACTGTAAACTTTTTTCCATAGGCCTTCTTGTCCATTCGCCTGTGCACTCCATGCTGCTCTCCTTAATTAGCATCCTAGTTCCTAATAAAGCTTGCCACATGCTCCACTAAGTGCCCATGTGACTACTTTGAATGATCATTCTCTTTCTTGTCGCACGACTGTGTGGACGTGCTGTATATTAGGGACATTATTTCGCCCTAACATCATTGGGAAAACAGATAATCAGTCAAGGAAAAGGAAAGTTTGTGCTCAATACAAGACGAATTATTCGTCCCTCGACCCTCACTTGTCTTGCAGTACAACTTAACTGGAACAAACGATGTGGCAAGTGTAATTCACTAAAAGATGAGGATTTTAAGGCCTGCCTTCGTGTTGCTCCCGGAGAATCGCAGATAGGGACAGGAAATCAACAGAATCTGATCCCACTCCCGCCAAGCGTATCAAGTTACAGCGACAGAAAATCGTACCTTCACACAAGAGTGAGGGTCAATTTGATGCTGCCCGGAACTGAACGTTAAACCTTGGAGATGCTGAGTTGTGTTTCTCTTTCACCCGCCTCGGTCGGTGTCTGGGGGCCTTCTTGAAGCAGGGGCTGGCCCGATTCTAGTCGCAAGACTTTAATTCCGGGGGTACCTTGTAAATTGTGGCGAGGCGAGGCCTACTTGCCGAGTTGTGTCCCTAGTCTTGTACAAGGTTGCGGCCGAACACCACATCGCTCGGGAGCACCCATCTCCCTGGGGGTCGTTGTGCTTAGTAAGGGGTTCCAGAGAACCCACTACAAGCATAGGAGTTGCGTGCATGCGTAACAGGCCTCCCTTGTACATCGCTATCTACGGTTGTCATCAGTCCACACAGCTCCAAGACCAGCTGTTTCTACTGTCAGACAGAAGGGTAATCTGCAGCCCGTCGTCCAACCGTAGGATAAGTGCAAGTCGTGAGATAGGATAAGTTTAAAAATTTGGAAATTTTAATATAAATTAATATATATATTATTTTTCCTTATCCTGACTCATGCTCTTTTTGCTTGTCTTCTTCTTCTTGCGAACATAGTGGAACACTTGTATCTCCCTAATTGAAGCTCCCTTCAATTTAAAATCACTAATTAGTATTCACCACGAGTTACCTCCTTTCCACAAGCGCGGGAACGAGGGCGCCACCTCTACCCATGTGCCTCACTCTCTCCTTCTTCGCCCAGTGAGCTGGACGTGAGAGCGCCTGTGTCTCCCGACACACTATATCCTTTGAATTATATTTAGTTAGTTACCTCGTATAGACATCTATAGAGGTTTAGCTAGTATCCTTCAGCGATTATATATTGATATTTAGTGGATTTTCTACAGTTTAGTCACGGGGCCGTGTTTGTTTCAGTGGATTACGTTGATGAAAATTCTGTACTATTGCAGATTCGTTTTATGCTGCTGCTGATCCGCCTTTAATATGATGTCTGGCGCCATGTTTATTATATTCACATTGCAGTTCGCGGTACTAATTTATCAATTCTACCTTTTATTAATATTTACTTTGCGTTTGGCGCGCACAGCAGATAGGTCGTATGCAGAGAGTCTAGTATGACTGATACACGGAACCCCTCGCCAGTCTACTGCTGTTGGCCGACTCCCCTCCCGTGTGGTGTTCGCTAGAGTGGTGGAGAGGTGTGGGGCGTAGTCCGCCATCTCCAAGAAGCATCCTGCTTCCCCAGACATCCCATCGTCGCAGCAGAAGACTAGAGGGTTTTCTACTACATCTCAACAACGAGACCGTTCCCATCGAAGTTTTGGGCCTGTATGATGATCAGCCCGGTCATCATACGGATGTACATCAAAGATTGACCGATGTCGGCACAGATCAGCATGCAGCCTGATGTACCAGCGCAGATATCGCGATGATGCGTCCTGAGGGTCCCATCATTACCAACACTCCAGCGCCAGGCGTCGCACACCCAGGGCAGCGTCGACCTCTGAGGGAAAATCAGCGAAGTCTACTAGGACTTTCTCAACCGAGATTGTTCCAGCCGATGACCTGGACCTCTCGATGATCAGCTGATCATCATCCCGGCGTCGCATACAAGAAGCGACCGGTGACAGCTACAGCGACATCAGCAGAGATCACCATGCAGCCTGATGCCTCTACACTGATGTCGGACGATTTTCGGTGGACCCCTCCATTAACACCGCCCAGATAAAGCACCGGCGACCTGCAAATTAGCAGACCATCCCAGAAGACATGATCGCGACAAATTATGAACATCATGGAGGACCAATATCTGCGGTAGCAGGGTCCGAGCAACCAGCGAAGGCTCCAGCGTGAACAACACCCAGAGGCACCCCCGTCAGCGTAGCAGCCAGGGCGATGTCACCTTAGCGAAGGAAGTCCGCGGACCACCTTGGCGAAGGACCTAGATGTACAGCCGCCAGGCGAAGGCCTTGCGGCGGAAAGGACCTAGATGTACAGCCAGCGGAAGCGGAAAGAACCTAGATGTACAGCCTTCGCGAAGGACTTCGCGAAGGCAGGATAGATCATCACCTTATGCGGTTTCATCCCTAGATGTGGACTCGGACCATCAGACATCCGCGGAAGCCTTCGCGAAGGTCATATCGTCGTTCCCCGGACGGACGCAGAGGAAGCCGAAGGCAGGCATCGCGAAGGACACCTGAATCCAGATCATCATCATCTAGAAGGACATCGAGGGACTATACAAGAGCTTCGCGAAACTATCAGCGTTCCCCTCACAAGTCTCCGAGAAGATCAACCCATAGACAAGTTGATCATCGATATCAAATATAAGAACTACAATCGTATATTGGTTCTGTTGAATCCATGGCCGAGGCGGTATGTTAAGCTGGCCTAAATAGATCTAGAGCGATCAATTAGACACTTATCACCAGACTTAAGTAACCGACTTCTGAGATATGATAAGATGATCCATGGGGCCCTACTTAGGCAAAGCAGCCGCGATCCACATCCTGTTAAACACAGAGGCTGTTCCGCGAAGCAAGCTCATATATATATTTATATATATATATATATACTAATCGGGCTTTGACTCGACACCTTCGCGATGGTCGCGAAGGCTAAAATTAACTCAAGTCTACTTCACCCAGAAGATCTAGAAGGGATACTTAGAACTTCAGCGAAGTCTCAGCGTTCACCGAGGAAGTCTCCTCCAAGGTTTCCATATACTAGCCACTTTCGTCATATATAGCTACTTTCGTCAGTCCGTTCAAGGCGTCGCATAAGTTGATTATCAACTGTATGCCAGATGCCGTCTATAAGCCTCTGCGAAGATAATTGCTCAGGCTATTTACAACACAGAGCGTCGCTGTATTATTAGTCAGCGACATTTCATAGATCTTCACAGAAATCAACTATTCCGTATAAATTGCTAATATACAATCCCGGACGACGATCACGATTATCTACATGCGTGACCATTACGCATATCTGCAGACAATTCAATATCGAAATTGAACAGCAGCCTTGTTACAGCGAGTATAACTCTTAATCGTCAAAGTTTCTGAGAAGAAATATGTACAACAAGTTCAGCGTTAATTCTACAATTATGGCGATACATTCATGTATACAGTCTACAAGCTCACAACTTGCAAGTTGTTTATACCCTTATATATAAGGAAGTCGAATTATATTCAAAACTGAAATTACTTTCCGACAACCAGGAAAATAACCTACCCAGCATAAAATTACAGAGCGAGATATTTCGGAGGTTTCGGCGGTTACCATTAACCCTCGAAACCGTGGTCACTTCGGATAACCGGGAAGCTACGGTGAAGACCGGCGTTTATGCTAATATCAGCGGCGACAAGAATTTATTCAAGGTGGGTTTTTCCGCTACACGGTGACATCACAGCGGCGGGTATTATACAGAATCAAAATGCCTTGTTCTGATTGGACCCGCGAGGGACAACGACCTACACAGAGGTCGATCTCTATTCACAGTTCAAGACTTACGTCACAAGTGACAACTATATATCAGTGAGCGAGCAAGCCTCATTACAGTCCAGTTAACCTGAACATTCATGATTAGACTGCCTTTCTTCAAGTTAGAGACCTCCCTGTCAAGTTAAGGCGAGGGATCGGCAGTCAGAAGCGATTTTACATAAAGTTCAGCGAGGACAGACACACCTGGTTGTGCACCTACATCGTCAAGGACTTAGCTTGGCGCGAATTACCTAGGCGAAGATACAAGTGGATCTAAATCCACAGCGTTTCAGACTACAGCTGAATTTCATCAAGCGACTAACACAACTAGATGGTTAGTAAACCTACTAAACTTCTGTTTGGAGAATAAAAGCGGAAATTTCAGCCCAACCTGGGGATATGAATATAGTGCTCCAACACCTCACAAGTGAGGTTTATGAACACGCCTGGATGACATACTTGGACCCCATGATACGATGATTCTATCAAGATGGCCAGCAAGAGCACTGTAAATTTATCTCCACCAAACCAAACAGGAGGAAAAATGCAACAGATTATTTCCTCTATCATCAACTTCACGCAGAGTGAAGTCTCATGTACTATATCTCCATTTGGATCAGAACTGTCATACTACGTGCATATCTTGGGATGGACCTATTCCGACCCTCCATGAGCTTAATACTCATGATATTATAAGCTAACTTCTACAATTGTTCTACACAAATGTGATTGAAATAATGGAGGGTTTATTTCTGGAAATCCGATATGGTGGTTGCAAACCATTATCTGAGAGATATCACCACCGAGGGCGTCTCAGGTATACACCAATTCGATCCCATGGTCCTCGCACAACAGCTTACAGTTCCTCGGAGAAGATAAGTCAATCTAACAGATTTTTACTTATCTTATAACAATACTAAATAGCTTCATGCTATATATAATTTACTTAAGTTCCTTTTATCATCACAGTACTATGATTATTACATCATACAATATATAAGTTAACAACTCTACAGAGTTTGTTATTATATATATTTACCTTAAGTTATTCATATCTTAAGAGTAATACTATGGTTACATGATAAATGCATTAGCTAACAAACTCTACAGAGTTTTTGGCTATTTTATACATAACTTAAGTTAATTAAGCTAACAAACTCTCTGGAGTTTTACTATTATATAGGTAACTTAAGCTAATTATACCTTAAGCATAGTACTATACTCATATTATTAAAATATATTGGCTAACAAACTCTAAGGAGTTTTGCTATTATATAGGTAGCTTAAGCTTATTCATATCTTAAACTTAGTACTATGTTTATATCATTTAAGTAGATTAGCTAACAAACTCTAAAAGAGTTTTTGCTATTTGGCTTAAGTATCATCATATTTCTAAGCAATATGGTTATATTATAACATGTATTAGCTAACAAACTCTACAGAGTTTTAGCTATTATATATGTAACTTAAGCTTATTCATATCTTAAAAGCAGTACTATGTTTATATCATATAGGTATATTAGCTATCAAAACTCTAAAAGAGGGTTTTGCTATTATATATTTAAGCTTAAGTTTCATCATATTTTAAGCTTTATGGTTACATTATAACATGTATTAGCTAACAAACTCTCACGGAGTTCTTGCTATTATATATGTAGCTTAAGTTTTCCTTCATAAGCTCAATACTAGGTTTATATCATAGCTAACAAACTCTAAAGGGTTGTTTTGGCTATTATACAATTAGCTTAAGTTTTCATCATATCTTAAGCAGTATGTTTACATTATAAAGGTATTAGCTAACAAAACCCGGCCGGAGTTTTGTTATTATACATATATAGCTTAAGTTTTATCATAACTTAAGCTCAGTACTATGTTTTTAACATAAAAGTATATTAGTTAATAAACTCTAAGGAGTTTATTTTGCTATATACATTTAGCTTAAGTCTAATCTTATCTTAAGCTTAGTACTATGGTTACACTATAAACATATTAGCTAATAAACTCTACAGAGTTTTTGGCTATTATATATGTAGCTTAAGTTAATAATATCTTAAGCACAATACTATACTCATATTGTAAAATATATTAGCTAACAAACTCTCTGAGGGTTTTGCTATTATATATGTAGCTTAAGTTCATTATATCTTAAGCACACTACTATACTCATATTGTAAAATATATTAGCTAACAAACTCTACGGGAGTTTTGCTATTATATATGTAGCTTAAGTTAATTATATCTTAAGCACACTACTATACTCATATTGTAAAAATATATTAGCTAACAAAACCCTACAGAGTTTTGCTATATATATGTAGCTTAAGTTAATTATATCTTAAGCTCAGTACTATACTAATATTATAAATATATATTAGCTAACAAACTCTACAGAGTTTGGCTATTATATATGTAGCTTAAGTTAATTATAGCTTAAGCACAGTACTATACTCATATTATAAAAATATATTAGCTAACAAACTCTACAGAGTTTGGCTATTATATATGTAGCTTAAGTTAATTATAGCTTAAGCACAGTACTATACTCATATTATAAAAATATATTAGCTAACAAACTCTACAGAGTTTTTGCTATTATATATGTAGCTAAAGCTTATTCATATCTTAAACTCAGCATTATATCTATATCATATAAGTATATTAACTAACAAACTCTAAAGAGTTTGCTATTATATAATTAGCTTAAGTTTAATCATATCTTAAGCTTAGTACTATGTTATATCTTAAAGTATTTTAGCTAACAAACTCTAAGGAGTTTATACTAGCATATTAACAAGCTTAAGTCTATTAGTCTTAAGCATTGTATTAATGTTATATATACTTTATCATAATAAGTACATGGTAATAACCTTTTATATGGCAGCTGATAAGTTAGCAGCAGGAATTCATCAGTTCAGTGCCTTTATGAAGTTCCCATAGGGTTATTACAATCATCACAGTTCAAATCACTAATTATTAAAAATCCAAAGTATTAGATATTCCCACCTCCGTTCCGTTAGGATGCTACAAGCAAAAGAGCATGAGTCAGGATAAGGAAAAATATGTAATTTTGGAGTAAAATTGATATTTTATACTTATCCTGACTCATGAGGTCAGCCCTCCCATCCTCCCCAAATAACATTTTGGATTTCCCTGTAAATTCAAATGTTGGGCTCAGTATATGAGGAGAGAGTGAGGCACATGGGTAGAGGTGGCGCCCTCGTTCACGCGCTTGTGGAAAGGAGGTAACTCGTGGTGAATACTAATTAGTGATTTTAAATTGAAGGGAGCTTCAATTAGGGAGATACAAGTGTTCCACTATGTTCGCAAGAAGAAGAAGACAAGCAAAAAGAGCATGAGTCAGGATAAGTATAAAATATCAATTTTACTCCAAAAATTACATTATATACTTTTCCTATCTCACGCGATGGATGCCCGCCCGGCCTCCCCACTACTCAGATTACAACGTTGGCTCCAAGATAAGAATGCTCATTCAAGGTAGTCACGTGGGCAATTAGTGGAGCATGCTGCAAGCTTTATTAGGAACTAGGAAGCTAATTAAGGAGAGCAGCATGGAGTGCACGGGCGAATGGACAAGGAGGCCTATGGAAAAAGGTGTACGGTCATTCCACTAAAAGTCGAAGCAAGAGAGAGAGGTGCAAGTCGTGAGATAGGATAAGTATATAGATATACAATTTATATTAAAGCTTCCAAATTTATTCAAGAAAAAGAAGGAACACATTTCTCTTAAGGTTAGTTAATAATGACTTCTTTTTTACTGCAGCTTGTTGTTAGCCAAACGTGGTGGAGGAAACTTCCGAGGAAATCACTCTGGGGTCAGAAAGTATAAGGAGTCATCGCCAAGTCAACAGAATGTGCCCCGAGTGAGTGAGGAGGACACAGATGCACATTCACCTAGAAGAGGGAGAAATAGTGAATACGACAACCAGAAAAGGAAGAGAAACGAACCAATCAATGAAGGAACACCAAAAAGACAGAAAGTAGGAAACGCAAAACGCCATGTGACCCCTGAACCCAATGATTGTAGAAAACCATGGTCACACAGTCGGAGTCCAGACAAACCTGACAGGAGGACACAGGGGCCAGCAAAGAAGGACAGGAGGAATGACAGCAAATCCTCAGATCACAGACGGAAGGATTTTGCAGAGGTAGGGGGCAACAATCGTAGGTCAAAAACAAGTAGGGAGAGAGATCACTGTGATAGTGGTACTATAGAGAAACCTGGTCAGAGGAAATATGATCGAGACAGTCGTGAGAGAGATAAGTATCATGAGACTGCTGAGAGAGATGAGGGGGTGAAGAAATCTTCAAAAGATGGTCCTGCTGGTGAAAGAAGCAGGATGCGTAACAAATCAAGCAGTGATGATAAAGACAAAAGAATAGAGTCCAGTAAAAATGAACAGAATAGTTCTGGAGACTTACGAAATATTTTGAAGCGAAAGAGAGATGGAAAAGAAATGGAACAGAAACCTGTTGAAATGGCAAACAGAAAGCGACATTCCAGTAAAAATGAAAGCATATCAGACAGTTTGAAAAACACAAACCATGGCTCAAAAATATGTGACCAAGAACCAAGACCCAGTGATAAGGGTCTTGCTAGTGGTAAGATACCTGGAATAAACAATGATAATAACTTGAAACATGATAAACAAGATGCACTTAAAACTGATGGAAATTTGTTGGAAAGTACTTCGGTTAAAACAAAGACAAAGTATGATGCAGAGACAGGTAGTAATATGAAACACAATTCTGTGCAACCTCAGACTGATGTCTCTTCTGATCAGGACAGAAAGAAAGGAGAAAAGGTAAGGGAATTTGAATCTTCATCTTCATCAGCAAGTGGTTCTGTGATGAAAGGTGACTTGTCCAATAGTCCCACAGGTTCAGTGAGCTCGTCCACTTACAGTGCATCTAAGGAGAAGAAGAGAATCAAGCCAATAATGCTGAGTGGGAAACCCGATGTGGCTGGGGATGCTCACAGCATGGACAACAGATCTTGTTTTGATTCAGTTATACACAACATAGAGATGAGGGAGAGGTCCAGTTTTGCCAATGCCAGGGTGGTTGTCATGGATGTTAAGGGTTGTCCTGTAGATGCTGCTGGATGTACAGATAATAAGATTCATTGTGAAGATGGTTCTACCCTTGTCAAGGGTGATGCCATGGCAGATTTAAAAGATGAACATGATAGAACTCCATCTAAGCTGTGTGCCAAACACAGTTCTTCCAGTGACTCAAACGCTACCCTGGATAGAATATCTTCACTTCTGTCTGTGATTAAGGAAGGTGCGCAGATTCGCAGTGAAGTAAGCGAACATTTGCTTGTGTGTACTGTAGATCCCCATTTGACAGACAGCTGTGTGTCTGTTGACAGGAAGACAGTTGAGTCTGTGGTTGGGGACCTATCAGACCAAGACTGTTCTCTGGATCTGACGATGGAGGAGGAGAGGTGCTCCAGAACCGTGCCATATATGTATGTTAGGAAGTGTAGAGTCCAGGTGGAGCATTCAACAAGAAGTAATTCACACTCTCATTGTGGCTCCAGTCTGTCAGGTGAATTATCCAGTAAAGGTGGTCAGGATGAAGAAAATATGGACATTAGTTCAGGAAAGAAGAAGAAATCTAAAAAGAAACACAAACCCAAGCATACAGAGAAAGAGAATGTCCTGTCTGATACAGTGGGTCAGTATGCTAATGTTACGAAATCTGCTTTATCAGAGAGAACATCACCAGTAACAACTGGGGTTTCCTCTCACACAGGCCCTGATTCTGTGAGCCCCAAAGTGATTCAGCAAACAGAAATTGCTGTTACCTCAAGTGACATGGATAACAAAAGGTTGTCTCATAATAATGACAGTAAATTGGATCGCGTCGATAGAAGAGATCCTAGATTGGATTATGGAGTTCCTGTTAAAGTAAATAATGCCACTTATAAACTTGGTAAAAATTCTGAAAGTGGAATGAATGAAAATCTTGTTGAGAAGTTGAGAAGCAAAAATATATCCTCAAACAAGCTCTCCTGCCATCAGTTTGAAGATTCTTGTAAAGATGGGTCCCATGTAGAGGGTCCATTACCTGTTCATCATGTGGACAGTCGTCTGAATGGTCATGAAAGACCACCCTACCATGTGGAACCATTTGATTTTACCTCATTTCCTACGTCATATGCCAAATCTGAGAGCGAGGATGAGGAGAAGGGGAATATCCAAAATGTTGAATGTTGTAGCACATCTGAACATAAGGGAGTCAAAAGGGGTCATCCAGAAAACAATTTTTCTGACCATGTTGGGAATGTTGCTCATAACAATGATTCAGGTAACATCAACATGAATGAATCTCGGTGTGATATAGCCACAGAAAAGAAAGGCAGGCATTTGTCAGTGAGCACTGATGTAGAAATGGACGATACATCAACAAATTGTCAGGTGACAAAAGAACTGTCTGGAAACATCAGACCAACATTCTGTCGTCAGTCTTCTGTTCCAGCACAAAGAACTAATGTTGAGAACGTTTCAGTTGATCTTGTGAAAATAAGATCAAGAAGTATTTCAGACTCACAGTGTGGTTCCAGCCTGCCATGTTCAGTTCCAGCAGAGAGTTGTCACTGCACCTTCAAGCCTGTGGACTTGTCTGTGAAGTCAACAGTAAGGACAAGCGGCTTGTCCCCAAACAAGGCAAAACCGTTTACTGAGTCAAGTCATTTCCGTGGCTTTAGTTTGTCAGAAGATGGAGCATTAGATTTGTCAAAGAAACAGATTCAGAGACCTGATGAAATTGTGGTAAATTGTGAAAGTAAACCAATAGCAACTAAAGTCAGTGCTACAATAATTGATCAAGACGAACCAAAATCAAAGCAGAGTTCCAGCAATAATAGCATGCCTGCATCTTCTCCAAGACATGTTTCGCATTCATGTTATTCAGATACAAAGTCATCAACCTTGGTCGATTTAAGCACCACAAAGTCCAATGTTGCAGCCCCCGATGGATGTGCTCTTCTGTTATGTAGACTAATCAAAAACGAAAAAAATGTTGAAGTCCCACCTCGACTGAACCTGGACACTGCTGCTGCAGCAGCGGATGTGAAGCCTCCATGTCAGGAAGAACATCCTGCATCATCTGATAAACCTTTCAATGTCTCAATACAAAGTATGGATAGAAGTGGCACAAGTGAGGAATGCGTCATCACTTCGCCCAAAACAGATGACAACCATGAAAACACTTCAGAAGAAAGTTGTACATCTGACTCTGAAGGGGAGGAAGATGTCACTCCTTCGACAAGTCAGGGTATTTCTGAATCATCTTCTAAAAATGTATCTTCAACTCCAGTTTCATCCTGTTCAGATAATCCCAAGACTGCATGTTCAAGTGAAACTGTGACAACCATATCCAGTGTCCCAAGTAAGACTACTCCCTCATCCTGCGATTCCTCGGAAACAACTGCTAATGATAGTGATAGTGTGTCAAGCAGTGAGGAGGAGGACAAGGGTAGCAGTGATGAAGAGAGTTCAGAGGATGTCTGTGTGACAGATGATGAAGAGGCATTTCACTGTGAAAGCAGCCAGAGTGAGATCCTAATGAAAACACTGTCATGTGAAAGTGTGCCCCTCAAAAATTTTGAAAAGTTGCGACATGACTTGCTCCTCTCTGATGACAGTAGTCTAAGTTATAATCCTGAGTCATCAGAAAATCTTGTGTCTACAGCCAGTAGATCTCAAATGAGTAATGATGAAGAGGCCAAGTTTAAATTACCAGACATGTCCACTTCTGCTTTTGCAAGGCTGACTTCGTCTAATGAAAACTCAGATAAAACCACATCACCAGTAACTAGGAAACCGGTGACATCTCTAGATGAAGACACTCAAAGTAGTCTTCTGTCCCTACATGCAGAACAATTTGAATTTGACTGTGACCAAAGTGTACATGTGGACCAGTTCAGAAGCCAGTATGGTGAACCTGCCACAGAAACTCGAGTTGAAGAGCACGAAGATGGGAAGTCTGATAGTGATGAATGTTCTGAAGATGGGGAGATCACTAGTGATGAAGATGGTGCAGCTGTAGAAGCACCTGTTGATGAAGAAATCTCTGTTGATTTGAGAGAATTGTTGAAAGCAAAGCAGCTCCTTGAACAGAAAATACATGGGATTCGTGGGAGGGAAAGTAAGAAGCCTTTGTCATCTCGCCCTTGTGATCGGGAAAACAGACATAAAAATCAAGGTCATGACCGTAGGTTGGAACGAAAAGTTGATAGACCTAGGGCTACAAGAGGTGTTGATAACCGTAGAGGATCCAAACCAAGTACATCCGATCAGGAGAGATTCAGCAGAAAGGTTCATGGAAGCGATCCCAGACTTGACAGGTCATCTTCAAGGCACAGAAGGGATGAAGAACCACGTTATCACACCAGCCCTTCAGCTCGTCAGATTCCTTCTGAGAGTAGGAAAGACAGTCATAGAAACAGTTCACCATTATCATTAAGAAGTTCCCACAAAGACCACTATAAAGAAAACCACAGGAATCGTGGCAGTGATCGCGAAGAAAGGACCAGGGCCCGAGGGCGAGATTTGACAGACTCGGTTAGAAGCAGAGTTGACCGAAGCCCACTCAGTCGCCATTCTGGCAGGAGAGGCAATAGAGACATGTCATGACCCATGGTGGTGATATTTTGTGGTGGTGATATTTTACGGTGATAGATAAATGTGTTTTGCAATCATGATTGTTAAAACAAAACTGAACACGACAAACAGATGGCAGTCCAAGTGAGGGGCCCATTGAAAAAAACCTAACTGTACTAACTGTTAAGATTGTGTGGAATTATGGGGTGGGCACTTTGTTCTGTTGCAATGTACATGACAGTGGCATTTGTCTTCTTTTTATTATAATCTAAACCTTACCTGACCTCCATATATGTATCTCCAGATGAGTGCTAGTAGTGAAGCATATCAGGTCATCCGAATAAGTGAAAGGAGCAACTCATAAAGGAAGTGAAGGAACTATTGTCATGAAACATGCACAGTGCATTGTAGATAATTGAATTCTCTTTATGTAGCTTAATGTTAATGTGGTACTTTGTAAACAAAAACAAATGTTTTGTTAAAAAGTTGGTACAGCATTCATTTTTTTGTTTGTGGAATATGTATGTTAAACTTCCTTATATTGTAAAGCACAGTTGATCAGTCTGTAGTCCAAGTTCACTGGCCAAACAGTGCCTTTTAGTACTGTGATCCTCTTTTTCCATTGATGGCAGGGCACATATTCATCATGTATGTTTGAAATTTGGTGTGTTCCTGGAGTCTGTGAGGGTTTGTTCTGGGGTGTCTTCATCTAGAACCCCACAAATCTTGATCTTCTCCTCTTACACTGACCCCTTGATATTGATGCTTGAACAAAAACATTACATGTCAGGGGCGGTGTGGTAGCCTAGTGGTTAAAGCGTCCGCTCGTCATGCCGAAGACCCGGATTCGATTCCCCACATGGGTACAATGTGTGAAGCCCATTTCTGGTGTCCACCACCGTTATATTGCTGGAATATTGCTGAAGCGGCGTAAAACTAAGCTCACTCACTCATTTTATTGTCGTTAATACAGAATGTGTAAAAAGTGATAGCATGTAAAATGTATTGTGCCAAGGTTATGATTGAAAGTGTTTGAGCACAGGCCAATTGCAGTGTGTTAAACAAGCCTGTATGTCGGCATTTTGTGCTGCATGTATACCTTTAGATAAGATTTTCTAATTGTGAATGAAATTCTTCACGATATCATACCAGAGATATGGGGTTTTTTTTTCACTTGTTAAAGCTTCAGAAATAATTGTTATAATGAACATACTTGGAAATAAGCTCCACTGTTATCACTACTACATATTGCACTTGTACATCAATTGTGGCAATATGGTAAAGTATTGGATGTAACTATGGTCGTAAAATATGGTGTATATTTGTGACAGTTTTGGAATGGATAATGCCAACAAAAACACGTGTTTCCTCATTCTGTTTGTAGTGGTCATATAATAAACATGGGTACCCAAATTGTTGAACAGTTGTGTGTTGTTGGAATAGAAATGCTGAAATCACTGGAATTTGATCCTGAAAGTAGAATGTAAAGTTTATAGTGTTTTCTCCCACTTAAACCATCGTATAGTTTATACAATTTCTCTGTTTAATTTTGCATAATGACAAATGCATTATGTTTACTTTTATAAAAACCATGTGGGATGTCAAGGTCTTGTTTGCAGCTGACCATGCAGAGTGCCCGTGTTTAGCTAAGTTATTACAGTTTCTACAACAATACAGGGGTGGAAAGAAGTTTAAAATTGCTAGTGTATTCAGGTACAGTGGCACATGTAACATCACTTGCCCTGATAACTTTTCCACTATACCGGCCAATTTTCTTGTTGATTTTTGTAAATAAGTAACATAATTAACATTGGAAAGTCAACTGGACACCGGTACAGCGTGATATACAAATTACGTCGGGCAATGGGGTATATGCACAAATGTAGGAACAATCATCCCACACAAAATTATCAGGGCAAGTGATTTTACATGTGCCACTGTACCGGAGTACACTAGCAATTTTGAAGTTATTTCCACCCCTGCCACATATTTTATGATTCTAATCAATGTCAAAGATTTTGTCTTTGTGCATGTATCACATAAAACTGATACAGTGGTAATAAAAAAGATTGATCATGTACATGTTTGTTTATGAATACAAAGTGAACCCACAAATGATCTATATTTATAACCAGACATGTTTTGTAATAATGTCAATAAGACGTTAGATTGTGCCATTTAAATATTATTGTAGGATATTTATATAGCATACATATCCACAACTAGTACATGCTCAAGGCACTGGAGTGTTCCCTTGTTCAACAGATGTCCTTTTTTCTGGCATTGTTTTAACAAACTCAACTCCCTGGGGAGTATTCAACTCATGCAGCCTGTTATGTGCAGAAAGTCGACTGGGACACATAGTCACTTAGTTAAATATGACATTTCAGTGGCAAGTATGACCATCTTTAGCAGCCATTTAGGTATCATCAGAACACACAACTGATGACAATGACTCTGGACATCAAACACACCACTTTGATTTATGTCTTATTTCATGTAATGTAAAACATTTATAATATTCACATTTCTGTATACTTAATGATGATGACATTTTTAACTTCACTTTCTCTTTAATTATCTCGGCGATGTAGTATTAGGCTCCGTCCGTACGTACGAATTTGAATTTCTTAAGAACCGTTGACTAGATTCATTTCATATTTGGTACCTAGGTTCATCACGGCCCAGTCGATTTTGGTGACCTTCACTTAATTTTCAAGGTCACGGAGACACTTTGAAGATTTCAGCATGTTAACCTACATGTTATGCTTTTCAGCGACATACCTCAAGAACCCTTAACTAGATTTTCTTAATATTCAACGCCAAGCTTCATCCAGGGAAAGCGCAGGGCCCAGTCGATTTTGGTGACCTTCACTTAATTTTCAAGGTCACGGAGACACTTTGAAGATTTCAGCATGTTAACCTACATGTTATGCTTTTCAGCGACATACCTCAAGAACCCTTCACTAGATTTTCTTAATATTCAAGGCCAAGCTTCATCCAGGGAAAGCGCAGGGCCCAGTCGATTTTGGTGACCTTCACACAATGTTTAAGGTCACAAGGACTATTTGAAGGTTTCAGCATGTTAACCTGCATGTTAATTTGTCAGCAAGATATCTCAAGAGACACTGGATTTTCTTTGAAAGACTACACTTTGAATGTTTTTCAATAAGCAATTTCTTTAGTACTATTTTTGCATATTTCATACACTATGACATTCACATCAAGGTAAAAGTGAGTCTTGAAAATATGTGTGTGTTTGAACAACTACAGAACTAGATATCAAGAGAGGTTAACTGGTCATGTTTTTGTTGACATTTAACTTCATCTTAAACTACGACCTTCACTTTCGTTACTTTATAAATTTGATTTGATAATTTGCGGCGGGGGATTATGTCACCTTAGTGACAATGCTTGTTTATGTATCATGTACCATCATCATCATTCCTCTTTCATGGAAACAGTCATGGAATTCACATCTAATCAGAAACATGACTAATTGTCTTTGGTCGCTTATCAAAATGCGTTCTTCAAAGTCAACCATGTACACTAATGTTACTTGTTAGTGATCTATGAGGCAAAACAACAAAATGCTTGTGCTCCAGGTAACATGCATACAACACATAAGTCTGTAGGTTTTTCTTTTTTATTTATTTTTATTCCTTCTCTAAATTTTGTTAAGTATAGTATTAACACAGCCTATGGGGAACTGAGTTTCAGTTGATATGTTTCTCTGATATGTAGGTTCAAATTACTGACTGGAAGAGATGTTTTAGAAATTTATAGTGTTTCTTAGTGGTTTCTGGCTTGATAAAGAAAAGTGGGTCACAATTTAAGATGGAGTTTACCTGAAACAAGTATTTGAAAAATATATTTTTGCCCATTACAAGTAATAGTTTTACTATTCTTTTTATTGTACGTTTTCTACATGCCTTGGCTGTGGTGTTTAAGGTAATGCAAGTTATCTTGGTCTCTGTTAAGTGGACCTGTATGTTTCTCATCCAGATGACCTACAACTTGTTTTATCTGTTTGTATGTTACGTTCATCACCTTTGACAAAGTGGACGCTGCCATCTTTATGTGAATTATGGTTTTTACTCGATTCTCACATTTTACGTTCACAAGATATTTTAATCTGGGCAAGACAATCCAGTTATTGATAATGGGAGTTCATAAAGCCAGCACAGGTCACTGGGAACGCCATCAAACCTGGAATACACTTGGATGAACTGATGAGTTTTCAGATAGTTGTATTAACTCACAGACTAATCATGTTTTCTGGTAAGCATTTTATTTCTTCAGATTCATTCCGTAAAATTTACTAATACCGAACATTGATAACATGTATAATCCAAGAATAAGTATACTTTACTTCAATGTTCACCTGGACCTACAGCAACAGTGTAACAGTACATAGGGACATGTGGGTCTGTACATCTCTTTGTATTGTCATCACTATTAGTATCAAACGTTTCTGGTGAAATTGGTGGTAATTGTAATATTTGTCTTTAGTTTGTTGGGCTGTTATATTTATCAGCGTAGATGTATGTTTCATCTTACAAAGATAACTTGTGTATCCTGTTGATATTTCCATGAGAATATATATTATTTTTCTACCTCAAATTGTTTGTTTGTTTCTATTTTTTTAAAGAAAAAAACACAGATTTATAGAATAACAAACATGCTGCAGTGGTTAAAGATAATCTGTCAATCTTCACACTTTGGCAGTCATTCACAATTGAGGGATAAATCGTAACTCCGAGTTTCAAGGGGTTCTCTATATAACTGACATTTTAAGATAGAAGTAGAAGGGAAAATGTTGAGAAACTTCCCCATTGTTCAGATGATGTACTCAATATGTAGACCCCTCCGTAGTGTACTGGTTAGAGCGGAAGGTCGCAGGTTCGATCCCCGACCGCGTCATACCAAAAGACGTTAAAATATGGTACTTGTTGGTCCCTGCCTGGCGCTCGGCATTAATGGGTACAACAAGGACTGGTCGGCTCGGAGTCAGTATAATGTGTCTGAGTGGGGTATTCCTGCTTCACTGCGGCATGGTATCTCAGTGGGCTAGCACTATAAAACCAGCTTCAGTCTGGGCTAGTACAAACAGCCGCACATACACATACACACGCATGCACGTCGTCATATGAGCGAAATATTCTCAAGCACGACGTTAAACCCAATTTCACCTCACCTCTCTCAATATGTATGGCATAAACCACAGGGGTTCGAATCACTGCTTGGACAATATTTAAAAAAAAATAAAAATCCAGACTTTTGGAACCGTATATTGTTTTTATATGTTATGAGTAACTTATATTTCAAATTTGAACGAAATCGGTGAAGAAATGGATTTTTTAGAAAAAAAATTCATGAGCTTACAGTGTTTGTCATCTCCTAGTTCTAGTCTAGCATATAATGACCAAACAGTCCTGTGATTGATATCAACGATAAACACTCAACTATGACGCGCCATCAACCGTGTCACCGAACCTGTACACTCGATCTCTTCATTGGTTGCTGGGGATCTGTTTAAAACGTTGAGTGGGAGGGTGGATTGAGAGAGTATGGTGTATGCTGGTTCAGTACTCGCAAAAGTTCAAGAACCAATGATGGCTACATATCAGTAGGTGAGGAGCATTTTTCTATGCGTACTAGCAGACTCCCCACTATTGATTTACTGTCGAAGATATGATTCTCCCGATTTGGGAAGTGAGATGGCTTCCCAGGTTGCTGCTATTATTTTTTATACCCGCGGACAATATTGACTAAGAACCTGGAGACGTGTGTGAAGCATCATTTCACTCATTCGATAATCGATAGAGATTATCTCATCAACATCTGTAAGAAAAAAAGGAATGGATACTAGCTGGTGGAAGATCTCGAAAGTTCGTTCTGACGTTACCCAAAATGGGATGTCTTATATTTCTTTATCGAGAAGCTTTGTTTACCGATAGCCAGTAAATGTAGACGGTATAGATTATGGATTACAATGAGTCGATCGCAATAAATAATGCATACGTTATGTTTTATGTCGACTGCCATGCACGTGCACTTTGCGCAAGACGTGAAAGCGAATGTTTTGTCAGTCAACAGGTTTTGTCAGCGTGAACCACGCGCCATCCAGCCCTGGCTTTCAAACGTGGTATATTTCGGGTAGATTAAAGACTTTTTATGCAAGCACATGTGTAGGGGTCTTAGTACGTACAAATGTTTATTGAAACAGCTCATAGACACCAAACAGGTATATTTGAATGTTTCTGAATCACCAGTCAGTTATAACATGGCAGTTGTTCTACCGTACAAGTATCACACATAGTTCTACAGTACACTCATAGTTATATATGATGATAGGGCATAGGGCCATTTATATTCTGGATGGGGGGCTAAGATTTTGTATGGTCGTATAGATACTCAATATTTTTCCAGTAACAGCTGAAAATTACTAATTATTTCTTTTTATAAATAAGTAAACCTATGTGCCTAAATAGTTTGTTTGATGAAGCCTCTTGCAAATATGTTTTTTTAATGCAGACCATTTCATATTTTGTCAGCAGATTTAAGCATAAATATATTTTTCAGGCCTTTTCGGGAACAATATATTTGTTTAAATTTCGCCTTCCTTGAGTTGACCGATTCAGCTGGCAGATTTCACTAAAGCGAAACTTCGTTTTCCCCCAACGTTGAGCTGATGCGACTGGCGTATGACAGAAACAGCTCAAAGTGACGTCAACGTCACCGTATTCTGCTATGACAGGAGGCGAGGACACTCCCGTCATAAAAGTGTAAGAACTGAGTATTCTTTTGACATTTTCTGACCGTTTTATTTATGTATTTCCCCAATATATTCTGTAAAACTTGTAGACAACGGTAAAAACAGCCACTCTACGTGTTACTGGTCGTGGGTTTATGCCTCGTTTATTTACTTCACAGAAGGATGCCCCAGGTTAACTGAGCAGGTATTGTCCAGTCTCCACCAAGGATGCATGGGCTCTTTCTTTCACGACATTTCAGATTTCTAAAACGATTCATTTCTTTACTTCTAAATATTCAATGGAAGAAACGAAAGCCCAGCATCACCGAAATATTCCTTCCATGGTAATGCAGATTGAGTCTAGCTTCCATGGCTGCCAGAAACGACAAAGTGTGTACACAACGTTATTATTGTTGCTGTCGAAACTTCTAGTTTCTTAGTTTTCGAAATACAGATTTCACACTTGTCCTCTGAATGCGTCGCTCACTCCTATCTAGAACCCTGTTGATTGCCCTATTACAAAACTCATCTGACGTCTGTTATTCACACAGAGGTATCGTATGTCAGGGAGAATAGAAGACGTAGATTATCTGATTGTTGTGCTGTAGATCATCCCTGGTATGTGAGGAAAGTTTTGGCGGGCATTAAGCCCCGTCGAAGTCAGCAAGTGATCTTAGCGATGCAGAGTGAACGGTTTGATTTGATCCCGCTGACATACTTTGGTGGCAACATGGATGACAACGTCCGCGATCAGCTCTAGAATCTCACCCAGCGTGAGGAGGGAGAAGCCCAGCCACAACCCTGCCTGTCCGCCGACATCAGACAACAGACTCTTCCACTGGAATACAGACAGGAGATGTAAATATACTGACATCAGACGACAGACTCTTCCACTGGAATACAGACAGGAGATGTAAATATACTGACATCAGACAACAGACTCTTCCACTGGAATACAGACAGGAGGAGATATACTCATACTGACATCAGACAACAGACTCTTCCACTGGAATACAGGCAGGAGGAGATATACTCATACTGACATCAGACAACAGACTCTTCCACTGGAATACAGACAGGAGATGTAATTATACTGACATCAGACAACAGACTCTTCCACTGGAATACAGACAGGAGGAGATATACTCATACTGACATCAGACAACAGACTCTTCCACTGGAATACAGACAGGAGGAGATATACTCATACTGACATCAGACAACAGACTCTTCCACTGGAATACAGACAGGAGATGTAATTATACTGACATCAGACAACAGACTCTTCCACTGGAATACAGACAGGAGGAGATATACTCATACTGACATCAGACAACAGACTCTTCCACTGGAATACAGACAGGAGGAGATATACTCATACTGACATCAGACAACAGACTCTTCCACTGGAATACAGACAGGAGGAGATATACTCATACTGACATCAGACAACAGACTCTTCCACTGGAATACAGACAGGAGGAGATATACTCATACTGACATCAGACGACAGACTCTTCCACTGGAATACAGACAGGAGGAGATATACTCATACTGACATCAGACAACAGACTCTTCCACTGGAATACAGACAGAAGATGTAAATATACTGACATCAGACAACAGACTCTTCCACTGGAATACAGACAGGAGATGTAATTATACTGACATCAGACAACAGACTCTTCCACTGGAATACAGACAGGAGGAGATATACTCATACTGACATCAGACAACAGACTCTTCCACTGGAATACAGACAGGAGGAGATATATTCATACTGACATCAGACGACAGACTCTTCCACTGGAATACAGACAGAAGATGTAAATATACTGACATCAGACAACAGACTCTTCCACTGGAATACAGACAGGAGATGTAATTATACTGACATCAGACAACAGACTCTTCCACTGGAATACAGACAGGAGGAGATATACTCATACTGACATCAGACAACAGACTCTTCCACTGGAATACAGACAGGAGGAGATATACTCATACTGACATCAGACGACAGACTCTTCCACTGGAATACAGACAGGAGGAGATATATTCATACTGACATCAGACGACAGACTCTTCCACTGGAATACAGACAGGAGGAGATATATTCATACTGACATCAGACAACAGACTCTTCCACTGGAATACAGACAGGAGGAGATATATTCATACTGACATCAGACAACAGACTCTTCCACTGGAATACAGACAGGAGATGTAATTATACTGACATCAGACAACAGACTCTTCCACTGGAATACAGACAGGAGGAGATATACTCATACTGACATCAGACAACAGACTCTTCCACTGGAATACAGACAGGAGGAGATATATTCATACTGACATCAGACGACAGACTCTTCCACTGGAATACAGACAGGAGGAGATATATTCATACTGACATCAGACGACAGACTCTTCCACTGGAATACAGACACAAGATGTAAATATACTGACATCAGACAACAGACTCTTCCACTGGAATACAGACAGGAGATGTAATTATACTGACATCAGACAACAGACTCTTCCACTGGAATACAGACAGGAGGAGATATACTCATACTGACATCAGACAACAGACTCTTCCACTGGAATACAGACAGGAGGAGATATACTCATACTGACATCAGACAACAGACTCTTCCACTGGAATACAGACAGGAGGAGATATACTCATACTGACATCAGACAACACTCTTCCACTGGAATACAGACAGGAGGAGATATATTCATACTGACATCAGACAACAGACTCTTCCACTGGAATACAGACAGGAGGAGATATACTCATACTGACATCAGACAACAGACTCTTCCTCTGGGACGAGAAATGTTATGATAATGACATCAGACCCTCCTACTGGAATATAACCAGGAAATTAGTCGTAAATTAAGTGATATCGATTTCTGAGTCGTGAGATTCTATTTTCAGACAATGGAACACTGACAGGGAGGACATATGTTTAGCTTATATTGCAGCAGTATAAATTCAGCAACACACACGACGAGCTTGCCAAATTATATTCTCCGATGTTCAGGTCGTGTTAACCAACTCACATATGTAACCTACCATGTATAGTCGTAGAGAAAGGAAGCTGTACTTACATCATACGCTGGTCTTGTCTCAATCTTCTCATAGTTAAGCGTTTTGTAGAAAATGTTCACAGACATTACATTCCGCCTGAAAAGAAAAAAACCCAATCTAAATGACATTCTGGGGACTACAATACAAACAGTTCAATATGGTGTTGCGGGTTCCGTGAGATGGGAGTTTCCTTTAAGGAAACAAGGAATCAATTGACGTAATGTCCAAATCATAAACTATAAGATGCAGTGTAACCTGAAAAATTCCTCCTTCTCTGTAGCAGAAGAACTTTCACTGATCGGCACCTTCCTGCCGCTTGCGATCAGCTGAGACACGAAAGATTCTGCCAGTTTGGGGATGTGGTTTGCCGCGGGCCACATGGATGCCGAGATTTCCTGCTGGTACGATTCGTCTCTGGAATGTTCATGGAGCAAATCATCTTAAGTGTATGTTAAGGTATGGGAGTTACCGTAGCGCTACAATCACTTTCTACAACAGCACCGAGGGATATAATCCGTGGACAACTCGTGGTCGGCTACAGTTCATTTCACGGTAAATGCTACAGCTAACGATCTCGGGGGGTGTTCTTACCCTCGCTGGTATGCCCAGGACATTACATTCTCACCCACGTACATATACATAAAACATTTAAGAAATACAGTTCGCTCTACCACCATGTATAGTGCAATAAAGCACACTTTCCCCCTGAACTATTATAGTTAAAGCACGAGGACGCTTGCGTCCACCATGTATAGTGTAATAAAGCACACTTTCGCCCTGAGCTATTATAGTTAAAGCACGAGGACACGTGCGTCCGAGTGCTTTAACGTTATAATAGTTCAGGGCGAAAGTGTGCTTTATTACACTATACATGGTGGTAGAGCGAAATGTATTTCTTTTTTAAGATGCCAAATGTAATACTTTCTAAGGATAATTACGATTAATCTAAGGCAGAAAACAAACGACGGTGTCGGTAACCTAAATTAAGAATCCTCGCACAGGGCTAACTGGCGCGCTGTTCTATTGATGTGTCTGCCCCCTTACGTTAACATTCTCACCCGCGTAGATATACAGAGGACATTACATTCTCACCTACATAGCTATACAGAGGACATCACATCGTCACCCACGTAGATATACAGAGGACATCACATTCTCACCTACGTAGGTATACATAGGACATTACATTCTCACACACGTAAATATACATAGGACATTACATTCTCACCCACGTAAAATACATAGGACATTACATTCTCACCCACGTAGATATACAGAGGACATTACATTCTCACCCACGTAAATATACAAAGGGCATTACATTCTCACCCACGTAAATATACATAGGGCATTACATTCTCACCCACCTAAATATACATAGGACATTACATTCTCACCCACGTAGATATACAGAGGACATTACATTCTCACCTACGTAAATATACATAGGGCATTACATTCTCACCCACGTAAATATACATAGGGCATTACATTCTCACCCACGTAAATATACAGAGGACATTACATTCTCACCCACGTAAATATACATAGGACATTACCTATGTAGATATACATAGGACATTACATTCTCACCTACGTAGATATACATAGGACATTACATTCTCACCCACGTAGATATACAGAGGACATTACATTCTCACCCACGTAAATATACATGGGACATTACATTCTCACCCACGTAGATATACATGGGACATTACATTCTCACCCACGTAGATATACAGAGGGACAAAACATTCTCACCTACGTAGATATATATAGGACATTACATTCTCACCCACGTAGATATACAGAGGACAAAACATTCTCACCTACGTAGATATACATAGGACATTACATTCTCACCTACGTAGATATACATAGGACATTACATTCTCACCCACGTAGATATACAGAGGGACATTACATTCTCACCTACGTAGATATACATATGACATTACATTCTCACCTACGTAGATATACATAGGACATTACATTCTCACCCACGTAAATATACAGAGGGACAAAACATTCTCACCTACGTAGATATACATAGGACATTACATTCTTACCCACGTAATATACATAGGGACATTACATTCCTCACCCACGTAGATATACAGAGGACAAAAACATTCTCACCTACGTAGATATACATAGGACATTACATTCTCACCTACGTAGATATACATAGGACATTACATTCTCACCCACGTAGATATACAGAGGACATTACATTCCACCTACGTAAATATACACAGGACATTACATTCTCACCCACGTAGACATCAGAGGGACCTTACATTCTCACCCACGTAAATATACATAGGACATTACATTCTCACCCACGTAAATATACATAGGACATTACATTTCTCACCCACGTTAATATACATAGGACATTACATTCTCACCAACGTAAATATACAGAGGACATTACATTCTCACCTACGTAGATATACATAGGACATTACATTCTCACCCACGTAGATATACAGAGGACATTACATTCTCACCCACGTAAATATACATAGGACATTACATTCTCACCCACGTAGATATACATAGGACATTACATTCTCACCCACGTAGATATACAGAGGACAAAACATTCTCACCTACGTAGATATACATAGGACATTACATTCTCACCCACGTAGATATACAGAGGACAAAACATTCTCACCTACGTAGATATACATAGGACATTACATTCTCACCTACGTAGATATACATAGGACATTACATTCTCACCCACGTAGATATACAGAGGACATTACATTCTCACCTACGTAGATATACATATGACATTACATTCTCACCTACGTAGATATACATAGGACATTACATTCTCACCCACGTAGATATACAGATGACAAAACATTCTCACCTACGTAGATATACATAGGACATTACATTCTCACCCACGTAGATATACATAGGACATTACATTCTCACCCACGTAGATATACAGAGGGACAAAACATTCTCACCTACGTAGATATACATAGGGACATTACATTCTCACCTACGTAGATATACATAGGACATTACATTCTCACCCACGTAGATATACAGAGGACATTACATTCCACCTACGTAAATATACACAGGACATTACATTCTCACCCACGTAGACATCGAGAGGACCTTACATTCTCACCCACGTAAATATACATAGGACATTACATTCTCACCCACGTAAATATACATAGGACATTACATTCTCACCCACGTTAATATACATAGGACATTACATTCTCACCAACGTAAATATACAGAGGACATTACATTCTCACCTACGTAGATATACATATGACATTACATTCTCACCTACGTAGATATACATAGGACATTACATTCTCACCAAAGTAGATATACAGAGGGACAAAACATTCTCACCTACGTAGATATACATAGGACATTACATTCTCACCCACGTAGATATACATAGGACATTACATTCTCACCCACGTAGATATACAGAGGACAAAACATTCTCACCTACGTAGATATACATAGGACATTACATTCTCACCTACGTAGATATACATAGGACATTACATTCTCACCCACGTAGATATACATAGGACATTACATTCTCACCAACGTAAATATACATAGGACATTACATTCTCACCCACGTGTAGACATCGGAGGGACCTTACATTCTCACCCACGTAAATATACATAGGACATTACATTCTCACCCACGTAAATATACATAGGACATTACATTTCTCACCCACGTTAATATACATAGGACATTACATTCTCACCCACGTAAATCTACAGAGGACATTACATTCTCACCCACGTTAATATACATGGGACATTACATTCTCACCAACGTAAATATACATAGGACATTACATTCTCACCAACGTAAATATACATAGGACATTACATTCTCACCCACATAGATATACATAGGACATTACATTCTCACCCACGTAGATATACATAGAGGCATTACATTCTCCACCCAGGTAAATATACATAGGACATTACATTCTCACCCACGTTAATATACATAGGACATTACATTCTCACCAACGTAAATATACATAGGACATTACATTCTCACACACGTAAATATACATAGGACATTACATTCTCACCCACGTAAAAATACATAGGACATTACATTCTCACCCACGTAGATATACAGAGGACATTACATTCTCACCCACGTAAATATACAAAGGGCATTACATTCTCACCCACGTAAATATGCATAGGGGCATTACATTCTCACCCACCTAAATATACATAGGACATTAAAATCTCACCCACGTGGATATACAGAGGGACATTACATTCTCACCTACGTAAATATACATAGGGCATTACATTCTCACCCACGTAAATATACATAGGGCATTACATTTCTCACCCACGTAAATATACAGGGGACATTACATTCTCACCCACGTAAATATACATAGGACAAAAACATTCTCACCTACGTAGTTATACATAGGACATTACATTTCTCACCTACGTAGATATACATAGGACATTACATTCTCACCCACGTAGATATACAGAGGACATTACATTCTCACCCGTAAATATACATAGGACATTACATTTCTCACCCACGTAGATATACATAGGACATTACATTTCTCACCCACGTAGATATACAGAGGGACAAAACATTCTCACCTACGTAGATGTACATAGGACATTACATTCTCACCCGTAGATATACAGAGGACAAAGGACATTCTCACCTACGTAATATACATAGGACATTACATTCTCACCTACGTAGATATACATAGGACATTACATTCTCACCCACGTAGATATACAGAGGGACATTACATTCTCACCTACGTAGATATACATATGACATTACATTCTCACCTACGTAGATATACATAGGACATTACATTCTCACCCACGTAGATATACAGAGGGACAAAACATTCTCACCTACGTAGATATACATAGGACATTACATTCTCACCCACGTAGATATACATAGGACATTACATTCTCACCCACGTAGATATACAGAGGGACAAACATTTCTCACCTACGTAGATATACATAGGACATTACATTCTCACCTACGTAGATATACATAGGACATTACATTCTCACCCACGTAGATATACAGAGGGACATTACATTCCACCTACGTAAATATACACAGGACATTACATTCTCACCCACGTAGACATCGAGAGGACCTTACATTCTCACCCACGTAAATATACATGGGACATTACATTCTCACCCACGTAAATATACATAGGACATTACATTCTCACCCACGTTAATATACATAGGGACATTACATTCTCACCAACGTAAATATACAGAGGACATTACATTCTCACCTACGTAGATATACATATGACATTACATTCTCACCTACGTAGATATACATAGGACATTACATTCTCACCAAAGTAGATATACAGAGGGACAAAACATTCTCACCTACGTAGATATACATGGGACATTACATTCTCACCCACGTAGATATACATAGGACATTACATTCTCACCCACGTAGATATACAGAGGACAAAACATTCTCACCTACGTAGATATACATAGGACATTACATTCTCACCTACGTAGATATACATAGGACATTACATTCTCACCCACGTAGATATACACAGGACATTACATTCTCACCAACGTAAATATACATAGGACATTACATTCTCACCCACGTAGACATCAGAGAGGGACCTTACATTCTCACCCACGTAAATATACATAGGACATTACATTCTCACCCACGTAAATATACATAGGACATTACATTCTCACCCACGTTAATATACATAGGACATTACATTCTCACCCACGTAAATCTACAGAGGGACATTACATTCTCACCCACGTTAATATACATAGGACATTACATTCTCACCAACGTAAATATACATGGGACATTACATTCTCACCAACGTAAATATACATAGGACATTACATTCTCACCCACATAGATATACATAGGACATTACATTCTCACCCACGTAGATATACATAGAGCATTACATTCTCACCCAGGTAAATATACATAGGACATTACATTCTCACCCACGTTAATATACATAGGACATTACATTCTCACCAACGTAAATATACATAGGACATTACATTCTCACCCACTTAAGTATACATAGGACATTACATTCTCACCCACATAGATATACATAGGACATTACATTCTCACCCACGTAGATATACATAGGGACATTACATTCTCACCCACGTAAATATACAAAGGACATTACATTCTCACCAAAGTAGATATACATAGGTCATTTCTTTCTCAACCACGTAAATATACATAGGACATTACATTCTCACCCACGTAAATATACATAGGACATAACATTCTCACCCACGTAGACATCCAGAGGACATTACATTCTCACCCACGTAAATATACATAGGACATTACATTCTCACCCACGTAGACATCCAGAGGACATTACATTCTCACCCACGTAGATATACAGAGGGACATCACATTCTCACCCATGTAAATATACACAGGACATTACATTCTCACCCACGTTAATATACATAGGACATTACATTCTCACCCACGTAAATCTACAGAGGACATTACATTCTCACCCACGTTAATATACATAGGACATTACATTCTCACCAACGTAAATATACATAGGACATTACATTCTCACCAACGTAAATATACATAGGACATTACATTCTCACCCACATAGATATACATAGGACATTACATTTCTCACCCACGTAGATATACATAGAGCATTACATTCTCACCCAGGTAAAATATACATAGGACATTACATTTCTCACCCACGTTAATATACATAGGACATTACATTCTCACCCACGTAAATATACAAAGGGCATTACATTCTCACCCACGTAAATATACATAGGGCATTACATTCTCACCCACCTAAATATACATAGGACATTAAATTCTCACCCACGTAGATATATGCAGAGGGACATTACATTCTCACCTACGTAAATATACATAGGGCATTACATTCTCACCCACGTAAATATACATAGGGCATTACATTCTCACCCACGTAAATATACAGAGGACATTACATTTCTCACCCACGTAAAATATACATGGGACAAAACATTCTCACCTACGTGGTTATACATAGGACATTACATTCTCACCTACGTAGATATACATAGGACATTACATTCTCACCCACGTAGATATACAGAGGACATTACATTCTCACCCACGTAAATATACATGGGACATTACATTCCTCACCCACGTAGATATACATAGGACATTACATTCTCACCCACGTAGATATACAGAGGGACAAAACATTCTCACCTACGTAGATATACATAGGACATTACATTCTCACCCACGTAGATATACAGAGGACAAAACATTCTCACCTACGTAGATATACAGAGGACATTACATTCTCACCCACGTAAATATACAAAGGGCATTACATTCTCACCCACGTAAATATACATAGGGCATTACATTCTCACCCACCCCTAAATATACATGGGACATTAAAAATCTCACCCACGTAGATATACAGAGGGACATTACATTCTCACCTACGTAAATATACATAGGGCATTACATTCTCACCCACGTAAATATACATAGGGCATTACATTCTCACCCACGTAAATATACAGGAGGACATTACATTCTCACCCACGTAAATATACATGGGACAAAACATTCTCTCACCTACGTAGTTATACATAGGACATTACATTCTCACCTACGTAGATATACATAGGACATTACATTTCTCACCCACGTAGATATACAGAGGACATTACATTTCTCACCCACGTAAATATACATAGGGACATTACATTCTCACCCACGTAGATATACATGGGACATTACATTCTCACCCACGTAGATATACAGAGGGACAAAACATTCTCACCTACGTAGATATACATAGGACATTACATTCTCACCCACGTAGATATACAGAGGACAAAACATTCTCACCTACGTAGATATACATAGGACATTACATTCTCACCTACGTAGATATACATAGGACATTACATTCTCACCCACGTAGATATACAGAGGACATTACATTCTCACCTACGTAGATATACATATGACATTACATTCTCACCTACGTAGATATACATAGGACATTACATTCTCACCCACGTAAATATACAGAGGGACAAAACATTCTCACCTACGTAGATATACATAGGACATTACATTCTCACCCACGTAGATATACATGGGACATTACATTCTCACCCACGTAGATATACAGAGGGGACAAAGGCATTCTCACCTACGTAGATATACATAGGACATTACATTCTCACCTACGTAGATATACATGGGACATTACATTCTCACCCACGTAAATATACACAGGACATTACATTCTCACCCACGTAAATATACATAGAGCATTATATTCTCACCCACGTAAATATACATAGGGCATTACATTCTCACCCACGTAAATATACGTAGGGCATTACATTCTCACCCAAGTAAATATACACAGGACATTACATTCTCACCCACGTAAATATACATAGGGCATTACATTCTCACCCACGTAAATATACATAGGGCATTACATTCTCACCCACGTAAATATATACATAGGGCATTACATTCTCACCCACGTAAATATACATAGAGCATTATATTCTCACCCACGTAAATATACACAGGACATTACATTCTCACCCACGTAAATATACATAGGGCATTACATTCTCACCCACGTAAATATACAGAGGACATTACATTCTCACCCACGTAGATATACATAGGGCATTACATTCTCACCCACGTAAATATACATAGGGCATTACATTCTCACCCACGTAAATATACACAGGACATTACATTCTCACCCACGTGGACATCAGGAGGACCTTACATTTCTCACCCACGTAAATATACATAGGACATTACATTCTCACCCACGTAAATATACATAGGACATTACATTCTCACCCACGTTAATATACATAGGACATTACATTCTCACCAACGTAAATATACAGAGGACATTACATTTCTCACCTACGTAGATATACATATGACATTACATTCTCACCTACGTAGATATACATAGGACATTACATTCTCACCAAAGTAGATATACAGAGGACAAAACATTCTCACCTACGTAGATATACATGGGACATTACATTCTCACCCAATGTAGATGTACATAGGACATTACATTCTCACCCACGTAGATATACAGAGGGACAAAACATTCTCACCTACGTAGATATACATAGGACATTACATTCTCACCTACGTAGATATACATAGGACATTACATTCTCACCCACGTAGATATACACAGGACATTACATTCTCACCAACGTAAATATACATAGGACATTACATTCTCACCCACGTAGACATCAGGGAGGACCTTACATTCTCACCCACGTAAATATACATAGGACATTACATTCTCACCCACGTAAATATACATAGGACATTACATTCTCACCCACGTTAATATACATAGGACATTACATTCTCACCCACGTAAATCTACAGAGGACATTACATTTCTCACCCACGTTAATATACATAGGACATTACATTCTCACCAACGTAAATATACATAGGACATTACATTCTCACCCACGTAAATATACATAGGACATTACATTCTCACCCACATAGATATACATAGGACATTACATTCTCACCCACGTAGATATACATAGAGCATTACATTCTCACCCAGATGTAAATATACATAGGACATTACATTCTCACCCACGTTAATATACATAGGACATTACATTCTCACCAACGTAAATATACATAGGACATTACATTCTCACCCACTTAAGTATACATGGGACATTACATTCTCACCCACATAGATATACATAGGACATTACATTCTCACCCACGTAGATATACATAGGACATTACATTCTCACCCACGTAAATATACAAAGGACATTACATTCTCACCAAAGTAGATATACATAGGTCATTTCTTTCTCAACCACGTAAATATACATAGGACATTACATTCTCACCCACGTAAATATACATAGGACATAACATTCTCACCCACGTAGACATCCAGAGGACATTACATTCTCACCCACGTAAATATACATGGGACATTACATTCTCACCCACGTAGACATCCAGAGGACATTACATTTCTCACCCACGTAGATATACAGAGGGACATCACATTCTCACCCATGTAAATATACACAGGACATTACATTCTCACCCACGTTAATATACATGGGACATTACATTTCTCACCCACGTAAATCTACAGAGGACATTACGTTTCTCACCCACGTTAATATACATAGGACATTACATTCTCACCAACGTAAATATACATAGGACATTACATTCTCACCAACGTAAATATACATAGGACATTACATTCTCACCCACATAGATATACATAGGACATTACATTCTCACCCACGTAGATATACATGGAGGCATTACATTCTCACCCAGGTAAATATACATAGGACATTACATTTCTCACCCACGTTAATATACATAGGACATTACATTCTCACCAACGTAAATATACATAGGACATTACATTCTCACACACGTATATATACAGGGACAAAACATTCTCACCTACGTAGATATACATGGGACATTACATTCTCACCCACGTAGATATACAGAGGACATTACATTCTCACCCACGTAAATATACATAGGACATTACATTCTCACCCACGTAGATATACATAGGACATTACATTCTCACCCACGTAGATATACAGAGGACAAAACATTCTCACCTACGTAGATATACATAGGACATTACATTCTCACCCACGTAGATATACAGAGGACAAAACATTCTCACCTACGTAGATATACATAGGACATTACATTCTCACCTACGTAGATATACATAGGACATTACATTCTCACCCACGTAGATATACAGAGGACATTACATTCTCACCTACGTAGATATACATATGACATTACATTCTCACCTACGTAGATATACATAGGACATTACATTTCTCACCCACGTAGATATACAGAGGACAAAAACATTCTCACCTACGTAGATATACATAGGACATTACATTCTCACCCACGTAGATATACATAGGACATTACATTCTCACCCACGTAGATATACAGAGGACAAAACATTCTCACCTACGTAGATATACATGGGACATTACATTCTCACCTACGTAGATATACATAGGACATTACATTCTCACCCACGTAGATATACAGAGGGACATTACATTCCACCTACGTAAATATACACAGGACATTACATTCTCACCCACGTAGACATCGAGAGGACCTTACATTCTCACCCACGTAAATATACATGGGACATTACATTCTCACCCACGTAAATATACATAGGACATTACATTTCTCACCCACGTTAATATACATGGGACATTACATTCTCACCAACGTAAATATACAGAGGACATTACATTCTCACCTACGTAGATATACATATGACATTACATTCTCACCTACGTAGATATACATAGGACATTACATTCTCTCACCAAAGTAGATATACAGAGGACAAAACATTCTCACCTACGTAGATATACATGGGACATTACATTCTCACCCACGTAGATATACATAGGACATTACATTCTCACCCACGTAGATATACAGAGGACAAAACATTCTCACCTACGTAGATATACATAGGACATTACATTCTCACCTACGTAGATATACATAGGACATTACATTCTCACCCACGTAGATATACATAGGACATTACATTCTCACCAACGTAAATATACATAGGACATTACATTCTCACCCACGTAGACATCGAGAGGACCTTACATTCTCACCCACGTAAATATACATAGGACATTACATTCTCACCCACGTAAATATACATAGGACATTACATTCTCACCCACGTTAATATACATAGGACATTACATTTCTCACCCACGTAAATCTACAGAGGACATTACATTCTCACCCACGTTAATATACATAGGACATTACATTCTCACCAACGTAAATATACATGGGACATTACATTCTCACCAACGCAAATATACATGGGACATTACATTCTCACCCACATAGATATACATAGGACATTACATTCTCACCCACGTAGATATACATAGAGGACATTACATTCCTCACCCAGGTAAATATACATAGGACATTACATTCTCACCCACGTTAATATACATAGGACATTACATTCTCACCAACGTAAATATACATAGGACATTACATTCTCACCCACTTAAGTATACATAGGACATTACATTCTCACCCACATAGATATACATAGGACATTACATTCTCACCCACGTAGATATACATAGGACATTACATTCTCACCCACGTAAATATACAAAGGACATTACATTCTCACCAAAGTAGATATACATAGGTCATTTCTTTCTCAACCACGTAAATATACATAGGACATTACATTTCTCACCCACGTAAATATACATAGGACATAACATTCTCACCCACGTAGACATCCAGAGGACATTACATTCTCACCCACGTAAATATACATGGGACATTACATTCTCACCCACGTAGACATCCAGAGGACATTACATTCTCACCCACGTAGATATACAGAGGGACATCACATTCTCACCCATGTAAATATACACAGGACATTACATTCTCACCCACGTAGACATCAGAGGACAGTACATTCCACCTACGTAAATATACACAGGACATTACATTCTCACCCACGTAGACATCGAGAGGGACCTTACATTCTCACCCACGTAAATATACATAGGACATTACATTCTCTCAACACGTAAATATACATAGGACATTACATTCTCACCCACGTTAATATACGTAGGGACATTACATTCTCACCAACGTAAATATACAGAGGGGACATTACATTCTCACCCACGTAGATATACAGAGGACATTACATTCCACCTACGTAAATATACACAGGACATTACATTCTCACCCACGTAGACATCGAGAGGGACATTACATTCTCACCCACGTAAATATACATAGGACATTACATTTCTCACCCACGTAAATATACATAGGGACATTACATTCTCACCCACGTTAATATATACATAGGACATTACATTCTCACCAACGTAAATATACATAGGAGATTACATTCTCACCTACGTAGATATACATATGACATTACATTCTCACCTACGTAGATATACATGGGACATTACATTCTCACCCACGTAGATATACAGAGGACAAAACATTCTCACCTACGTAGATATACATGGGACATTACATTCTCACCCACGTGGATATACATAGGACATAACATTCTCACCCACGTAGATGTACAGAGGACAAAACATTCTCACCTACGTAAAATATACATGGGACATTACATTCTCACCTACGTAGATATACATAGGACATTACATTCTCACCCACGTAGATATACAGAGGACATTACATTCCACCTACGTAAATATACACAGGACATTACATTCTCACCCACGTAGACATCGAGAGGACCTTACATTCTCACCCACGTAAATATACATAGGACATTACATTCTCACCCACGTAAATATACATAGGACATTACATTCTCACCCACGTTAATATACATAGGACATTACATTCTCACCCACGTAGATATACAGAGGGACATTACATTCTCACCCATATAGATATACATAGGACCTTACATTCTCACCCACGTAAATATACATAGGACATTACATTCTCACCCACGTAAATATACATAGGACATTACATTCTCACCAACGTAAATATACACAGGACATTACATTCCCACCCACGTAAATATACATAGGACATTACATTCTCACCCACGTAAATATACATAGGGCATTACATTCTCACCCACGTAAATATACATAGGACATTACATTCTCACCCACGTAGATATACAGAGGACATTACATTCTCACCCACGTAGATATACATAGGACATTACATTCTCACCAACGTAGATATACATAGGACATTACATTCTCACCCACGTAAATATACATAGGACATTACATTCTCACCCACGTAAATATACATAGGACATTACATTCTCACCCACATAGATATACATAGGACATTACATTCTCACCCACGTAGATATACATAGGACATTACATTCTCACCCACGTAAATATACATAGGACATTACATTCTCACCAAAGTAGATATACATAGGTCATTTCTTTCTCAACCACGTAAATATACATAGGACATTACATTCTCACCCACGTAAATATACATAGGACATAACATTCTCACCCACGTAGATATACACAGGACATTACATTCTCACCCACGTAAATATACATAGGACATTTCATCCTCACCCACGTAGATAAACATAGGACATTTCATTCTCACCCACGTAAATATACATAGGACATTTCATTCTCACCCACGTAGATATACATAGGACATTTCATTCTCACCCACGTAGATATACATAGGACATTACATTCTCACCCACGTAGATATACAGAGGACACCACATTCTCACCTACGTAGATATACATAGGACATTACATTCTCACCCACGTAAATATACATAGGACATTACATTCTCACCCACGTAAATATACATAGGACATTACATTCTCACCCACGTAGATATACATAGGACATTACATTCTCACCCACGTAGATATACAGAGGACAAAACATTCTCACCTACGTAGATATACATAGGACATTACATTCTCACCTACGTAGATATACATAGGACATTACATTCTCACCCACGTAGATATACAGAGGGACATTACATTCCACCCACGTAAATATACATAGGGACATTACATTCTCACCCACGTAGACATCGAGGAGGGACATTACATTCTCACCCACGTAAATATACATAGGACATTACATTCTCACCAACGTAAATATACATAGGGACATTACATTTCTCACCCACGTTAATATACATAGGACATTACATTCTCACCCACGTTAATATACATAGGACATTACATTCTCATCAACGTAAATATACACAGGACATTACATTCTCACCCACGTAAATATACAGAGGACATTACATTCTCACCCATATAGATATACATAGGACCTTACATTCTCACCCACGTAAATATACATAGGACATTACATTCTCACCAACGTAAATATACATAGGACATTACATTCTCACCCACGTTAATATACATAGGACATTACATTCTCACCAACGTAAATATACATAGGACATTACATTCTCACCCACGTAAATATACATAGGACATTACATTCTCACCCACGTAGATATACAGAGGACATTACATTCTCACCCACGTAGATATACATAGGACATTTCTTTCTCAACCATGTAAATATACATAGGACATTACATTCTCACCAAAGTAGATATACATAGGTCATTTCATTCTCAACCACGTAAATATACATAGGACATTACATTCTCACCAACGTAAATATACATAGGACATAACATTCTCACCCACGTAGATACACACAGGACATTACATTCTCACCCACGTAAATATACATAGGACATTTCATCCTCACACACGTAGATAAACATAGGACATTTCATTCTCACCCACGTGAATATACATAGGACATTTCATTCTCACCCACGTAGATATATACATAGGACATTTCATTCTCACCCACGTAGATATACAGAGGACATTACATTCTCACCCACGTAAATATACATAGGACATTACATTCTCACCCACGTAGACATCCAGAGGACATTACATTCTCACCCACGTAGATATACAGAGGACATCACATTCTCACCCACGTAAATATGCATCAGACATAATGTTCCCAAACCACATTTTGCAACTTCGGACAATAAGTTCACGTTTCTTTCTCACACAAGGTTTCATTTAAATTATTTACACATTCGAACTACACAGAATATATATGCTGAAAAGATATATGTTAATACTTCTTCTGCAAACACACGGGAATCTAACCTGCAGTTCGGTGTACACCGTGTTTGACAAGTAGTGTCTTCTTCCTCAACCATCTTCACGACGGCCGTCCCACAGGAATCTAGAAGAGATGAACGTTGTTATCTTTATTCAGCCAGTATATATCTGTCTATTGCTCTATCGCTGCCTAGACGCCCGAAACTCCGTACTAATGGACATACCGGCCGTTAATGGAATTAATTTTGAGAGTCGGACTGGTTTTGGACTGCCTTGGTAAACCCAGTAACTTCGACTCAGGTGCGTCATGTACCACAGACATCGTATATCAGTCGGAACAGTAATGACAGTCAACATAACACACAGACGATGTCTCCATTTTTAGATCACGGAACCAAATGATCATCGTGATATCACTAGAGTAATACTCAAAGCCGGGGTTTATTCGAAGCTAATGTATTCTCAATCATTGTCGGTGAGCATTCCAGGTAGTGAGATGCAGATATTCACATATTCAGAAATGAAAATACATTTGAGGTTAAAAACAAGAAAGAAATTGATAATGGGGTATAATTGATAACAGAATTTTGGAGACAACAGAGGTCGTAGCTTTTCAAAATACGAATAACAGCGAAGTGCCGTGCCTTGAAGAACTGTGTTGCTATAACGGACTATTGTTTTACTGCTGGACAGGAATACCTGAATCTCTGAGGTTGCACTGTGGGAATGGGATGGGAGGGACGGTTTCCAGGATGAGGCCGAGAGCCGCGGCATCACACGGCAACGTCACATCGCAGCATCCGCAACGGTTCACCAGCAGTTCCTGAAGACACGACCTCTCGCAAGCCTGTGACGGAGGGAAAGGAGACGGTAAGAGGGTCGTCTACCCCACATCCGGGTACCAAATCTCATAGTCTGGGACAGTTACATAATGCGTGTACCGTACAAATGAGAAATAAAAACAGTTGAATTCCGTTCATCTGGGCGATACCTTAACCTGTGAAAGGTCCGGATTATCCCTAGTCCGTATAAATGAATATGTGTATGGTGCGATATTCCTTGTTTTCCGGATTAATGAGGTTTTTAATTTAGTTTGTGTCATTGATACACTGACACTTAAAATAAATAGTTTAACCTGCTAGCATTAATCCGAAACTAAAGGATGTTTTATGATGCTATGTAAGCTGTAAGCTCCTATCTTATAAACCCAGCGTCAGGACCATTGCTGATAATCCCGCAATGCTGCATGCAGACCCGCTGTAAAACAACATTGGGAGTAGGGACTCAAGAACTACGGCGACACCTCTTAACATCAGTCGTTCTGACCATGTATGAACATAACAGTTCCTACCTTGTCACTGTAGGAGATGTTTTCTAGCTGGGTGGAGTATATGTTGAGGGCCCGCCTTTCTCATGGATGTCACAGTTGCCGTAAGGGGCCGGAGTGCGCTGAACAACCACCTGTACACAATATATAACAGTAACCTTACTTACAGCATCTCTGGATGAAAACGTCATTATATACAGTGAAGCTGAGTTGCAGCAGCTCTAGAGGAAAAGGTCACAAAACAAACACACTCTGTTTTATATACGGGAAAAGGGAAAGATAAATATGCTAAATTTCCAGCTTAAAAGGACCAAAGAAAGAACTGACGCAGGATTTGGAAGCTTGAAAGTTTGTTGATTTGCTGTCATAATTCAGGATATTTCATCTTTTTCAGGAGTTTCTTAAAACAGATTTGGCCAGTAATCTCTGGAGTAATCGATTTGATTCCCCCAACTTGAAATGGTCAACCATTACCTTACGCACACCAACAGATGTTGCAAATCCAGGGGAGATGTCGAAACCATCGTCTTCAGGGAAGGGCATGGCGAAATGGTTATGGACGGAGACCTTGAACCCGACGCTGTTGGTTAGAGACTGCACATATTCGTCTTCCTCCGCGTTCAGCATGAGAGACAGCCCTAGAAGGTAGTCAAGAGATAGTATATGATCATTCTATTACCATACATACCCTTGCCTCAAAGCCACGTTTAGGAATGAAGTCACTGCCTCCATCGCTCTAATCACATGCTTAGCGCACCTTGATTGGACAAAACTGTTCTACCGAATAGGACCTGGGTATTTACGATAATAGAATGATCAGTGTATTCGGTAAATAAAAGGAAGCTAGCGGTCATGAAGTCCATTTTAATGTTAAATGCTTGTCATTGTTTTCTCATAAGGGCATAAGTGAGACATAGGGTTGTGTTCATGGCTATGGTGCTGGCCATTGTTGCGACTCCCAAATTCGTCTCGGTTTTGTGCGATCAGCACAAACTTGATTTTTCAAAACGCACCCACTCACGTTAAGTTAGCGCTTCATTCCGACCCACACAACTTACGTTTGGCTCAGCCATGGAGAGTAATTTCCCCGACTCACCAATTCACATTTAGCTCAGTCATGGAGAGTAATTTCCCCGACTCACCAATTCACATTTAGCTCCGACTCACCAATTCACATTTAGCTCAGTCATTGAGAGTAATTTCCCCGACTCACCAATTCACATTTAGCTCCGACTCACCAATTCACATTTAGCTCAGTCATGGAGAGTAATTTCCCCGACCCACACGACTCACGTTTGGCTTACCTCATCAACGCTTCACGCACGCACGAACACACACTTGCGCACACACACACGACACTCGCACACACATACAAACACACTAGCCCGATCGCTCCCACGTCACAAACATGCCGCACCACACAAACACTCGCCCACCTGCACACACACACGCACGCACGCACGCACACAGGCATGCACGCACACATGCATGCACGCAAGGGCACACGCATTCACACACTGACATAAACACACGCCAAGTTCACACCACGACCTTTTGCGCATTAAGATCGCAGCGCAAAGGGTCGTCGGCGAAAACATGATGATTACCATATAAGGGCCCTGTCTTGGTTGAGTACATGTAGTCCTTCGCAGTAGGTGTGAAGTCGTAGCAGTTGCCGTGCATGTAGTTGTAGAACCTGGTGAAATTCCTGTCAACAAGCAGTGTAGCAAGCTTAGTGACATTGTCCTGCCAACAATATGATGACCAGTGCCAGTGTTTTACAACCCATATGGAATACTGTGGCACCCCTGGACTGATATCCCCCGTTATTTCAGGAATACATGTAACCCATGTCGTGTATTATTTGACAATTAAAATAACCCGACTGACAAAGTTATGAATGATGGAACAATGATACAAATTATCTTCACCCTTTTTAACATTTTAAAACAAAATCTCAAAATCCACCGAGGTTCTCACTATGTGTGATCGCCGAACCCAGATGACATAAGCGCTGCTTCTCACACTTGCCTCTGGGAATATTGTTCAATAATATTTTGAAAAGCATTCGAAATTTCCTACATTTTAAATTTAGGAACCGTCTTCGTGGCTTGGCTGTCAAAGATTCTGCTTGGAGGTGGGAATATTGGTTGGATCATCTCTAACCGCGCCATACTACAAGCTGATAACGTAGCGACCATGTCGTTGAGACATGCCGGGATGTACGAGGCTACACAACATCCGTGACTGAATGTGATCTTTGACTGTATGCTAACATCTGATTGGTTAAAAGCGAGTAAGAGGGATATAGGGATCAAGATAGTAGATACCCAGTAGGCCTATGCGACGTGAATGTTTAAACATACCCCTAGGTTCTGAGACTAGTCTACAGAATCTTACTCTGATGTACATGTTTTTCCCTGATAGGTACATCCGAAGAGCATGTCCTCTATCTGGTGTCCGATCTGTCTTTTTTCTGCTGTTGTCAAGTTTAAAGCCGCTTCTTGCGTGTTGACTGCTGCTCTGTAGTCACCACTGAACGCCGAGTCGTCGGTGTTAATGGCGTCGGTGACGCCGGAGCTACCCACTTCGGCTCTCGATACAAGTGAATTGTTCCGAGGCAACCTTGGATTCTCCGTGGTCTGAAATATAGCTTATATGTATAAAAAAAATTTAACAGGAAAATCCTTTAAATCATAGATGTTCAAAGGTATTAACATAAAAGACAGGTATGCGTGCTTTGTACGTCCGTGAGATAGATAGATAGATAGATAGATAGATAGATAGATAGAGATAGATAGATAGATAGAGATAGATAGATAGATAGATAGATAGATAGATAGATAGATAGATAGATAGATAGATAGATATAGATAGATAGATAGATAGATAGATAGATAGATAGATAGAGATAGAATAGATAGATAGATAGAGATAGATAGATAGAGATAGATAGATAGATAGATAGATAGATAGATAGATAGATAGATAGATAGATAGATAGATAGATAGATAGATAGATAGATAGATAGATGAGATAGATAGATAGATAGATAGATAGATAGATAGATAGATAGATAGATAGAGCAAGCCGGTTTCTATGTCCGCAGAAGGAAACACAACTGGACATCAATTGTTTTAATTGTTTTAAAAACGACGATGATTATTTCACGGACAGCATATTTTATCAGTAACACGCACAAAGACAGTAGACAACAATTAACTAAGTCAGCAACATCTTTCAAAGCGATAATGCAACTCTAGGCCCACCCATTCCATTTTCAAACAATCAGGAGACAGTAGACCGACGGTCGGCGAGGCATATATTTCGTTTTTTCGCTAGGCCAGTCAAGTGCCACGGTGTCTCCTGCAATTATATTTCAATATCTACTCACAAGCAAAACTGTGACGTTAAACTACACCCCAAAAATAAAAATGTTGTCTTGAGTGAATGCGTTACGTTTGACCTGCTTTTAACAATACTTCAGCAATATCGCGGCTGAATACCAGAAATGGGCTTCACATATTGTACCCATTGGGGTATCGAACCCGGAAGAAGAGCAAACGCTTCAACCACTAGGCTTCCCCACCGCCCTTGTTGTCTTGAGTGGTATTATAAACCAAACAATGTTTTAAGGTGCCGAAGATACTGCTCCTGTCGTTGGAGGATTTGGATGATGTCGCAAACGTCGGCTTATTTCATCCCAGACATGATCCAGTGATGACTGGGTCTGAGGATCTTGACGCCAGAGAAACACATTCACATCTCTCAAAATCAGATAACGCTTTACACCTCTAGCAACATCTAGTCCGGGTTATCGTGCCGAATTGTCCACGGCCGTTCTGATGCGGAAAACGGTAAAACGGACGTTTGCAAAATATCATCCCGATATTTCGCAGCGTCAAGTGTCGTCTGCCTCATTGGAGACGTCGACGTTACCGTTACTGTTTGAGCATCTGTATGGAGCTCGCCGCGGAGCACGGATGTCCTCGTAGTTAACCCTCTGTGACGTTCCGGTTTCAAGCCTTCTTTGACTCGCCATACGTTTCTCCAGCTGACATGGCGAAATCGAATCAAAAGAGGCACATTGTCTGATGATTGCCTAGTGCAAGTGACATAGGATTGGATATCTATCCTTTCATGGAGTACATTTGGTAACCCTGGGTGTCTGGACTTAAGTCGATGTTAAATCTATTACTAGACGCACATGCACATGCACATGCACATGCACACATGCACATACAATGATATTATTGCAATAGTAAAATGACCTAGAGTCCTCCCTAACTTTTACCACCTGTATTCCCATAGCGGATTTCACCTTGTCTCCCGTCAAATTGATTAGCTGTGATTTCTTCACGGCATTGATGTTACATATGGTGATGGAAGGGAAACGAAGCTTGGCGTTGTACACCAGACTGACTACTGTCGACACCTCCCACGTCCTGAAGGCGAGGAAAATCGTCCAAATGTTGTACGCTGCAACCCCTGAGGAAGATACACAGTCAAGTGGCCATACTGTTCAAATAAATTCTGTTCAAAGCGCTGTTAAAACCAATTCTCACTCATTCACCAGTGCCCCTATATAACGTGCTGTCAAACAGACTTTATGAGAGATGTCAGCAATTACCCCTGACCAACTGACGGCCTCCAGTACCACACGAGAATGGCCTGCATCTTTGTATCTTTTGTATCTTTTGCATGTTTGTATCAGGGATAGAAACAGGACGCTGGTACAAGATTCTTAGAGAAAATAGACTCTGTAAACTTTGCGATTCTCCGTCTGTTGGGGATGAATTCCATTACCTTTTTAAATGCGAAGCTCTTCTCCAACAGCGGATAATGTATATTCCAAATTATTACTACGAATGGCCTAATCTGTTCAAACTTGAACGGCTATTTTCAATAAAGAAAACAAAGCATTTAAAAAAAAACTAGCTAAATTTTTAAATGCCTTGTCAAATGCCCTGAAATTGTAAACGAATTGTGATAATAATACTCTATCTAACTATTCTATTATCCGCCATCTTGATTGTATATATATGTTAAATTGTATATCATTATATTCTCATGTACCACCGTGGGTGGGTTTTTAGAGAATAAAATGTTCTGTTCTGTTCTGATAATCTACAGCACGTCTTGTATTGTCCCTGTTTGTGTGTACAGTTGGTGAGTTACATGTCATGGGTCATGCCAGTTAAGAATATAATAATGTCATAAACATAATCCCAGCAAAATTAAATATAATAAGGAATATAACGATGTTGGGTCAGCTATGAGCATGAAAACATTAAGTAGTGCTTTACCTGGGTTGAAGCTTCAATCTCAGTCCCCTCCGTGATATTGCTGGAATATTGCTAAAAGCGGCGTAAAACCATACTTACTCAATCTCAGTCCAGGCAAGTCGGAAGCAACTTAAACAACGCCTGATCCTCATTTATGCATTAATTAGCAGGGAGCTTTTAAGATGAAAATTATACATATAAAAATACATGCGTTACAAGAACGTTTCCCAACACATTTAGTTAACGAACTGCAAGTGAATGCACCATGTGACATGCAGAACGTTACACAACGTACTCCATGCAAGATTACCACCCGCGAAGCAGCGTGTATTTCTGTACCACGTTCCACACAACAAAAGCAACTGTTCTCATTTGTACCTGTATAAATGTCTCAAATAATAAACGCCATAATTTCACGAAATCGGCTTTGACCAAAAGTGTGACGTTAATTTTGATTGAGTATGTTAACTGGTTTACGTCTCACATAAATGGTTAGCCTGCTCAAAGTCTCCGTTAAAGCTGATTAGTTTTACTGATTGTATCAGCCATATATAAAACATTTTAAGTAATGTAATTCAATATGCACTTGTGCACTACTGCCTTATGAGATATCAAAATACAGTCATCAAAACATATTGCCAAGTTTTAAATCAATATATTTTATACAAGTTACTAAATGTGACGTCACCATACTAAAAGTTAAATATAATTAAAAGAAAATACAAAATTCAAAACGGAATAAATATTGTAAGCAAATATACGGAAATGACCTAAAATAATACTTCATGATATATATAATAGATGAAATAATTAAGGAATAAAGGAATGAACGGATATAAATACATAATAAATACATAAATAAAAGATAAATATATTAATAAAAGAAATAGTTACAAAAGTGGATTGTTTAGAGATTTGCCTATTATTGCTGAGTTTAAACAAGGAATATGACACGGATGCGGGTTTGCGACCCTTGTTAGCTCTATATAGAATGACACCAGGTGCTCGAGACAATGTGACAGTATCCTGCCCTGTCCTTCCCTCATATGCAAAAACAAGTCATTCGTTCAACTAATAAAACATGGGAACATACGGTACAAACCAAAAAAGGATTTGCATTTCGCATCAGACATCAGTTTTGTCACTGATGGTCAATGTAAGAAATGTCTTCAAAATGTCTACCATAAAACATTTAAAAAGTTACTAAGGCCTTGAATGTCTTCACTCTAATCAAACAACTTTGGAGACATCGGGATTGCGTTGTTTGAAGTCTCCATAGAAGTAGCACGTTCGACTGTACAACCAAAGGTTGTGAAATGTTTACTCCAATGATTGGACTTACAGGAATTTTAGTCGCCGGGGAGAACTGACAGTTGAAGCCATCTGTTTAAATGTTTTGTCACCCTGAATCTAGAATCTAGAAACGATCGTTAACTACTGATCACACTCAGCAGAATATTTCGACAGCACTGAGAAACTAAGGACATACCCCCGAAACAACATACATGTAGGAGCTTACTTATACACAGTGAAATGAGTGAGTGAGTGAGTACGTTTTTACGCCGCACAGCAATATTCCAGCTATATGGCGGCGGTCTGTAAATAATCGAGTCTGGACCAGACAATCCAGTGATGCATGAGCATCGATCTGCGCAATTGGGAACCGATGACATGTGTCAACCAAGTCAGCGAGCCTGACCACCCGATCACGTTAGTCGCCTCTTACAACAAGCATGGATTACTGAAGATCAATATTCTAACCCGGATTCTTCACGGGCACAGTGAAATGAACCTGTAAGCGATTACATATCATATCAGGGAGACTATATAAGGTGTTGTAGAGTATCCCTGATCATATGTACAGCCACTGCAAACTTCTTTTACTTCATCTTGGTTGATGTCGTTATACTGGAAATCCATCATTAATTGTTTCCGACCCTACCGACTTCGTAACAAAATACTTAACTACAAAATGTATGTGTATTCCGACACAAGCTAATGAGTAGCGAAAGTACGTAAATCACGGGTTTTTAACCTCTATGATAAGAAGATGATACGACTTATTAGCGTAGCGAACACAGTTTGTAAACATCACTGATTGTATCTTAAATCAAACTGTATTCCGAGGACTTGCTGCAATGCGAGGCAAGCCATTAATGAAGTAAGTTAATAGCCTGTTGTACACAAATCTATATGCCACGTGCGCTTAATACAGCATTAACGTGTCTGGTGACATGGACGTGTAATTATACACGTCATGGGAGTACTAATGTAGGGTATTATCGCACGCCTGGTTCTTCATGTGTGAAATGTATGTGATACAGGTGGCGGTTTCACATCCTCACTTCCACATGGGACAAATAGTAGTGTCACAGTCAGATTGATATGACTGGAACCGTCAACGTTCGGATCTACTCGGCTAACTCCGTTACCTTCGTAATACAAGTGGTAATTTGGGGAGCATTGGCGTCACGAGTACCATAGTTTGCTAAAGCTCCTCAATGCGCTGTGCAGAGTTGCCTCCCTTGGGTACGCCAGAAACCTATGATCGGTTGGCATACAAGTAGACAACGTTTAGTATACCCCATAGATCAGTTAGTGAAGTGAGATAGGGGGTTAGCCCTGCAAAATCAGAAAACAATACCCCAGCTCAGAGGCCCTTATACGAGATAATATTTTAGGTGGACTGCGATCAGCGATCAGCATTAACGTGTCAGCACTAATCATCATGGCTTAGGAAAGGCTAAACTTGATGTCAGCTCACCTTTAATTGAAACTGACGTGAAGTAAGGTTTTGGCGACATTTTTTCACGATAGAACAGAATTTAAATGAATAATGGCAATCATTCATCACCAAATGATATTCTGGTTTAGATACGCCCATTACTGGCGACGAGTTATTATGATCTGTTGATAGAGTTACACGTGGGATTGATAGTATTGATGTTGTGGCACTTATACATACTTAATAACTCCCTGATCCAATTATCTTCCATATTTTATCGATAGATTCTTCGCTTCTGAAGTATGTATCAATGATATTAGATAATGAATCATTGTTAAGGATTCCCTGGAATCACGGAGGATCAGTGACTGGAAATAAATTGAGAATCTATAGGTCAGGTAAATTAGTTTTAGAGGTCGAACCCTACAGGTAAGGAACGCTTCCTCTGGAAATAAAACTTGCCAGATATTCTAAACAAAGTCGCTTGTACATCGGTGTATTGTAAATGTCATCAAAACAGGATAGTGAGTGAGTTGGGTTTAACGCCGCTTTTAGCAATATTCCAGCAATATCACGGCGGGGGACACCAGAAATGGGCTTCACACATTGTACCCATGTGGGGAATCGAACCCGGTCCTTCGGCGTGACGAGCGAACACTTTAACCACTAGGCTACCCCACCGCCCCCCAAACAGGATAGAGGATGGTTACATCTTCCTAGAAAAGATTACTATTACACAGACTTATATATGATATTCAAACGAAGTATGGGGTATTGTATTTCGGGTGATATTATTGGGGAACCAAGTTGTATGATTGCATATGGATTTAGAAAATGACTATTCCATTCACAAAAAGTTATGAATTTCTTGCAAACACGTCAATTTCGTGCAGGCATTTTTCATGATGTGCACGTGAACAAATGGTAAAAATTTGTGTAGAGCTACACATTTCAGTCATAATAAGCAGACTGAAAGTTCAAACTTTTTGACAAGCAGCGTCTGTGAGTGAGTGTTTAATTAATTGTGATTTAGAAGATAAATAGTTTGGTTTGTTCAATTTCCGGGATTCATTGGAATTCAACACCGGCAAATTTATAGTTTAAAACCGACGGCTTCAGCTGGAATTACGGTATTAGTGCCAACGTAGTAATGTGCGGTTATTAGGCCATCATTTTCAGGTATGTCGAACACTATTCGACAAGGGTAATTAACCAATCAGATTGCGGAAAACACTCACCATTGGTTTACAATACATATTCGACATGTATATTGAAATTAATTCACAGATTCAAACACCTCATTTCAAGCTGTTTTCGATTGCTGTCGGTTCTTTGTTTCTCAACAGAAATTCTGCGCTGTGAGTGAGTGAGTTTACATTTACGCCGAATGTAGAAACATTCCAGTCATGTCACGTGTGTATGAGTTTCTCCACGTGCGTTCCATATGTGCACTACACGGGGCCATCATACCGAGTGCGTTACAGGAAAAACTAGAGATTTGTAACGCAGCTTTGAACATTATTCCAGCGACATAATCAAGAAACATAGTTATGGTCAACCGGGATACCAACCAGCAATCATAGGTTTCTGGCGAGCCCAAGGGACGCAACTCTGCACAGCTAATTGTTGCGCCATAGACGACTTGCCGTGCCACCTATCTACGTATCTAGAAGGTCAGGCCGACGACGTCTACTTATCTACGAGGACATGCCGACGACGTCTACGTATCTATGAGGTCAGGCCGACGACGTTTATGTATCTACGAGGTCAGGCCTCCGACGTCTACGTATCTACGAGGACAGGCCGACGACGTCTACGAATCACGGACATTCGTATCTGGCATACGACTTTGTGGTTTGGTAACATGGCGGTGGCCTGTCAATAACCCAATCTGGACAGGCAAACCCAGTTATATCGACAGTTATATCCTACTGCGCCGGGGTTCTATGGCACATGGGTACGGGGCTCCTGCCATCTGTTGTATCTCAATTCGCTGTGCAGAGTTGCGTCCCTTGGGCTTGTCAGGAAACTCTGATCCAGTGTTTGAACCCTAGCTCGCTCCTGATTATGTTTCTACATCTGTCTGCGCCTTATCCTCTGCTGGAGGCCCGCATTATTCAGCACCTTCCTCTCACAATAAGCTGACAAGACGTGATACAACTGGCATACTGTTTCAAGCGGCCTTACACCAAACTCCCTCACCCATACATCCAAACCCAACCCACACACTAACGCACTCTGTCTATGCATGGAGAGGGTTCACTGCTTCACATCATTCATGTACAGTCATTCATTTACTCTGAAAGGAAAGGTCAAACAATATCTTGTGGAATGTTGCCAGCATGAACTGGGTAAAACTTCGTGGAATTATCCAGACATTTCTGTTAATAATTTACCAATGTTCGATTAACGTAATAGCCACAGGTAAAACGTCAGAAAATACATTACTCACCAGCACCAGCTAACACCGCCAGAACCCAGAATGATCTCCTGAAGAAGCCCTGGTTTCCTGCAAACCTGGACACCCCATGCATGCTCGTATTTTCCCCGAAGTATTTGACGAGAGAAGAAACCGATTCATTTCTTTTGCTGTCCATTTTGTTCCCATAAAAGTCTCAAAGTCGGTGTATAAATAATTCCAATTCTCGCTCTTCTCGGGTCAAGCTTAACACGAAAACGTCATACTGAACCGGACAGTGTTACCACTGCAGGCCTTCCCCCATACTGTGAGGTGACGTTGTATGGGGTAACAACGGCTCCATGAACTCATGTAGAGTAATTATGGCAATTATAATGGCAATTATAAGACTATATGCAAACATTATTCTTATAAAATATATTTATATATCTCACGTCGGTAGCCAACATGACAATGAGGCCTGAAACTGACAAACAGTGTCCGCTGATTCGCTGACGTTCGGGAGGGTTGTATCGATTGGCTGCCAATCATCCCTCTACCAAAAGGAGTGGTTTGTTGATCGCTATGCAGCAGAACACCAGATCAAACAATAGTTTGATCGATCATTCAAAACAATCATAAACCTTTAGTTTCCATTTCCAAGCTTTTTGTACTACATCAGGTTGTATTAATTGTGAGTGATTTAAGGATAATGAACACACTAGGAAGCTAAATGCACAGCGACATTGTCATTGGTCGATGACTGAAACTGACTCATTTGTATGTCAGTTCAAACACATTTGGACATGATTCTGTTCTAAACGCTTCATTACTTTTCCGGACGTGGAAGTTGATCACACGCCAGTCATTTCTGGATCACACATTTGGAATGAAAATGGTTATATCTAGACACACACGGGATTGGTTTCAATTTTCAGACTAACCGACATCATATTATTTACAGACATATTTAATCGACTCGTGGTGTACGGTGTGATGTTAACTGTTAATTATGTTCAGTCATACCTGTAATGGTGTTCATGCCACATATAAAATGTCAGACGAACGTATCGTATTATTTACAGATGTCTCTTCGCCTACTCTTGATGTACTGTGTGATGTTAACTGTGAATTATGTTCAGTCATACCTGTAATGGTGTTCATGCCACATATAAAATGTCAGACGAACGTATCGTATTATTTACAGATGTCTCTTCGCCTACTCTTGATGTACTGTGTGATGTTAACTGTTAATTATGTTCAGTCATACCTGTAATGGTGTTCATGCCACATATAAAATGTCAGACGAACGTATCGTATTATTTACAGATGTCTCTTCGCCTACTCTTGATGTACTGTGTGATGTTAACTGTTAATTATGTTCAGTCATACCTATAACGATATGTTCAGTTATCGCATACCTGTAATGGTGTTCATGCCACATATAAAATGTCAGACGAACGTATCGTATTATTTACAGATGTCTCTTCGCCTACTCTTGATGTACTGTGTGATGTTAACTGTGAATTATGTTCAGTCATACCTGTAATGGTGTTCATGCCACATATAAAATGTCAGACGAACGTATCGTATTATTTACAGATGTCTCTTCGCCTACTCTTGATGTACTGTGTGATGTTAACTGTTAATTATGTTCAGTCATACCTGTAATGGTGTTCATGCCACATATAAAATGTCAGACGAACGTATCGCATTATTTACAGATGTCTCTTCGCCTACTCTTGATGTACTGTGTGATGTTAACTGTGAATTATGTTCAGTCATACCTGTAATGGTGTTCATGCCACATATAAAATGTCAGACGAACGTATCGCATTATTTACAGATGTCTCTTCGCCTACTCTTGATGTACTGTGTGATGTTAACTGTTAATTATGTTCAGTAATACCTGTAATGGTGTTCATGCCACATATAAAATGTCAGACGAACGTATCGTATTATTTACAGATGTCTCTTCGCCTACTCTTGATGTACTGTGTGATGTTAACTGTTAATTATGTTCAGTCATACCTGTAATGGTGTTCATGCCACATATAAAATGTCAGACGAACGTATCGCATTATTTACAGATGTCTCTTCGCCTACTCTTGATGTACTGTGTGATGTTAACTGTTAATTATGTTCAGTCATACCTGTAATGGTGTTCATGCCACATATAAAATGTCAGACGAACGTATCGCATTATTTACAGATGTCTCTTCGCCTACTCTTGATGTACTGTGTGATGTTAACTGTGAATTATGTTCAGTCATACCTGTAATGGTGTTCATGCCACATATAAAATGTCAGACGAACGTATCGTATTATTTACAGATGTCTCTTCGCCTACTCTTGATGAACTGTGTGATGTTAACTGTTAATTATGTTCAGTCATACCTGTAATGGTGTTCATGCTACACACAATGGCAACGCCAGACAATAACCAGTCTCAGGTTTCAGATGAAGCACAAAACAAAAGGCGCAAAAATCCACAAGAAAAGTGAATAGTGTTCATCACAATGTGTTAGTATTGCATCCTAAGACACACCGGACTAGAAGACCAACGGTTAGCTTGCGTCAGAGCTTGCCGCACGTACAACAGAGGCAGTGAGATAATATTTACTTCCGATAATCGTCCGTCGTGTATTTGTTGTGTACATGTATTTGAGTTCATAAGTAGTTAAACTTCACTGTTTGACTGATGACTTTCGTAGCATTGTGAACTACTGTTTCGCGAACACGTGATAAAATATTTTAACTGATTTTCTTTCGTAACCTTTGGTTTAATTTCAAGACAAATTTCGAGACAAACTCGAAATTTGAGTTTGTTAGAATTAGCAGAAATAATAATCTAATTAACGATAAAAACTTCAAAACTGAAATAAAGAGACGTTTCGGATAAAAGAAAATAGTGTCTGCCACCAAAGTGGCACATTAGGCAAACGTTAGCCAAACATTAGGCAAACGTTAACCAAACATTAGGCAAACGTTAGTGGCACAACTGTTGCCACAGTTAATCGAAGATGGACGACAAGCATTTGCCATTAACCAAAATGTAATCTGATTGTTTTTACCATACATATTTATGCTTACTGTCTTGCTCTTCCTATTTCCACTTGGTGGTATTCTTAAAATTCAAGCATAAACAGCCATCTATAATATGGCGTGTGATATGAGGACCACTATCTGGACCCAGGATCAGCGGATCCTGCAAAGTGAGGACGCAACTCCTTATAGCGACCTCCGACCATTGGGGCACTCTTGCCTACTGAAGGCCCAGAAATATGGCATGTATAAACATACACAGCTACAGCGATCAATTCATTACTTATAGTAAATGGATATCGATTATGCGGATTGCAGATTGACCAATCTGGTAATTGTGTTTCAGACAAATCACTTAGCAAAATAGTCCTAGGCAATCTGAAGCCAACAGCATACATACTAGGCAGTAAGTAGAGGCAGTGGGCATCTGACACATGTGGTCCCACCTTAGGCAAGTGAGTTTGTTCAAAATTGTCTCTGCTCACCCAGCAGGAAAATGGGTACCCGGTGGAAAAAGTCATATGACTATAACCTTCTAGCGCCTAACAGGCAGCTTGGGTTATCCGGGGTAATCATGTGCTGTGCCTTGATAGTTAGCGCTATGAGCATACCTAGTGTGGAGTTTGGCGCTATATAAATGGACATTATTATTATTATTATTAAATCTCGTTAATACCATCTCATTAATGCGCAATTAGATTACAAGAGACTTCGTTATATTTAGAACCATGGGTGGTAAGACACTATGTATTGAGTAAATTGATTACAGAATAAAAGCTGTATTGATTACCTTTTTTCCGTAAAGAACGTCCGAGTTTGATTACACCACTACATGTTAATTACTAACGATTGCTTATGTAAACGACCATGGTTGATGTTTGTCACCCACTGTACATACACACGGCGGTTTCCCAGATGTAATGGGAATCCCAAACATTGTTAGCAACTTATCAAACCCTCAGAGAGCACGAGAACAATATATTGCGTGCATGGTTGACAATTGTTATCTCTGGCAACACATTATCTGTCGGTCAATCAGTAATACTTTCGAGGCATCTTTACATTGACATTGTGGCGCATAGATATTCCTTGATGTTGCTGCTGACTTCAAATGTTCCCTATGACTGGTACCTTACTTGTCACGTGGATACTACCATAATATCAGTGAACAGTGCACTTTGTGGTAAAAGCATGACATTTAGCACCAATGCACAGCATCCCAATGCGGTTAAATTCAGATAAAGTGCCATCCTTGATTTGACCATTGACTTTGGCGGCCAATCTGAAAAATCTGAAAGTATCTTTGTAATTGGTTACCAAGACAGTTAGGGCTGCTGTATTGGCTTATAAATATATGCTTCTTACTCAAAAATAGATTTAAATCTTATCAAGTATATTGATCCTTGAAGGTTGGGCATATTCCCGATAATAAACCTCAACGCTACTTGCCTGGTACTGTTGACGTTAAATGTTCCAGGGTTAGATAATAGGAAGTGTTGAAATTGCTTCCACCAGTGTATGAGTACATGCACACCAGTGTTAGAATCACCTAATATTTATGCCCTCAAAACTATGTTTTCATTTGAGTTATATTCGTTACACATACATGCCCTTTAGCAAAACCCACCACAGTGACACGGTGCAGAACTGCTCAATATTGCAGTTTGCAGTAATCCCTACAACCTCTTGTGTAGCCTTCTCAGGTGGCCGCTCCACGTGACTGTCCGTCTTCCACCGTTGTTTCTTGTCCGACCCTATCGCCCTGTTCCAGGTATGTCAAACGCTGGTAGGTGTAAGCAATATTTGGTCGTGGGCACTTGTTTAAGCTGTAACTTCAGGAACGGGAGAGCTATTGCTGGCCCGTGCAGCTGTGTTTATCTCATCCCCTTCCTGAAGGACATCGTAGAGGCAATGAACTGGGTCAGACTTTGTGCCAAGTCTGTGTTTGATTTTGTCTGAAGAATGTGATGGTGGGTGTTCCTGATTCTCTTGAGACAAGAGGCTTTCCGTCACACACTTGACAAGCAGCATAAAGTCTTTAAAAAGCATTTTCTGTCACTTTTAAACGTGAAACAATTCCATGAACTGTGAATACACAATGACATTTAGAGAGTGATCAAATATAACTTATGTTATATTTGGCATTATACTTTCTCAGTGCTGGAGATTACCTGCTAACAAAAGTATTAGAATCTGGACTTTTCAGTAGTGTGCTGGGAAACAAACATGCTTCGGTTTTCGGAAATCTGACGTTTAGTGGGAAAACAATATGTGAACAAAAAGTAGACTTACCTATGGTCATGAATCATGCCACCCCACCCCCACCCCACCCCACCCCCTTCTGTATTTTACGCATATGAAGCTGAATATCTACTCAAATTGGTAAAGTCGAAACAAAGCAATTTGACCAGGAACTTTAACTTTAGATATATCGATGATCTGTTTAACAACCATCAAATGCCGATGCTTCTCAAACACTTGGTGTCATCCTTGTTTGATGGTTGCCCGTGGACACATGCCTTGCAGAGCATCTACATTTTGACTGATGCTTTTTTCTTTATTATTAGTTTGTTGTTGTTGTGGAAGAGGTTTCGTCGTTATTGTTGAAAACAAAGCAGACCCATTTGTGTTTTGCTATAAAACCAGCTTAAGTCTGGGCTAGTACAAGCAGCCGCACACACACATACACACGCATGCACGTCGTCATATGAGCGAAATATTCTCAAGCACGACGTTAAAACCCAATCTCACCTCATTTGTGTTTTGGTTGATGATTTAGTTACGTTGTTCAAGATATTTTATTCATTTTTCATCGATTAGAGGTATATCCAGATACAGTTCTTGCACATGATTTTACGGGTGAATCACCAGATTTCCCGCTAGATCAGTTTTAAGAGACTGGCCGAAGCCAAGGACGTTTTGTTAGACAAACGGCACATTTAAGTCCAGCTTTTAATCTTTGATGTTGTTGTAAGCGACTGGGGCACATTTTTCCCCAGTATCTTAAGAATTGACTTCAATCTATTTTTGGTTCGTTAATAAATGGAATCTACACAAAGAAGCTATGTACACGCCTCATTTAATTATTAACACATGACACTGCAGATAAATATCATCCACTACAAACCTTCAACGCGAATATAGCCCCCTCCCCACCTTCATTAGCCAATCAGACTACAGTCGTCCGTTAGTGTACCTTAATGTCTCGGTTTGTGAAAGCATAATAGCAAAAGAAATACGTACGTTAGTGGATGAAATGGTTTGGAATCAGGTGCAATTCATTTTTTCTGGAATACAACAAATCATTATTCCAGTCAAAATCGTTCAACCGACTCAGTATAGGTAGTATAAATTTCTCATGAAAACGAGGCTGTCGCGTTTATCTACCCCATTTCATATACACCCGTGCTGACAGTGCTTCTTTTCATCTTTACTGTGCTGGTTGTTCTTAGAGGACAATATTTTAATGTAAGAGATTTGTAGTTCCGAAGCGGCAGTTTTATCTTAAAATGGTGTATAGGATTTTCCTGACCTCAGAGTTGTCATGCTGACTAAAATTCAATATAAATATTGTTTCATTGGTTCATTTTGTGTTGATTATTTTAAAACAGTGGTCTATACGTTAGTCACGAGTCATTTAGCTTGCTGGTCACGTGTGTTTGAAACAAAAAGAGCTGTTTTCATAAAACATTGATTTGTGTAGATGTTTTTAAGGTTTGTTAAAAGGTAACAAAATATGTTGTAATATTTTATATCTCGCTTACTATGATAAGCCTTATAACGTAACTGGACACCTCTACCCAGTTACATAAACTAACATTATCTAACATTATTGAGTCAGTTGAGGTATACCGGGTTCTGATTACTTTCTGTGTTACCGTGAACCCCGATCTAGCTATTATTCCCTGTAGCTATTTGTCCCTGTAGGCATTAGTAGACCTAACCAACGCACACGCACACGCACACGCTTACACACATACCTTCCAACAGACAGAACGCACAAACACACACCACTCTGAAAAAGAAGGACACTAACGCATGGCAAAGTGTATTTATGTTTATTTTTGTTTGAAACAAAGGCGGAACTGTAATCTGACATATGACACAGTGAAACGTTCATACAATAACATTAACAAGCAATAAGCAATCAGGTGTGGATATTTATAATATATCTAACAAATCTAAAACAATACATAAATATGAATATTAGTTTTGAAATAAAAACACTTGGCTTACTTGCCTTAGAGTTCAACTCAAGCCGTTTCAGTGAGAGCATTAAAATGATATAATGCAAGAGTATTAGACAATGGCTTTTAGTGCAAGAGTATTGTCTTAACGTCGTAGTTTCTAATGCTGAGATGATTGGTGCCAACATCAAGGCTTTTAATGCAAGAGTATAACTGTTGGGGCTTTTAATGCAGAAGCATTAGTGTTGACATCGTGGCCTTTAGTGCAAGAGTATAACTGTTGGGGCTTTAAATGCAGAAGCATTAGTGTTGACATCGTGGCCTTTAGTGCAAGAGTATAACTGTTGGGGCTTTAAATGCAGAAGCATTAGTGTTGACATCGTGGCCTTTAGTGCAAGAGTATAACTGTTGGGGCTTTAAATGCAGAAGCATTAGTGTTGACATCGTGGCCTTTAGTGAAAGAGTATAAGTGTTGGGGCTTTTAATGCAGAAGCACTAGTGTTGACATCGTGGCCTTTAATGCAAGAGTATTAGTGTTAAGCTTTTTAATGCAGAAGCATTATAAATGTTGATATCGTGGCTTTAATGCAAGAGCCTGTGCTCGGGCTTTTAATGCAGCAGCATTAGTGTTGACATCGTGGCCTTTAATGCAAGCAGTATTAGTGTTGAAATACTATGTTATGTTGCAGCAGCATTAGTGTTGACATCGTGGCCTTATGATGCAGCAGTATTAGTGTTGAAAATACTATGTTATGATGCAGAAGCATTAGTGTTGAAATATTGGCCTTATAATGCAGCAGTATTAGTGTTGGGGCTTTTGTTATGCAGAAGCATTAGTGTTGAAATCGTATGTTATGTGCAAGCAGTATTAGTGTTACTATGCTTTTGATGCAGCAGTATTAGTGTTGAAATACTATGTTATTAGTGTTGCAGCAGTATTAGTGTTGAAATACTATGTTATGTTGCAGCAGTATTAGTGTTGGGGCTTTTAATGCAGCAATACTATATTAGTGTTGCAGCAGAATTATTAGTGTTGAAATACTATGCAAGAGTATTAGTGTTGGGGCTTTTAATAGAAGCATTAGTGTTGAAATCGTATGTTTTAATGCAAGAGTATTAGTGTTGGGGCTTTTAATGCAGAAGCACTATGTTGACATCGTGGCCTTTAATGCAAGAGTATTAGTGTTGAAATTATTTAAATATGTTGCAGCAGTATTAGTGTTGATAAATGCTATGTTATGTAGTGCAGCAGCAGTATTAGTGTTGAAATACTATGTTATGTTGCAGCAGTATTAGTGTTGAAATACTATGTTATGATGCAGCAGTATTAGTGTTGAAATACTATGTTATGATGCAGCAGTATTAGTGTTGAAATACTATGTTATGTTGCAGCAGTATTAGTGTTGAAATACTATGTTATGATGCAGCAGTATTAGTGTTGAAATACTATGTTATGTTGCAGCAGTATTAGTGTTGAAATACTATGTTATGATGCAGCAGTATTAGTGTTGAAATACTATGTTATGATGCAGCAGTATTAGTGTTGAAATACTATGTTATGATGCAGCAGTATTAGTGTTGAAATACTATGTTATGTTGCAGCAGTATTAGTGTTGAAATACTATGTTATGATGCAGCAGTATTAGTGTTGAAATACTATGTTATGATGCAGCAGTATTAGTGTTGAAATACTATGTTATGATGCAGCAGTATTAGTGTTGAAATACTATGTTATGATGCAGCAGTATTAGTGTTGAAATACTATGTTATGATGCAGCAGTATTAGTGTTGAAATACTATGTTATGATGCAGCAGTATTAGTGTTGAAATACTATGTTATGATGCAGCAGTATTAGTGTTGAAATACTATGTTATGTTGCAGCAGTATTAGTGTTGAAATACTATGTTATGATGCAGCAGTATTAGTGTTGAAATACTATGTTATGATGCAGCAGTATTAGTGTTGAAATACTATGTTATGATGCAGCAGTATTAGTGTTGAAATACTATGTTATGATGCAGCAGTATTAGTGTTGAAATACTATGTTATGTTGCAGCAGTATTAGTGTTGAAATACTATGTTATGATGCAGCAGTATTAGTGTTGAAATACTATGTTATGATGCAGCAGTATTAGTGTTGAAATACTATGTTATGTTGCAGCAGTATTAGTGTTGAAATACTTATGTTATGAAATGCAGCAGCAGTATTAGTGTTGAAATACTATGTTATGATGCAGCAGTATTAGTGTTGAAATACTATGTTATGATGCAGCAGTATTAGTGTTGAAATACTATGTTATGTTGCAGCAGTATTAGTGTTGAAATACTATGTTATGTTGCAGCAGTATTAGTGTTGAAATACTATGTTATGATGCAGCAGTATTAGTGTTGAAATACTATGTTATGATGCAGCAGTATTAGTGTTGAAATACTATGTTATGATGCAGCAGTATTAGTGTTGAAATACTATGTTATGATGCAGCAGTATTAGTGTTGAAATACTATGTTATGATGCAGCAGTATTAGTGCTGAAATACTATGTTATGTTGCAGCAGTATTAGTGTTGAAATACTATGTTATGTTGCAGCAGTATTAGTGTTGAAATACTATGTTATGATGCAGCAGTATTAGTGTTGAAATACTATGTTATGTTGCAGCAGTATTAGTGTTGAAATACTATGTTATGATGCAGTATTAGTGTTGAAATACTGTTATGTTATGCAGCAGTATTAGTGTTGAAATACTATGTTATGATGCAGCAGTATTAGTGTTGAAATACTATGTTATGTTGCAGCAGTATTAGTGTTGAAATACTATGTTATGATGCAGCAGTATTAGTGTTGAAATACTATGTTATGTTGCAGCAGTATTAGTGTTGAAATACTATGTTATGATGCAGCAGTATTAGTGTTGAAATACTATGTTATGATGCAGCAGTATTAGTGTTGAAATACTATGTTATGATGCAGCAGTATTAGTGTTGAAATACTATGTTATGATGCAGCAGTATTAGTGTTGAAATACTATGTTATGTTGCAGCAGTATTAGTGTTGAAATACTATGTTATGTTGCAGCAGTATTAGTGTTGAAATACTATGTTATGATGCAGCAGTATTAGTGTTGAAATACTATGTTATGATGCAGCAGTATTAGTGTTGAAATACTATGTTATGATGCAGCAGTATTAGTGTTGAAATACTATGTTATGATGCAGTAGTATTAGTGTTGAAATACTATGTTATGATGCAGCAGTATTAGTGTTGAAATACTATGTTATGATGCAGCAGTATTAGTGTTGAAATACTATGTTATGTATTATGATGAAATACTATGTTATGATGTATTAGTGCTGAAATACTATGTTATGATGCAGCAGTATTAGTGCTGAAATACTATGTTATGATGCAGCAGTATTAGTGCTGAAATACTATGTTATGATGCAGCAGTATTAGTGTTGAAATACTATGTTATGTTGCAGCAGTATTAGTGTTGAAATACTATGTTATGTTGCAGCAGTATTAGTGTTGAAATACTATGTTATGATGCAGCAGTATTAGTGTTGAAATACTATGTTATGATGCAGCAGTATTAGTGTTGAAATACTATGTTATGTTGCAGCAGTATTAGTGCTGAAATACTATGTTATGTTGCAGCAGTATTAGTGTTGAAATACTATGTTATGATGCAGCAGTATTAGTGCTGAAATACTATGTTATGATGCAGCAGTATTAGTGTTGAAATACTATGTTATGTTGCAGCAGTATTAGTGTTGAAATACTATGTTGTGATGCAGCAGTATTAGTGCTGAAATACTATGTTATGATGCAGCAGTATTAGTGCTGAAATCTTTGACAACAACGGTCATCACGATCAAAATAGCATTACACCAAACAGAATGTAAATCCCTGGCCTGCTGTACAGTTACATCCAGTGTTTAAGCTGAAGTACGTATTTCTCAGCGTCAGTGTTGTGGCTATGAGCGGTGTATCGCCCAACAGCAGATAACATCTCATACATTGCATACGGGGAAGTGTGGTTCGTCTGTCTATTTGCTGGACACCTCTACCTTCTTTGACCGGAAAGGCTTTGTGCATATATGGATGACAACGTCCGCGATCAGCTCCAGAACCTCACCCAGCGTGAGGAGGGAGAAGCCCAGCCACAACCCTGCCTGTCCGCCGACATCAGACAACAGACTCTTCCACTGGAATACAGACAGGAGATGTAAATATACTGACATCAGACGACAGACTCTTCCACGTGAATACAGACAGGAGGAGATATACTCATACTGACATCAGACAACAGACTCTTCCACTTGAATACAGACAGGAGGAGATATACTCATACTGACATCAGACAACAGACTCTTCCACTGGAATACAGACATGAGATGTAATTATACTGACATCAGACAACAGACTCTCCCACTGGAATACAGACAGGAGATGTAATTATACTGACATCAGACAACAGACTCTCCCACTGGAATACAGACAGGAGATGTAATTATACTGACATCAGACAACAGACTCTCCCACTGGAATACAGACAGGAGATGTATATATATACTGGCATCAGACAACAGACTCTTCCACTGGAATACAGACAGGAGATGTATATATATACTACATACTCTTCCACTGGAATACAGACAACTGACATCAGACAACGGACTCTTCCACTGGAATACAGACAGGAGATGTAATTATACTGACATCAGACAACTGACTCTCCCACTGGAATACAGACAGGAGATGTATATATATACTGACATCAGACAACAGACTCTCCCACTGGAATACAGACAGGAGATGTAATTATACTGACATCAGACAACAGACTCTCCCACTGGAATACAGACATCAGACAACAGACTCTCCCACTGGAATACAGACAGGAGATGTAGATCAGACAACAGACTCTTCCAATACTGACATCAGACAACAGACTCTCCCACTGGAATACAGACAGGAGATGTATATATATACTGACATCAGACAACAGACTCTCCCACTGGAATACAGACAGGGGATGTAAATATACTGACATCAGACAACAGACTCTCCCACTGGAATACAGACAGGAGATGTAATTATACTGACATCAGACAACCAATATACGAAACAGAGACATGATCTACTATATGATATTGTATTATTCACTCACTCACTCACTCACACATACTCACGTCGTATGACGGCCTTGTCCTTATCTTCTGGTAGTTTAGTTCCTTGTAGAACACATTCAGTTTCAGCATGTTTCTCCTGAATAAACAGACGCAGGCATAACAGATAGAGGCTACCATGCCAGTGAACTTCAAATAAGAGAGACATTCCCATATTTAGATCTATGCATGAAGTTTCAGAGTGACAAAGTACTCTTCACAAGGCTGTGTGACTAAAGGAATCATTTCGAATTCCAGCTTTCCAAAATTCAGACTTCTCTTGTGGAGCAACATTCCAACAGGTATAGCCCCCTGTTATTTACATTTCACAACCTTTGAAGTACAATCGAGCATGTTCTTTTACCAAGATATCAAATAGCGTCAAATGACCCTTGCTCAGAAGTTGTTTGATCAAGGTTACAGCATTCAAGGACTCAACAATCAAGGACTGCTTTCAAAAGATTTATTGTGGACAGTACATTTCAAAATTTGATGCACCAGTTACAAAAATGCTGTCCGATTTATTTTGATTTGTACCCATACGGTCCCGAGTGCTTTCAAGTGAACAAGTAGCTAGCTTTTGTATATGTTTATCACGGTTGTCACTGAATGCAGCGTAAAACCAACAAACATAACATAGTCGGAATTGTACAACCGACATTTCTTATGGACGTGGAAGGTTTCGTCGATGTTATTATTAGGTTGGGCAATATTCTGAAATGGGAATAAACATTGTATTCCGCAGATAAGTACAATGTACACTGCGCCAGCCAGGGCGACAACAAGTACCATCCTTAAATACTGTAGTGTGATGCTGCTGGGCATCAAACCACCGTTCTCCCTGGAAATAGCAACCCTACTGTCAGTACAATGTACCGCGGCAGGAGCTGATACAATATGTCCGATTGTCATCAAGTTTCATTTTCCCCTGTTCGAAATACGCATTATGTCGGAAAATCCTCATCATCGCTTTTCATGCACTTGACCCTGACCCTGACCCCTAAGCCCAAACATAACCCGTAACGTGATCCTCTTCCCTATCCTAGCCCTAACCCTTGACGACCCTAATGTATAATTTTGGATCTGGCATCTTTTACGGACCTGAAAAATGTATCTTTGTCATCTGCAGATGCATTCTCGTTGATAGGCGACACACTTTGTTTGTTCCTGAGACCGTTGATAAAGTCATCTAGAAGGCTGGAAAGATAGTTGCTTGCTGGCCACATGGCTGTGGAGATCTCCAACTGGTGGGACTCGTCTCTGAATCAAGCAAAAGTCGTTAGATATTATTCAACGTCCTCTGTCATGTGAAGTTTTAACTTTGCACACCATTATCCAACATGACAAACTTCACGAAAAACTGTCGTTCTATATAAGCTGGTCATCTGTTGATATATGTAAAGGCCATAGTTAAAGAGTTGCATGTCTATCTTAATAAGTTCCGGACAATTTGTCAATAATAAAAACGATATGTGAAATTTTGAACTTCCTTACTGGTAGTAGATGTGTGAAATAGTCCAGAAGGGACATTCTGGCTAGAAGCAAGCATCCCCAGGGGTACAAATCGTGCTCCCCTCCTTTAGGATTTATTTCTTTGTACACATGAATTGGAATTTCTGCTCGCACCAGCAAAGACATACCACGGAAATATGGCCAAGAGTTTTACCTTAAGCTTCAAGAACATCGATTGTTTCATGTCGTTCAATAGCCATCAAATAACTCATCTCCTTCCACCAATTTACTCACAACTAGAAATATAGGATACCTGCGAGTCATATTGAGATCTCTGCAAGGAGAAAGATAAAACCTCTTCACGGGACAAGAGGGATGACTTCAAGTGTCCCTTAATGTCAGGCAATATCCCAGCAGCTCCTCCACACTTAGGTATGTTCATTGGATAGGTGCTCTGTAATTCAGTATACTCTGTCTAAGAGGCGGCATACGAATCCTGCTTAATAGAGTTTGACATGTGGAGTACATTTCCAAACTTGACCTTCGAAATGACCGATGCACTTCCGTACCTTCACTTGTACCATATGTTATGTTTTCATGTTTGATTGATTTGTTGGTTTATATATTCTAGGTACAAGACTGACTTGTGACATGGCGCGAATACCTTACATAGGAGATCGAGCTGTACACTCAAGACATTAGACTGTAGGCTACACACTACACAGCAGGCAGTAGGGAAGCAGAAGGCAGCAGACTATACACTGACAACAGACTATACACAGACGACAACAGACTATACACAGACGACAACAGACTGTACACTGACAACAGACTATACACAGACGACAACAGACTATACACAGACGACAACAGACTGTACACTGACAACAGACTATACACAGACGACAACAGACTATACACAGACGACAACAGACTATACACAGACGACAACAGACTATACACAGACGACAACAGACTATACACAGACGGCAACAGACTCTACACAGACGACAACAGACTCTACACAGACGGCGGCAGACTCTACACAGACGGCGGCAGACTCTACACAGACGGTGGCAGACTACCACAGACGGCGGCAGACTCTACACAGACGGCGGCAGACTCTACACAGACGGCGGCAGACTCTACACAGATCTACACAGACGGCGGCAGACTCTACACAGACGGCGGCAGACTCTACACAGACGGTGGCGGACTCTACACAGTTCATGGCAGACTGCACACAGTTCGCGGCAGACTCTACACAGTTCGCGGCAGACCGCACACAGTTCACGGCAGACTGCACACAGTTCACGGCAGACTGCACACAGAACTCACTACATATTAGATAGTAGACAACACACATCATCATAGTAGAAATACGACAGAAGACACAGCCGGCAGGGGACGTGTGCTACACAGAAGACTGCAACACTGATCACAGTGACCTACTGGCAAGGTGGATCGCACGTGTCCGGACAAATCAGCTGGTTATTCTTGTGCCTTTTCAACGCCGCTGATGCACATGTCTCTGGAACAGAACTCTGCCAGTTAGGACAGTTCAGCGGTCCCGCAATTCGCAGAATCTACATTTATTACCCAAAGCCCTCTATTTTTTGTTTAGCTCTATCCCTCCTGGCTGGTATATAAATGAATGTGTCGAAAATACGACAACAATCATTTGCCCGGCGAAAAATTCAACCTCCATGCATGTCACATGGTTGGCCTAAAATAAAATACTTTCAGCCGCCATTATGATGTAGTAATGTTAAACCTTGCTCGGACTCGGATATGCGGGCAGATCTGATGAAACCATTCCGTCCTCAAAAATAGATACAGTGCCAATACAATATTTAATCCATGCGTTATTCAAAACGTTAAAGCTTGAAAAATGACATGGCAAACATGTAGTCCATTTAAGAGCGCTCAGTTCACGCCTAAGATTCCAGTTCTATTCAATGCATCACGTGAATCTAACTCTAAGCTTGAGCTATTGTAGTTCAGCGAAATATAACACCATCACAAACAGGAGGATTCGTTAATTGATAACTGAAGTACCGTTTTTGTTGGTTTCAATGTTACAAAACCCTACTGGGTGAGGGATGCTTGAGTTGATGATGTTGAGGGCGTCGGAGTTGCATGGGTAGATGTTGTAACAGCAGCCGCACTCCGACACCAGCATCTTCTGCAAACACGTCCTCTTGCACGTCTGAATAGAAATACAACACCATAGTAACGAAGACAAGTCACCATAGCAACCAAGAAATCCTATCTCAAGTCTCTGTTGTCATCTCATTAAAACAAGGATCATGATCAGGTTGTCCTTGTATTCGAACCCGTAATCAGCAGAACGCGACGGGCTTCAAAGGATTCATCTCATCGTTGTGAATGCCAGGAAATGGCCACCAAGTACACGTAAGACAAACAGTGATTGTTATAAGTAATATACAGGGGTACGTTGCCCCTGGCGAGAAAGTCTTGTTACGGCGTCACCAACAGCGAACAACGCCACGTTGAATATATCTGATGTGTGCAGGGTAACAAAAGATGTTATCAACTGTTTAACAGATTGTATTAAGTTTGTTTCTCATCAGCGTCCCAACCTTATCGCTGTAGCTGATGTTGGGAACCTCGGTGGTGAATATATTGGGAGGTTCCTCTGCCCCTTCCGCATAGAGCTTGCAGTTACCGTAGGGGTGTGAAACACGCTCCACGGCGACCTAACAACATACAAGGTGTGGAGAAAATGATATAAATATCAGATTATAATATCTCCATGCAATCTGGGTTAACCTGTTCGCGCGTACACATATGCTGTATTTACCTAATTGAGTGAGTTGAGTATTACGCTGATATGGGTAATATTCGACCATATCGTGACTGAGGGACATCCGAAATGTCCCATTGCACCAACGTAGGAAACAGAACCCAGGATTCCGTGCGACAAGCCACCAGTATGACCAGTATCCAACCCCCTTGTTTCATATAGAACAGGATATAACGAAAGCGACACAGATGTGTTGACTGGACCCCACACCAGGACTCCGTGCTCAGACCTCAACCCCAAGAATATTCAACCTGTGATGGTCAAGGTCACAGTCTTTATCCTTACCTTGGTGACTCCGACTGAGGTGGCAAACCCGGGACTTATGTCGAATCCGTCGTCTTCAGGGAATGGCATGGTATTGGGGCTGTGGACGACCACCTTGAAACCAACGCTGCTGCTGAGGTTGGAGATATACTCCCCCTCGTCAGCGTATAGCGTTAGAGACAGACCTGTAAGTACACATACAGCATCACAGACAGAACTGTGGAGAAACAGACAACATCAGAGACGCACAACATGAGCGACTGACACTATCAGAGACAGATTAGTCGTGACACAGACAACATCAGAGACAGACCTGCAGGAACACAGACGACATCAGAGACAGACCTGCAGGAACACAGACGACATCAGAGACAGACCTGCAGGAACACAGACGACATCAGAGACAGACCTGCAGGAACACAGACGACATCAGAGACAGACCTGCAGGAACACAGACGACATCAGAGACAGACCTGCAGGAACACAGACGACATCAGAGACAGAGACAGACCTGCAGGAACACAGACGACATCAGAGACAGACCTGCAGGAACACAGACGACATCAGAGACAGACCTGCAGGAACACAGACGACATCAGAGACAGACCTGCAGGAACACAGACATCAGAGACAGACCTGCAGGAACACACACGACATCAGAGACAGACCTGCAGGAACACAGACGACATCAGAGACAGACCTGCAGGAACACAGACGACATCAGAGACAGACCTGCAGGAACACAGACGACATCAGAGACAGACCTGCAGGAACACAGACGACATCAGAGACAGACCTGCAGGAACACAGACATCAGAGACAGACCTGCAGGAACACAGACATCAGAGACAGACCTGCAGGAACACATCAGACGACATCAGAGACAGACCTGCAGGAACACAGACGACATCAGAGACAGACCTGCAGGAACACAGACGACATCAGAGACAGACCTGCAGGAACACAGACGACATCAGAGACAGACCTGCAGGAACACAGACGACATCAGAGACAGACAGGAACACAGACGACATCAGAGACAGACAGCAGGAACACAGACGACGACATCAGAGACAGACCTGCAGGAACACAGACGACATCAGAGACAGACCTGCAGGAACACAGACGACATCAGAGACAGACCTGCAGGAACACAGACGACATCAGGAGACAGACCTGCAGGAACACAGACGACATCAGAGACAGACCTGCAGGAACACAGACGACATCAGAGACAGACCTGCAGGAACACAGACGACATCAGAGACAGACCTGCAGGAACACAGACGACATCAGAGACAGACCTGCAGGAACACAGACGACATCAGAGACAGACCTGCAGGAACACAGACATCAGAGACAGACCTGCAGGAACACAGACATCAGAGACAGACCTGCAGGAACACAGACGACATCAGAGACAGACCTGCAGGAACACAGACGACATCAGAGACAGACCTGCAGGAACACAGACGACATCAGAGACAGAACTGTAGGGAAACACACACAATACCAGAGACTCGCCTACGGGACCAAAATAAACATTGGTGAAGGAGTCACGGGAACTCATAGCTGTTTTAGCCAAGCAGTCAAGATATTTGAATATGCTGTTACATTTTAACTAAATTAGATTTTTATATCTTTATATTTCGATATCTAATTAGGATTGACAGGAACTGATGATTTAGGCACGGAGTTGCCTCCCTTAGGGTAGTCATTTAAGGTATCATTAAACCCCTGTTTCGCTCTGATCACGACACATACCGTGTATTGACAATGCTCATGTACTCGTCTACACCGCGTGGAAGGTGAACTTTACATACAGAGTTAGACAACGTGTACCGTAAAGCGGCCCCGTTCTGCTGATGTAGGTGGAATCGTCGTCTGTCGGATTGAAGGTGTAGCAGTTGCCGTGCATGTAGTTGTAGAAGTGGGTGAAGTTCCTGCAAGAGTATGTTAAAATGATTATTTCCTTCAGGTGCAGGTTATCGCCTTACAAGTTCAATTCACTTTTATTTGTATGTATTTTTCATTGTTCAAATACATACGGAAATTGATTAAGCAACAACTAATTCATAGGCCTATATTTCTGTGATTTAAAAGAAAACAGAGCATATATATAAATAATTTATTAGCATTTCGCATCTTGCGGTATAGCAAGATAATTTTGTGGAGATATTCAATGCAACTGTAACGACGTCATTTTCCTAATCTGTACCATATTCAAATAAACGAGATTATGTCATGGTAATCTTGGCTATGTTTCTCCTAAACCCTTTTTTTCACTACAACATTCATATAGTATGGGGATCTTTGACACATTTTATGTACTAGTTCATTAAAGAGATGCTTAATTAAATTTACATATGTATATATACAGAACAACATTAGAAACGCACCACCCTATAATACGAAATATCCCCGTCAGACAGAAATGTACCCATGATATCTGAGCGTCGGTGCATTTTAGTGTGGTGCGTTTCTAATGTTGTTCAGTATATTGCCATAACCACACGTCCATACATCGTTATGTCTATATCTATAACAGTTCGTCTGCTCATCCATCCACCAATCCATCTTCTATGTATGTATGTATGTATGTATGTATGTATGTATGTATGTATGTATGTATGTATGTATGTATGTATGTATGTATGTATGTATGTATGTATGTATGTATGTATGTATGTATGTATGTATGTATCTATCTATCTATCTATCTATTTATCTATCCATCTGTCTGTATAGTGCACCCATCCTCCCTCTATCATGTTGTATCATCTATCCATCCATCCACCCATCATCTATCTGTCTGTATTGTGCATCCATCTACCCATCCTTCCTCTATCCATCCATCCACCAATCCGTCATCTATCTATCTGTCTGTATAGTGCATCCATCTATCCATACTCCTTATATCATGTTGTATCATCTATCCATCCATCCGCCCATCCGTCATCTATCTGTATAGTGCATCGATCTACCCATCCTCCTTCTATCATGTCTCATTCATCCTTCCATCCATCCATCCCTTCGTCAGTCAATCCCTTCTTCTATCATGCATTGCTTTTAGCAAAGGTTTATTTTGATCATGGACTGGGTGGTTTGGTAGTTCTATTTATTTATCATCATTCACGAATGAAGAAAATGGTTACGATACTCAATATTTAGAGTTTTGTTTTGTTTTGGTTTTTTAAATAGAAAGTGTTCAAACCAAATGGTCACTCACTCGTTCTATGAATGTATTAACACCCACCTATGTGAGCAAACCAGTCCTTGGAAGGAGCACTCTAAAAGCATGTCGCTGATTTGATGGCCGATTTGGATTTTCACCGACGTATTCAAGCTTGCCAATACTCTCTGGAAATTGATTCTTTTCAGGAAGCCGCTGTTGAATTCTTCGTTGGAGACAGATGAACTGCCACTCTCAAACAACCTGACGTCTCCGTTAGAAACTGCTGAACTGACACTCCCAAACAATTGGCTCCCCTGTGTAGGTGCGATTGCGTTCTGTGAATAGTACCTGGTCATTCAGCTACCAATGCATAATTATGATCATAACCCGGATTTTACTTCGTTTCAAAAACTATTTTTATTGAAGTCGAAATGTTTAAAATATGATCGATATAGCGGAATGTCCGGAATGTCCGGAATGTCCATGAAATATTGCTTACCTGGAATTGCGAAGTTGTTTTCAAGCTGTCAAATACAGTCTGTATAACTTCAATACTGGATTTCATTACTGGGTTAAGGTTGCAAAACGTGATGGCAGGGAAGCGAAGTCTGGAGTTGTATTTGAGACTGACCACTGTCGATACCTCCCACCTGCTGTAGACGATGACTATCGTCCAGATGTTGTACACAGCAACGCCTTTGAAAAGGAAAACGTGAAATAACATTATACCATAATCTCTGTTAAAAATTATATGATGTTATATAAAACTGTGTTCAAAGCGTACAATGGAAGCAAAAAAAAAAGATATCTACGTCCATTGAACGATTCCGGCTGCATCAAGAATCCCTATCGTATATGTTGAAAATATAAACGTATATGTTGAATCAATAGGTATTATGAGCTTGTAATGTGGTAAAGCTCGTTCAGATATTGAAATTAGATGTTCATTCACTCTTGCTGTAACGCACTACTAGGACGTAAGTCGATACAATGTTCACATGATAATGTGCAAAACAACAAACCTAAGATATCGGTAAGAGGATAAATTGAAGATTGTGACAACAGTCTGGGAACCTGAAGGATTACAAACCAAGAATTTGCTATTCAGAAATCCTCCAATATTTCAGTGTTTCGTTCACATGAATGTGTTGTTGCCTCAAACGGAAGCTGTTTGTCTGTTTACTAGATATATATAGACATCCTAACATAGAAGTCACACGCACGCACGCACGCACACACAAAATAACGTTTAAAATACAGTAGCAACCTTTTTATTTATCTAGAGTGCATTTCAAGAATGAATACAAATATGTTTAGCTGTGAAAAACATTTAGTGGTGAAGCATAGCGGTGGTTAAACATCTTTAAACTCCAAATGCGTCATAATTATGGGACAAGGATAATGCTTATGTTTGTGTATAAGATTAAAACACGTTGTTTAGAATGTAAGTTTGCTGACATGAAATTCGTTATCAACATGACATTGTCAGGGTACGAGCTATCACGATTCATTGGGCCAAAGAGAAGTACTTTCGGCTTTACGTGCCAATGCTCAATCAAAGTAGCCTACGGAGACAGTCTCCTTTAGCCAGGATCATTCAGAATCTATTCAGGAATACATAAAAGGCTTTAGAAACAGTGTAAGCATGTACTGGGTTAAAGTTAGAAAGTATGTAGCATATCCTCACCCCGTCAATGTTATTTCACTGAAAAAGGTTAAGCTCCTGTACTTCGTAATTGGGTTTTTACTTCATTTAACTTGAACGCCAGACAAATATGTGATGTATATTGTGACTTAAAGTCACACGATGTCTTCTGTCCAGAGACAACCATATGATGACGGGTACATATTCTACCCTTAGTTCACCACAGAGACAGTCATGGGATGACGGGGTCATGTTCTACCCTTAGTTCACCACAGACACAATCATGGGATGATGGGGACATATTCTACTCTTAAGTCACCACAGAGACAATCATGGGATGACGGGGACATATTCTACCCTTAGTTCACCACAGAGACAGTCATGGGATGATGGGGACATATTCTACCCTTTGTTCACCACAGAGACAATCATGGGATGACGGGGACATATTCTACCCTTAGTTCACCACAGAGACAGTCATGGGATGACGGGGACATATTCTACCCTTTGTTCACCACAGAGACAATCATGGGATGACAGGGACATATTCTACCCTCATGTCGCCACAGAGACAGTCATGGGATGACGGGTACATATTCTACCCTTATGTCACCACAGAGACAATCATGGGATGATGGGGACATATTCTACCCTTATGTCACCACAGAGACAATCATGGGATGACGGGGACATATTCTACCCTTATGTCACCACAGAGACAGTCATGGGATGACGGGGACATATTCTACCCTTATGTCACCACAGAGACAAGCATGGGATGATGGGGACATATTCTACCATTTGTTCACCACAGAGACAGTCATGGGATGATGGGGACATATTCTACCCTTTGTTCACCACAGAGACAATCATGGGATAACGGGGACATATTCTACCCTTTGTTCACCACAGAGACAATCATGGGATGACGGGGACATATTCTACCCTTTGTTCACCACAGAGACAATCATGGGATGACGGGGACATATTCTACCCGTATGTCACCACAGAGACAAGCATGGGATGATGGGGACATATTCTACCCGTATGTCACCACAGAGGCAGTCATGGGATGATGGGGACATGTTCTACCCTTATGTCACCACAGAGACAATCATGGGATAACGGGGACATATTCTACCCTTATGTCACCACAGAGACAATCATGGGATGACGGGGACATATTCTACCCTTATGTCACCACAGAGACAATCATGGGATGATGGGGACATGTTCTACCCTTATGTCACCACAGAGACAGTCATGTGATGACGGAGACATATTCTACCCTCATGTCACCACAGAGACAGTCATGGGATTACGGGGACATAGTCTAACCTTATATCACCACTGAGACAATGATGTGATTACGGGGACATATTCTACCCGTATGTCGCCACAGAGACAATCATGGGATGAGGGGGACATATTCTACCCTTGAGTCATCTTAGACAAACAATCATAGGATTTTGGGGAAACTATTTTACCCATATATCCCCACCTATAAACAAGCGTTAGGGGTTTATAACCTATTCTACAACAAAAGTGTCTCAGAAAAATAAGCCTGTGCTGGAGCCCTATTTCAACTAAAATCACGACCGGGAAAAATGCATAGGATGCTAGGGACTTATTCTACCCTGAAATCCCACAGAGGAAAACAAAGGAGCACTCGGGGCCCTATTCTTCTCTGAAATCAAGTAGAGACAAGCATAGAGCATTGGACTGGTGACCGACCGTGACATCCCTACAGGCAAATAACATTGGTTACGTGACCTTTTCAAACTTGAAATCACCTTGTAACGTTACAACTTCAGACCTGATTAGTTGTGTCTGTGCACTATGATACAACCAATATGATACGCACCATTGTTTGGCCATGAAAGGACATCGATTCTGGAGAAAGGAGTCATCTCAAAGTTGTGCGGAACAACAATGTGGGAGTGAATAATTGAACCACAATTATGTTATCTGTCGATTTATCAGTGTGTGAGATCAATCAATGCACCATCCCTCTGAAAGTGTTAGCAAAGCGAAGACGTATCACTTTACCCGCGTAGTCGCCACACATGCAATTAAAGCCACACAAATAATTCCTTTTAAAAAGCGGCAAAACCTGATACTCTTCACAAAAAAGAAACGCATAGGCGTTTTCAGCAGTTCATTTCCATATATTTTGACAGCACTCGTCATTGGGACATGTCCTATGTTTGAATCCCGTTAATCACGTCGTGGTTGTTATGTATTGCGCGCAAACCCATCCCAAAACGTGTTTGTAAACGTGCATGCAGAAAAAGTTTTCCACAAAATGCACGTGCAAAATACCAACCCAACTTCATTATTTTATTGCGAAATTTACGACGTAAACGAAGATTAAAAAATGCCAAGATTGAATGCTACTAATTGACGTTTGGAAGCAGGGGAGTCCCAGTCTGCCGTTGCAAGACACTTTAACGTCCATCACAGCACCATATCTCGATTATGGCATCGATATACCCGCTTCAATTCGACCCAAGATCGTTCCTGAAGTGGAAGACCAAGAGTCACCACTCCTGGTCAGGGCTCATTCACGCGGGTATTTCACCTACGTCACCGATTTGCTACAGCAACGGACACTGCAGGACAGGTTCCTGGTCTTCCGACCAAACCATCAGAAATCGTGTGAGAGAAGTGGGAATTCGAGTATATCGACCAAAAGTTGGACCTGTCCTGACACGACTACACCAACAAAGTTTCCAATGGTGCAGCAGGGTACAGGCATGGAACCTTGGTAACTGGCGACGCGTTTGGTTCAGCGATAAAGCGCGTTTCCTCCTGCAACGTCAGGGTAGAGTCGACACGAACGTTTTGCGCCGAACTGCGTTAGACAGGTGGACAGATTTGGTGGAGAGAGGAACGGTGTGGGGAGTCATGTCCTATACGGGTAGATCAGAGCTAGTGGTGGTTCAAGGCAATCTTACAGCAAATCGCTACATCTACCAAATCCTGCGACCTCACCTCCTCCCATTTTGTAACCGCCAGAGGGAGCTGTTTCAACACGACATCGCTCGACGCAAACGTCAATGTCCACCCCTGACCTTCCAAATCGCCTGATCTGAACCCGATCGAGCGTCTATGGGACGAACTTGATCGACCCGTCAGTAAAGGTCACCATCGTCCTCAGAAACTTGCATAACTTGCCAACGCGTTGCAGAAGGAATAACAAAGAATTCCTCAAGCTAAAATCCGGCGACTTGTGCAATCCCTTCTAAGGCGGTGTCGAGCAGTGACGGCTGCAAGGGGTGGTGTCACCAGGTACTGACCTGAACGCCCCCTCGTGTCCACACAATGTGCAGTGAGTGAACTGAATTAAAGCTGACCATGACAACAATACATATGTTCATCCGTGTGTCGAATTTCCTTCATCTATGTTCAAGTTTATATAGTCTCCCTGGTAAAACCAAATCCTATTTTAGTTCGTTACAACTGCAACTGCAATTCGGGTTGCGAGGGAAGAAATAGTTGGCCCAGGAGAAGCATGACATTCAAGAAATTGTTACGGGTGTTTTGTCCATTCAAACATTTCTGTCACCGTTGTTTTGTAAACGTAATAACACAAAAATTGTCTACTCACCAGCACCAGCTAACACCGCCAGAACCCAGAAAGCTCTCCTGAAGAAGCCCCGTTTTCCTACAAACCTGGACACCCCATGCATGCTCGTGCTTTCCGCGAAGTAATTGGTGAGGGAAGCAACCGATTCATGTCTATTGCTGTCCATTTTGTTCCCGTACAACTGGTCGCAGACTTACAAGTCTCCGGGTCGGTGTATAAACAATACTACTTCTCAAGCTTATTACGAAAACGTCATACTGAACCAGACAATGTAACACCATAGGCCCTCGCCGTACTATGAGGTGATGTCGTGCTAGGTAATGTTGTAGGGGGCAGTAACGACTGCAGCAACTCACACGGGGTAATTATGCAAGTAACTACCATCAAATAACACCATATATGGAGATGCATTCATTTGTGATTCGCTGATGCTCGGCAGTGTGAGCTTCGTGGTGTACTGATTGGCTGAATATCATTCTTGTACCAAACCAAGGCTCCTTCCACTAATCTTCGAAAGCCACAGTATTGTTTATTGACAACAAGGCGCATGGATACGTCTGCATCAATACAACAGACAAAACTATGATTTAAACCCGTCGGCCACAAAATGAGTGAACATTAAGTTTTAATGTGGAAGCCACAGATAGCAACCAAGCATGGTGTAATTGATATAAATACTGATTGGCTTTCGGTAATAACTGTGTTTGACTGGTAGTTTAGAAGTTGGTGATTAACAACAAAGACAAGATATGGATGACAACTTGTCTTTTCTATTATAATGTGCGTCAGGTCTATACATTCATAAAGCATCTTGTCGTTATTGGTACGGCATAAACCCATGCGGATCTCAAGTGCGTAACCTTGTATGCATTGTAGTGGTGGTCCGATTAATTGAAATAATCGAAGATTGGTCTCAGTGACTAAACGACCAAGCAATCGATCATGTTTTCTCATAATCTAACACAAACAATTCTAGAACACTTGTTTTCATTAACAGTATTTTTCACTAGGTTGGTTTTGTCTGTTACATTTCATGAGCACTGCAAGCTCGTTCCAAGTCATGACTGAATTTATCTTAAAGACTCTAAGAAATGTATGTTCCTCCATACTCTTAAATGACGCTAACCAATTATTTTCGATGATTGATCGGTTGTAATGAACCAATCATCAATTATGAGATTTTAACCAATTCCCAACACTAATGCATTGTGCTAGATTGATGACCGAAGCTGATGCATTCACCTGTGGAAACACATTCGTCAGGTGATTGTATTCTGTTATGTCCCAGGAAGAGACAACTGGCTATCAGTCACAGTTCAATTATAGAAAACGTTGCAAAAACTGCTTTCTTTGTGATAGTCAAGGAGCTTATGGGATTCCGTGCGAGTTTTTTGATGAAAGCAAATCATATATTCTTTTGTGTTTATATGTTAAAGGAGTTTAAAAAAATGTTTGGTTCCAATCTGAATATTGATGCAAACGCTATTTTTAGCTCAAAATCCAAGATGGACGCCCATATTTAACCGGGAACTGAAAAAGTTGCAAAAACTCGGAACAAAACAATGGTTTTAATATCAAATACCATGCATATTTGGTTACGGAATATATATCTCATATGCTGTTAGTCTCAAGATCTCTTTAGTTTGATTTTAGTCTTAAATTTACATAAAAGAGTTACTTTTAGCTCTAAAAGTTATAATGATGAATAAAAACCCGATTTCTTCACAAGGCATATATTTTGCATAGAACTAGTACAATATGAAAAAGGAATATACCTTTAACCCTGTTTATCAACTATAGAAGAGGTCTTTACATGAAACTGCGACCCGGAAATATAATCTTCAAAAAAAGAAACGCACAAGCCATTTTTTTAGAAGAATTTCTTGCGTTAGTTTAAGTGCAATTATTCCATGTAATCCCAATGGTAAAAAGGTGAAAATTCAAACGTCTATAGACAAAGCTTTTACTGTTGTGTTTCTGTTTAGTCCACATGATGGCGTCAAAGTCAGTTCTTTGTATGGCAACCATTGGCAGCAATTACTGCTCGGCACCGCCTGGATAAGTTCACGAAGTAGCTCTTATCATTGTAGGCGACTTCAATTTCCATTTTGACAACAAGGATAACCATGACACTAAACGAATACTTAATCTTCTTTACGTCCACAACTGTGTACAACTCGTGTCAGAGGCAAGCCACAGAGGTGGACACACTCTGGACTGGATAGTTACCCGTGCTTCAGACGCGTGTGTCAGTTGTGTATCAGTATAGGATCTACAGCCTCTGACCATTTCCATATCTTTGTGAGCTTGGACCTCTCAATACCCACTCCAAATGTGAAGATTACTCGCTGTAGGAACATGCGATCCCTGGATATGGATACTTTTAAAGACAATTTGCTAAACATCTGAAGAAATCAAGACTTGATTAGGAGGATAAAAAAAACTACAGGCCTGTTTCAAACTTAGCATTTATATCCAAACTCGTTGAACGTGCAGTCTCCAGTCGTCTCATGGGCCACCTTTCCTGACATAACCTCTATGAGGTGTTCCTATCAGCCTGCAGAGCACACCACAGCACAGAGACGGCTCTGCTGAAGATCCTGAATGACCTACGATGTGGTATTGACACAGGACAAGTGGCCCTGCTCACATTACTTGGCCAAAGCAGTGCCTTTGACACGATTGATCACCAGAGACTCCTCAAAAGACTTGATACAGAACTTGGATTCAGCTTTATCCTGGCTGGCATCTTATCTACAGGACAGGACTCAAACCGTTGTTGTTGGTGAGTCTGTGTCAACCGCATCTAGGCTTGAGTGCAGAGTCCCTCAAGGATCCGTGCTTGGTCCGATCCTCTCCACCCTCTACTCTGTTCCACTTGGCTCTGTTTTAGCAAACGTTAATCTTGACCACTTCTACGCAGATGTCACGCAGCTGTGGAAGCTTTTTCAACCAAACACAGAGTCAGTTAGAGCGTCTCTCTATCAGACATCAGACAGTTGCCAGAAGATATTCATGGATGTCATCAAATGCCTTGAAATTAAATGAAGAGAAAACAAAGTTCATTCTTCTGGGACAGGTTGGAAAACGCAAGCAGTGTGATGTTACTAGTGTGTGTGTCTGTGGAGCAATCATTCCTCTTTCTTCCACTGTCATCGATCAAGGTCTAAGTATGACAGAACACGTCAAGTATGTTACTAAAACTTGCTACTCCCATCTCCATAATATCAAAGGCCAGACCGTTCTTACCAAAGATGCCTCATAAACTCTCTGCCTCAGCCTAGTCACATCTCGTATGGACTACTGTAACAGCCTTTTGGCCGGATCTCCACCTTGTGTCACTGACAACTCCCATGCATATAGAATATTCACCTTCATTGGCTGCCCGTGAAAAACAGAATCTCCTTCAAACTATTCTGTCTCGCATACCAGTGCATGACTAACACGACTCCAGTCTACCTCTCCGATCCTCTTCAGGCTTATGCACCATCTAGATCTCTCAGATCAGGGAATAAACACCTACTTGTTATCACCCAAAGTCAAACAAGCTCTCCTGTCCTGCTGATAAAAAAAGATTTCTCCCCACATTTATTTGTATATATTTCTTTTCAAAGATTATAACCATTTTAGAATGATCCGATCCGATGACTTGAAAATTATTTCAAGGGATTTAATTGAGAGAGTGTGAAGCCGAAAATAGTGTTTTCTCCCCATCCTTTCATTATATTCTTATCTATTTTCATAGAAATCTGCTTTTAGAAGAAAAACTTCAAGCGTAATAATAAGAAATTGATAAATCATAATTTGATATTGACCAACTACATTTTGAAATAAGGATTGCTCCCTTACTTACTCTCACCAAACAAAATAAACATCTCTTTTTTGTTTCCTACATAACTGTTCTTTAATAACTTGATTTACATTGAGTTGATGAAATGAAGCAATCATATACTTACAAAATGCACAAAACCTACATCTGCTTAAATTCGTCTGCTAGCTGCCATTTTGAGAGAGGGAGTGTTCATTATAAAAAAAATTAAATTTAAAAAAAATATATTTTGGGGTTTTCTTTTAATAAAATATTTCAGGAAATAGAGAAACACACTTGGATAACGTTAATAGCCTCAACTTTAAATATTCAACTCTCCCATTATGACCTTCTGACCTTTTAGCAACCTTTTCCGCAAACATTTTGTACAGTGCTCAAAAGTACTATTTGCACCATATTTCAACTTGGAACCAAACTTTTTATTTAACTTGCTTTCATCACAAACCTTCCACGGGACTTGAATACTGTACCCACCAGACTATGAGGGGAGGTGGTGTAGCCTGGAGGGTAAAGCGTTCGCTCGTCACGCCCGGGCTCGATTCCCTACATGGGTACAATGTGTGAAACCCATTTCTGGTGTCCCCCCGTCGTGATATTGCTGGAATATTGCTAAAAGCGGCGTAAAACCCAACTCTCACTCACTCACTTTCTTTGTGATTTGATTTGATTTTTTCGGTAAACATGTGTCGGCAGAGAAGCTCAAACCTGCATCGTATGATTCAAGGACACGTAATAGTGAAAACAATAGTACGATGTGAAAAGAACTAATAAATATTTTAAAATAGTTGTCTCATGGTAAAACGCTTTGCTATAATATGTTGTTGTGTGGTTGTGTAATTCAGTGTTGTAAAACAGTGTTGCAATAGTATTACATTGTTTCTGATAAGATTCAGTAGGGCAGTTAAAATTCAGTGGAGGGATACGGTGTGACATGCTTTAGACTCTGGAAGATTCTAGAACAGCATAGACCTATCCAGTATGAAATGGAAAGTTACTAAAATTCTGTTGGGGTCAAGCGCATGTCTCAATATGTCAAGATCACGGACTGTGTGAAGGTCATATTGCATTGATTTCTTTGCTGGTGTCATACTAAATTCTTTTGCATAGAAATCTGGGTTATCTTAATTCAGTTTTTAAATCGGCACATAACAAAGGTGTCTGCTGTGTACCGGTGTATTCCCAGAGTGGTCCCCTGTCTATTACGTAACAACCAAATTCAGGGGCCACTCCGGGACAACTCGTTAGGAAGGTACCGGTGTATTCCCAGAGTGGTCCCCCTGTCTATTACGTAACAACCAAATTCAGGGGCCACTCCGGGACAACTCGTTAGGAAGGTACCGGTGTATTCCCAGAGTGGTCCCCCTGTCTATTACGTAACAACCACATTCAGGGGTCCACTCCGGGACAACTCGTTAGGAAGGTGTGAACGTGGGGGCCAATGTGGGACAACTTATTAGTTGTCAAAACAAAGAGTTAATCTGCTACTGTGAGTAGAAGGTGACTGCTGAGGCTGTTAGCATGTCATCATAACTTCTATGAGAAAAGAGCCAGAGAGGAATTCATCAGCATCCCACAGAACAAGAAAGAAAGGAACTACTGACAGGTTCAGCAAACGCAACACCACTAGAAGTTGGTACAAATCTTAAGCTCTTTCACAGTGTGAAGTCGAGTTTGTACAGACAACGTGCCAAGAAAGTTCCACAGACACCGCAACCAGGAACAGATATACAGCTAGATGGTGAATGGACAGAGACTATTTCTGGTGATGACTTTCTGCTCATAGACGATCTTCAAGAAAGTAGTAGAATTCTTGTATTTGCTACTGTTGATAACCTGCAAAGGCTGTGCAAGAACGATACCGTTTCCATGGATTGGATTAGGAGAGGCCAGTGCGCGAACACTTAAGTGTTCAGGGGCTACTCTGGGAAGGGTCCTTAACAAGGCCTGAAAACTCAGGGGCCACTGTAGGAAGGGCCACTCCGGGCATAAATCTGTGTACCATCGTTTTTCCTATTGCTATGTTCATGGTATAGCAATTATAGCAACCTTTGAAATCTAAACAAAATGAGATAAACATGTACATAAAGCGGAAATACGTAAACATACACTAGGGCTTCTTTGAGTGTTAGAAGTTAGGAAGCTGGGAAGTACAAAATTGACAAACTTTATGGATAACAACTTCTTTATTACGACAGTGCGACGTTTCGATACAGATTCTTGTACCGTTGCCTAGCAGGAATGTAACATACACTGGTGGCAAAGTATATATACTGAGTGTAACTACCCAGCCCAAATAGTCCACAAAACCATTGCTGTTACCCTGTCACCTCCCGCCGATAGACCCAAGCCTGATTCAGCCCCCATCAAGATCTCTATTCCCTACTTTGGTCAACCATCACACCAAATCAGCCGACTCCTACAACAACAAGCAGGCATCGATACCACCTTCTCGTCATCCTCCAGCCTCAACAACCTGCTCCATGCTAACTGAAGAAAACACCCAACTCTCGACAACAAAAACCCGAAATGTGTGATTTACAAAATAAACTGTGATTGTGGACAGAGTTACATAGGCGAAACCTCCCGGCCTATCAACACCCGGGTGAAAGAACACCAGACCTCCGTCACCAAGTCCGACAGCAAATCAGCCATCTCTGATCACATCCATTCGAACCCTGATCACCACATAAACTGGACTGACATCACCATTCTGGCCAACAACCAAAAAGGACTTCACCAAACGAAAACTCACCGAAGCCATTCATATCAAACGCCATAAGCCTACCGTCAATCGAGATCAAGGATATTACATTCCATCTGCTTATGATGCACTCCTCCACCAAACCCAATCAGCTGTATAAACATCTCCTCCTTGTTTAAACTACCCCCATTTTCATTTGTACATCTCTGGCTTCCATGCCTTCCCCCATTGTCTACCCACTGGCTTCATCACTTCTAAGCCCACCCTGTTGTGTTAATTACCTTCCTATCTTGTTTTCCTTTGCTACACTCAGTATATATACTTTGCCACCAGTGCATGTTACATTCCTGTTGACAACGGTACAAAATCGGTATCGAAACGTCGCACTCTCATAAAAAAAGAAGTTGTTATCCATAAAGTTTGTCAATTTTATACACTAGGGCTGTTGCTGTGTGTATTTCTGCATGAAAATATCATGTCTCTTAATACCGGAGGCATTCTTATTGTTATTTAAGTAACCTTTACCAACCATTGAGCAGTTTACTTTTATCAGGGCGCATGTTAAAAGCAGGCTTCGGAACCATGCTTTTCTTTTAAACAGCTTTACTCTTTAAACGGAACATGTATTGTTTACGTTTGACAAACAATGCAGCGTTCGGGTTGAGATCTATTTGTCTCTGAATTATGAAAACAACATGTGTTTGTTGTGAGGTTGTTCCCAGTATTTGGACAGCATCGCATAAACGCAACCATCATCAACAATAGCGTGCACCTGCACGTGGACACATCAACTGTGACGTGTGATTGTTTCTCAATTGTATTCAGTCTCGTCTTTGTGTTCGTCAAGTAAACGTCTCTTATTTGTACATCTGTGTTGCGTGTTATGTGGACCTGAAGACCTTGCATTGTAATAAAAACAAACATTGTTATAGCAGGATATATATGTGTGATGAAACAACGGGCAACATGCATATACGCCCATATAAATAATATAATGTTCTTCAGTTGACATTGGTGTAGTTAATGCCTGTGGCTTATCGACCCTATCGTGTTGTCGTAATGATTACTTCTGATAAATCATGCAATACAGTAGAGAACCAGTGCAACATCAAAACAAAAAATGTTTTGGGGTTTTGCACTGATCTGAATACAGGGACAGATACAAGGTATAAATTTCAACTGGTGATGCGGGCACAAGAATCTGCATAGGGATCTCTTCGTGACTGCCACCTGTCAGTTTCTAGATGAATCAAGTGAGATATAGACAGGGAGAGCGAATACAGGATGCTAGTGTATCCGAACATGACCTCTATATAGCTGGGAAGGGGGCCCAGTCATTACTGTGGGTGGGATCAGTAACGATGGAAGAACACATCTCTATGTTGATATTTCAACAGATGGACACAATTATACGTATTACTTGTGTAATCCTCATATGTTAATCTATGTCGCCTTCTCGAAACTGAAAGACAGCGTCATTTATGACGAGGTGGATAAGGAGCACTATTTGGGTGATTCTCGGATTCGAACCCACTATCACGTGATCTGCAGACTCAGGTACGCATCTCCACAGACGTTGGAGGATCTGGGCATTGGGCAGTTCTAACGAAGTGGCTGAAATGCAATGGATTTTGTTGAAGGTCTGCCGATCCCAACACTAACATCTCAATAGGCATTATTAGAAGCACGACACTACTGTTAAAAGCGAAGAAATGCAATACAATAGCTAGTGCCTAACATAAATGTAAAATGTAATCCTAAACCGGAAGTTAAAAGTTTCAATAGTAGATTAAAACATTATCAACTCTCTGGACGTACAAACCGAATCATGAGTTTCATTAACCTATACAGACAATGACCTACTTTTCAGCCGATCCGAATTTTCTCGTATGGAAGTGAAAAGAGACACCACAAACTATGGTTACACTGAATTTCAATTCCTTGTTTCATAAGAAATTGTATTTACACGTTAATTTTAATTATAAACTTTAATAACATAGTATTTCTATATTTTATGGGGAGGTGTAGGCAGCATGACCTTAACTAAGACGTCAGACTGCCCCTGTTTCATGAGGTCGTAAAATGAGTCACAAGTCATCTGGCTCCGTGGTTACACCTGATATGTATGTTTTGCGCTTATTCAATGTAGTTCTGTAACGCACAATGTGATTGATATAATATCAAGTTCGTACCAGACCGCCAGACAGAGCCTCGTTTTGAGATTTCCACGATTTCCAGATTTCCGTTTGTCAGAGCACGTTGTACGATAGAGCACGCTGCACGACGTGTTTGCAAGGATTAGAAGGAGCATAGTGTTGCAATATACAAGTGCTTAGATGTATCAAGTAATACTGATTAATATTTATGCATCCAGTTGAAAGAATTGGTCTCAAAATCCTGGACTGGTTATTGTAATAAGTTGCGCAGTAGGACGGAACCCAGTCAACAGGAAACGAGACTGTTGTGTAATCAATGTTTTGACTTGTGGGTTTTCATCTTGGCTGGCTGGCTGGCTGAGCATGAACACACAAACGTTTTGGCAACATCATGCCAAGGTTGTACATTGGTAACGTTAGTAGATACAACGTTAGTAGATTCTTTCTTCGCTATACATCTACTATACAGCTTCAGGAAACAACACGACCAAAACATGCAAATTGACGAAGTGAATTTCTGCTTTGTTTCTTCTGTACTGATCACAACTGCTAGAACTATTCAATTAAATTCTTAACGTTAAATAGATTGTTAAGACGACGTAAAGTAGGTTGGCATTAATTAACTTTAACCTTGTAACGACGTAAAAACTGACGCATCACAACGTCAGGCCACAACGTTGTGACAACGTAAATGGGAGTCCACAGAATAACGTTGGGCCAACGTCTAATTTCTAGCTGGGCGGTGGCCGTCACCTTTAGTCTATGTAGCTTCTGTTTGGTCTGAAATTTGCTCGATTCATTAGTCTACATACCTAGAAGTAAACTTAACTTCTTAATACACTGAATTAGAGTTCACCTTGCATCTAAATAAGTAAGATTACCATATATATTGCAGTGTCTTACTGTTCACTTTACATGGCATTACCTCAGAGGCGACGAACAGATTACACAGACAAATGTGAACACTGTCCCCAAAATATAACTGAAAGGGATAAACTATTGAATGGAGCATAGATAATCTCATGTGTACATTCATAATGCTGACAGGTGATACCATGACCAATAGGAATTTATTACCTTCAAAAACCTTATAAGCAGTAATATAGTTGCGGGATGGTGTGCGGCTATCTACCCGAGAACTACTTTCACATGCTACTTCCATTGTGGGAGTCAGATGAACACATGTCACGTCAATTTGGTTTAGTCTATTAAATGAAAGTTACTGAAATGTATGGGGAAAAGGTCTTTTGTAACCTTTTTAAAAATCTGGCATCGAAAAGTACACAGTCGGAATTGTATTTGTCAAACACTGATCTGATAATTTTACGAAGTTATTTACAGTCCATGACGACATGAATGATTATCCTTTCTCTGGAGTTGAAGATAACATGTGCTGATACTGAATTATCACGAGACTCCGAGCACGAGTGACAAAATATGGGAAACCATTTCTCACTTTGGTAAATCGGCTGCATATGGCACGAATTTTACATACACCATTGTACCATATTTAGAGTTGATTATTTATTTTATTCATCATACTCTCCTGAAGACTGGGCTTTTTTACCGTCCCCAAAACAAGGTTCATGAACGATACAAATAACTGTAGAGGCATAGTGATGTCAAGAGTGAGTGAGTTTAGTTTTACGCCGCACTCAGCAATATTCCAGCTATATGGCGGCGGTCTGTAAATAATCGAGTCTGGACCAGACAATCCAGTGGTCAACATCATGAGCATCGATCTGCGCATTTGGGAACCGATGACATGTGTCAACCAAGTCAGCGAGCCTGACCACCGATCCCGTTAGTCGCCTCCTACGACAAGCATGGGTTACTGAAGGTTCATTCTAACCCGGACCTTCACGGGTTAGTGATATCAAGAATCTCTAGCAGAGAAGTACTCGTTTGTGAATGATATACATGAACAGGTGCTAGTGATATCAAGATTCTCTAGCAGAGAAGTACTCGTTTGTTAATGATATACATGAACAGGTGCTAGAGATATCAAGAATCTCTAGCAGAAGTACTCGTTTGTTAATGATATACATGAACAGGTGCTAGTGATATCAAGAATCTCTAGCAGAGAAGTACTCGTTTGTTAATGATATACATGAACAGGTGCTAGTGATATCAAGAATCTCTAGCAGAAGTACTCGTTTGTTAATGATATACATGAACAGGTGCTAGTGATATCAAGAATCTCTAGCAGAGAAGTACTCGTTTGTTAATGATATACATGAACAGGTGCTAGTGATATCAAGAATCTCTAGCAGAGAAGTACTCGTTTGTTAATGATATACATGAACAGGTGCTAGAGATATCAAGAATCTCTAGCAGAAGTACTCGTTTGTTAATGGAATACATGAACAGGTGCTAGAGATATCAAGAATCTCTAGCAGAGAAGTACTCGTTTGTTAATGAAATACATGAACAGGTGCTAGAGATATCAAGAATCTCTAGCAGAGAAGTACTCGTTTGTTAATGATATACATGTTAATTCACCTCCATGATAACCAACACTGTAATTATTCACATACGCTCTTTATCTGTCATGTCACCTTGTATACACGCTCACTCGCTTATACCCGGGAATTACCCATAAGCCCCATAGCTACGCTGTAACATGCGCCGAGCAGAGTTCATAGCAGACGACATCAACATTCATTATAATGTCCTTTTTTTGTGTGTTGTGAAAATATTAAAACTATCACAAATTGAATTTACGTTTAAAGCTTGAAGCTCTTTTTTTGATTTTTAAAATGAGTTAAAAGTCAATCCCACAGTGAACATATACATCAGAGTTGAAGCACACCAGTTTGTAGCACATTCAAGAGTTGGAGACCAGACGCTCCTCTCTTCGTCATGCTGTTAGCTAACTGTTCATGTCCAGGAACCCACTTCACAACGCTGACTTCTCTGGTCTGAAGAGACTGTTGAACAGCAGCTATATCCAGCCTCAGACGCCTGTCATCGACAAGCTTAGTGGAGTGGATGGCCTCCACTACACTCTTGTTATCTACATATGCACACACAGGTATCACATCACTAATGCCAGACACCTCTTCCAGCATTTTTCGCATATACACCGCTTCCTCTAAACCCTCCTGAAGACTGAGAGTTTCAGCTGCAATCGTGGATCTCACTACTCTCTTGATCTTCCCAGCGTGCCAAGCTAAGGGACAACAGCAATTGTTTTCACCAAGAAGAAACACAATGTAGGCACCTACACTACCTACTCCATCACACACATTAGCATGTGCTGCATCAGTGAACACAACTATCTTCCAGCTGGAAGCATTGCCGATATTCCGGAACACAAGCTTTGCTTCATTTTCTTTCAGCTTTCTGATCACCTTGATTGCTCTCAACAAGTCTTCTACTGTACCCTTCTTGAACTTGGTGCTGAGATCAATCATTTCAAAAGCAATGTCAGGACGACAACCTTGAACAACCCAGTTGATTCTGCCAACCATCTGTCTCAATACCGTATGTTCTTTCACAGTTAGATTTTCAGCTTTTTGTGATTTTCTTTGAGGTGACACATTGTCGAACTCTAAATCTTGCACATATTCATTCTGATCTAGCACAATAGCACCAGGATTCTGTGTGATCTGAAAACCAACATATTTGAATTGTCCACTCTCCCTCTTCCCAGCTTTGAAATACTGAACTAACTGCGCTATGATGTTGTCAAAATGAGGTTGTCCACAGTGTAAGAAATCGTCAACATGACAAGCAATCATTCCTATGTGACATCCACCATATTTCATGTAAAACAATGCTGGGTCATACACTGACTGAATACATCCCAGCTGCAGTAGGCGATCTCTCACACTCTGGTAAAACTGTCTTGCAGCATCATTCAGTCCATACAGACAGTGCTTTAGCTTCCACAGTTTGTCGTCAGCTACACTAGCGTCCTTTGGGGGGGATAATATACACATCTCTGTCTAAAGCTTTTCCTTGAAGAAATGCAGACTTAATGTCTGTGGTCTTGATGTCCCAGTTTTGCCATACTGCAAGAGTTAAAAAACATTCGTAATGCACTCTTACTGACAGTTGGCGAGTCTCTATCAAAGACACCATCTTCCTCAAATCCCCTAGCCACTAGCCTTGCTTTAACTTTATCACCCTTCTGACATATTACCCATCGAGTGGAAATACAAGGCTGTCCACAATTTTGAACTTCTTCACATGTATCAAACTCTCGTAAACGTCCAAGCTCTTCACATTTCGCCTTCACACAATCAATATCACCATGTCTTGATCTTGGAATAGTCACCACGTTAACATCATGGACTATCACTTTCATCCAGTCATGCACTTTGTCAAGGTTCACACTTGTCACAGTTTCTCCATCACCTGCACATATGTTGAACACATTCTTATTTCGCCCAGACACTTTGCCTCCTCTACTCACAACCGTAGCTACCACCCAATCATCTTCTGATGTGTCTTTGAACTGTATCTTGTCATCCTTCTTCAAACTGATTTTACTTCCCTTGGCTTCATCCATGTTTGTTGTTTCATCCGTCATGTTATCCACTGCCTGTGCCTTAGTCTCATCATCTTGAGAGTTTTCATTCGACATGTGTCCTGCAATCATTTCTGAAAGCTGCATGTCCAGTCTGTCCCCTTCAAATCCATGACCTCTTACACTGTTGCGCTGCAGCTGGTTCTCTCTCTCTTCAGTGTTCCCATCACACTTAAATTCCAGTCCTGATTTTATCAGTCTATTTGGTGACACTCTAACAAACACCCCGCCGTGTCGAACAAACACAACTTTTCCATCTTGGAACACAACCTTGCCTGGACCTAACCACTTTTCACTGCCATCACGTTTGTAATACACCAAATCACCATGATGGTATATTTCCTCCGAGGCTCTAATTTTGCAACGCAGAGCTCTTCGGATCCTTTCATTTGCTTCTGAGGCGATAAATGCTTTCCTCGCTGCATGCAAAGCGTTCAGATGTTCAGCAAATGACTCACTTCTTGTCACACCGTCAAGTGCTGGGACCGTTTCACTCATGATGTTTGGCAAGTTTGGATTCTTCCCAAACACTAACTGGTAGCTACTGAAACCATGCCACATTTGCAAAGCATTGCGAGCCATATTCGCCCAACACAGGAGTATATCAAGAGGTGTTCCTGGGCACTGTTCCTCCATTCTAGCAAGCATCATATCAGTCACTGAGTGGATTCTCTCACATAGTCCGTTCTGAAATGGGCTTTCCGCAGCAGTTGTGTGAACTCGGATGTTCAGTATACTAGCCACCTCTCTTATCTCCTCGGCATTGAACTCCCCTCCATTGTCTGTCAGGATACTCTGCATCACTCCGAATCCAGCTCCTACCCAGTGCGTCATAATCTTGTCAATCACTTCACTTGGTGTTTTCCGAGTAATGAAGGCAGACACAGTTAATCTAGACCACATGTCCACTAAATGCAAAATCCATCCATTTCTCCACTTCTTTAAGTCCATAGCAACTGTCTCGTTGAATTGCGATGCCATTGGTAGTGCAACAGCAGGTCTGGCTGGTGTTCTTGTGTAAATCTTACATAACTGACACCGCTCATAAATTGCATGGACAGTGTCCCGGAACTCTTCTCTCCAGACCCCAGCATCCTTAAGAAGGGCCACAAGCTTTCTCTCTGGAGGATGAGCAAACTGTCTGTGTAACTTCAAGAGAGTCTTGTACCGTTCATCTTTGTCGAGTTTGTGAAGCAGCACAGCATGAACTTCTTCAATTGGTATTTGCTCATTCTTGTCAATTGGAATGCAGTAGTGACCCGATGATGTATAGTTCAAATTCACTTTCTGTCCAAGAATTTCTGCTGTATCATTCCCAAGATCCAACTTGATTCGTGCCTCCTTCATAGCATGTATTGATAGTAGTAATGGTATATCAGAATCCACAACATCTGTTCTAATACTGATGGCTTTTCCAGCCATCACAGCAGGTATTTCATAATATCCCAGTGACTTCAGCATCTCACCACCTCCAAACTTGAACACTTTTACACCATCGCAAACTGTCACTTTTTCTTTGTCAACTTGATCCAGAGACTCTATGTATCCACTAAGCCATGTTCTGCCGCACACTGTACTCGAACATGCACTGTCCAAAACTGCACATGATCTAGCATCATTGCCTAACTGAGCCAAACCTGCCTTGATACTTCCAGTGAACAGCACCACTTGTTTTTCTGTCTGTACTGGTTCACCTTCAGTATAGTTGACTCTTGATGACATGTTTTCATAGCTGTGAGGACAATGTGCAATTAGATGTCGGAATGAACCACATGCAAGACAAGTTAAAGTTCTACCATTTGCACCAATAGGGTTCATAGCTCGATCTGACTGTCCACGACCTCTCCAAGTACTTCCTCTTCCTCTGCCATTACCAAATCCTCTTGGTCTGAAATATCTGCCACGAGATCTGCCAGACTGACTAAAATATGTTACTTCTTCTTGAGCCACGAAGGCTGGTTCCACCTTAATATTCGCAAATGCTGCTGAGCTTGAACCACCACCTGCCTGCTGACCGAGGAATTTCTTCAGTGAAACCTTAGCTTGATCATACAAATCTTCCTTTTTAGTATAGTCCATGCCTGTCATAACCAACATTTTCTCTTCTTTGTTTATCTTTGCACGTTTGAGTAACTTGAAAGCAAGAATCTCTTGTGGAAGACTCATTCCCTTTCTCAAAATCTTGTTGTATCTTTGATCAAATTTTGAAATAAATTCATTAATTGACTGTCCAGATTCACGTTCATAGTCCTCAAAATCTTCAAATTTATCCAAACTATCTGCCAGGTCATCTTTCCCCAAATTTTTATCCAAAAACGTCAACAAGGTATTGAAACCATCTTCTTTCTTCAAATCAGCAAGATTGATGTTATCAAACACTTTCTCACGTATACCAATCTCGTTTTCAGGCAAAGACAGAGCTAAGACGATACCTTGTTTCTCTTTCTTTAAGTCAGTAACTTCCCGCCATGCCAGCAGTTCCTGCTTGTAACGCTCGTAACTCTTAGTAAGGTTGAAATCCGGAGGGTTGATTCTCACAGCCATGGTACGAAATGTTCCACTTCTGTACAGTGAATATACTTTGTCCCGCTACCGAGTCCAGTTTTCGATCATGTAAACAATGGAATAACTTCGTTCAACTACAGAGTTAATTGTTCAGATTGATAATTGTCGTTTTCACTGAAGATGTCACTATGCAACTGAATTCCATTCATCACATTATTTACTGGCAGAATACAACCGAACGCACATTTCACTTGTCCAACTTGTCCATACTTCGTCAAGGTTCAATCAGTAACTTCAAACTTCATACGGTGTAACTCACAAGATATACAGTCAATACGCTTGCCACAATGATTAGAATATGCAAACCACGCTCTGCTACCACTGTTAATTCACCTCCATGATAACCAACACTGTAATTATTCACATACGCTCTTTATCTGTCATGTCACCTTGTATACACGCTCACTCGCTTATACCCGGGAATTACCCATAAGCCCCATAGCTACGATGTAACATGCGCCGAGCAGAGTTCATAGCAGACGACATCAACAATTTCTAGCAGAAGTACTCGTTTGTTAATGATATACATGAACAGGTGCTAGTGATATCAAGAATCTCTAGCAGAAGTACTCGTTTGTTAATGATATACATGAACAGGTGCTAGTGATATCAAGAATCTCTAGCAGAGAAGTACTCGTTTGTTAATGATGTACATGAACAGGTGCTAGTGATATCAAGAATCTCTAGCAGAGAAGTACTCGTTTGTTAATGATATACATGAACAGGTGCTAGAGATATCAAGAATCTCTAGCAGAAGTACTCGTTTGTTAAGGATATACATGAACAGGTGCTAGTGATATCAAGAATCTCTAGCAGAAGTACTCGTTTGTTAAGGATATACATGAACAGGTGCTAGTGATATCAAGAATCTCTAGCAGAGAAGTACTCGTTTGTTAATGATATACATGAACAGGTGCTAGTGATATCAAGAATCTCTAGCAGAGAAGTACTCGTTTGTTAATGATATACATGAACAGGTGCTAGTGATATCAAGAATCTCTCTAGCAGAAGTACTCGTTTGTTAATGAAATACATGAACAGGTGCTAGAGATATCAAGAATCTCTAGCAGAGAAGTACTCGTTTGTTAATGATATACATGAACAGGTGCTAGTGATATCAAGAATCTCTAGCAGAAAGTACTCGTTTGTTAATGATATACATGAACAGGTGCTAGTGATATCAAGAATCTCTAGCAGAGAAGTACTCGTTTGTTAATGATATACATGAACAGGTGCTAGTGATATCAAGAATCTCTAGCAGAGAAGAACTCGTTTGTTAATGAAATACATGAACAGGTGCTAGAGATATCAAGAATCTCTAGCAGAGAAGTACTCGTTTGTTAATGATATACATGAACAGGTGCTAGTGATATCAAGAATTTCTAGCAGAAGTACTCGTTTGTTAATGATATACATGAACAGGTGCTAGTGATATCAAGAATCTCTAGCAGAAGTACTCGTTTGTTAATGATATACATGAACAGGTGCTAGAGATATCAAGAATCTCTAGCAGAGAAGTACTCGTTTGTTAATGATATACATGAACAGGTGCTAGAGATATCAAGAATCTCTAGCAGAAGTACTCGTTTGTTAATGAAATACATGAACAGGTGCTAGAGATATCAAGAATCTCTAGCAGAGAAGTACTCGTTTGTTAATGATATACATGAACAGGTGCTAGAGATATCAAGAATCTCTAGCAGAAGTACTCGTTTGTTAATGAAATACATGAACAGGTGCTAGAGATATCAAGAATCTCTAGCAGAGAAGTACTCGTTTGTTAATGATATACATGAACAGGTGCTAGTGATATCAAGAATCTCTAGCAGAAGTACTCGTTTGTTAATGATATATATGAACAGGTGCTAGTGATATCAAGAATCTCTAGCAGAGAAGTACTCGTTTGTTAATGATATACATGAACAGGTGCTAGTGATATCAAGAATCTCTAGCAGAGAAGAACTCGTTTGTTAATGAAATACATGAACAGGTGCTAGAGATATCAAGAATCTCTAGCAGAGAAGTACTCGTTTGTTAATGATATACATGAACAGGTGCTAGTGATATCAAGAATTTCTAGCAGAAGTACTCGTTTGTTAATGATATACATGAACAGGTGCTAGTGATATCAAGAATCTCTAGCAGAAGTACTCGTTTGTTAATGATATACATGAACAGGTGCTAGTGATATCAAGAATCTCTAGCAGAGAAGTACTCGTTTGTTAATGATATACATGAACAGGTGCTAGTGATATCAAGAATCTCTAGCAGAGAAGTACTCGTTTGTTAATGATATACATGAACAGGTGCTAGAGATATCAAGAATCTCTAGCAGAAGTACTCGTTTGTTAATGATATACATGAACAGGTGCTAGTGATATCAAGAATCTCTAGCAGAGAAGTACTCGTTTGTTAATGATATACATGAACAGGTGCTAGTGATATCAAGAATCTCTAGCAGAAGTACTCGTTTGTTAAGGATATACATGAACAGGTGCTAGTGATATCAAGAATCTCTAGCAGAGAAGTACTCGTTTGTTAATGATATACATGAACAGGTGCTAGTGATATCAAGAATCTCTAGCAGAGAAGTACTCGTTTGTTAATGATATACATGAACAGGTGCTAGAATATCAAGAATCTCTAGCAGAAGTACTCTCGTTTGTTAATGATATACATGAACAGGTGCTGCTGGTGATATCAAGAATCTCTAGCAGAGTAGTACTCGTCTGTTAATGATATACATGAACAGGTGCTAGAGATATCAAGAATCTCTAGCAGAGAAGTACTCGTTTGTTAAGGATATACATGAACAGGTGCTAGTGATATCAAGAATCTCTAGCAGAAGTACTCGTTTGTTAATGATATACATGAACAGGTGCTCGTCATATCCAAAATCTCTAGCAGAGAAGTACTCGTTTGTTAATGATATACATGAACAGGTGCTAGTGATATCAAGAATCTCTAGCAGAGAAGTACTCGTTTGTTAATGATATACATGAACAGGTGCTAGTGATATCAAGAATCTCTAGCAGAGAAGTACTCGTTTGTTAATGATATACATGAACAGGTGCTAGTGATATCAAGAATCTCTAGCACCTGTTCATGTATATCATTAACAAACGAGTACTTTTGGTGGTGGCGCGTGGTCCTGTGCTCCAAGCTCAGGTCACAAATCGGTGAAGTTAAGCAGCGTCGAGCTCGGAGAGTCCTTGGATGGGTGACCGTGTTTGGCAGCTTGACTCCTGAGAGTTTCTAGGACTTCAGTCCTGCCCCACAACGTAGCACATGTGACACATGTGGTCTCACCTTAGGCAAGTGAGTTTGTTTAACTTTGTCTCTGTTCACCCAGCAGGAAAATGGGTACCCGGTGGAAAAAAGTCATATGACTATAACCTTCTAGCGCCTAACAGGCAGCTTGGGTTATCCGGGGTAATAATGGTGCCTTGATTGTTAGCGCTATGAGCATACCTAGTGTGGAGTTTGGCGCTATATAAATGGACACATTATTATTATTATTACTTCTCAAGCTTTTGGGAAGACTAGTGAGCCTGGTTTGAGAACAGGATAATCGACCTTTGATATAAATGTTGCAAACCAGAGTACAAAGTACTTTGCAAAGAAGGATGGTAAATCCACAATCTTTGTATATGTTACTAAAGCCTTTTATTCTGGTAGCAAAAATGAATTGTGGTCACCTTTCAAAATTTGATATCTAATGTGCCGTACTTCTCAGAATGTAAAACGTTGCCTGTGAAATAAGACATCTGTGAAGGCAATACTGGCGTGAAACAAAGGTGGGTTTATATATTCTCCTTGTTTAACCATGAATTCGCTGTTAATGATTAGAAAGTGTTTGTCATTTTCGTCAGAAACGTCAGTAGAGTTGTGGACAAATACTGCTGAATGCTACCTGTTTTCAAACTGCTAATATTGGGTACACATCGCTCCATGGTCAAGTGCATGTGCATCTACAAGACGTTTAAACGGTCATTATGATCTGCATGCCAACAACAGATGGTGGTGCCACAAGTCCGGACAAACGGTGTATGAATGTAACATTATCAGGAATGGGTCTACGAGCGAGCACCGTAACCACTGAGCTACCCCTTCCGCGTTCTCCTCATTAGGTCAGTGTTTATACAGTTACTAGGTAACGACAGGGTATACTATCACATAAGAAGCAATCAAATTCTAACAAATGCCGTACCAGGTACCTGCCGCTCGACTATTAACTCCTCACAAAGTCTTACCCTCTTCGATAAAAATGAAAACTATCACCAATCGATCATCATATTTTTATTCCCTCGTATGTGAATCTGAGACTGGTCACATACATAATATCGACATCAGGTTCCTCTACTTTTTTAAGAGTATATATAGAATCTTTAAAGGTGTCTGAAGACATTTTGCTATATTCAGCTGATTTACCATGTTTAAAGTGAGAAATGCTGTTCCTTGTTTTATCAATCGGAGTCTCGAGTATGCCTCGTGAGCTTGGCTTTACGCCGCTTTTAGCAATATTCCAATATCACAGCAATATCACGGCGGTGGAAACCATAATGGTGGTACACATGAAGGAAATCGAACCCGGGTATTTGGCGTGACGAGAGATCGACTTACCCCCTCGGCTACCACGTCGCCCCAAACCGTAGAGTTACGCTGCTGTTGTAATCATCCGTATTATCAGGTGTCCGGACAAACGGATCATGGTAACCGTGTATGTCGTTTTGCAGTGGATTCGTCAGGTGTCCGTACATGTAACTCATGGTCACAAGTAAGTCTGTGCAATAATCGTCCGTATTTACAAGAATCCGTACGAACGAGTACGGAGCATTCTATTTATACGGTAATCGTCCGGAATGTGGAGTTTCTGTAAAATGTGTGAAACTTCGCCGAATATGAAGAGATAGTAAGTGGATTTAAATAAAACATCTTCCATTTTAATTTCTATTCCATATAACCATAGGATATAGTGTCGTCCGTTTAAATAGGTTTCACAATTATACATGAAATGTCATATTTGCACATTAATTCTTTAGTCACAGGATTGCAGAACCAACAGACGCCAGTAGCCATGTTAAACGTATTGCGACATACAGAAAACCATTTAGCGGTGAGATATAAGCTCATGTCCATATAACCACGGGCCGTTTATCTGTAAATCATAAGTATAACGGGAGGTTTGATAGCTATATGGCTGTCATCAAAGTCTAACAAAAGTCAGACCTTCGGCTGAATTATAGATCAAATATATTTCTCGTCTATCTGAAATGCTATTAAATCTCCAGTGGGGCGACGGTAAAACACGTTTACTGTGAGAACAAACACATTCGTGATAGGTACACAAGGGATGAAATGCATACGAGGCACCTATATGTGATATTGGCTAAACACATTCTATTTTCTTCTCCATGTGACACTTAGTATTCTGCACTCACTTCCTTGTATGTATGTAAAACCACATTAACGTCAAAAACGTCACTATAGAACGTTAATGTCAGAGAATAATATGTTTCGATTAGGTGCAGATTCACAGATTTCATTGGGCATTACGGGAAAAATAGTGATGAAAAATATATAAATGGATGAATGAAAATACGTGATGCCACCAGGTATTTGCAAACAATTACCGTGACACCATGTAATATGTAAATTTAATTTTGAATTTCAAAATGTACAGGTGAAGAGCGTTGCAAAGAGGTTAGATAGAGGCAACGAGAAACACTAACAACAATCTCTTAAACTGAGTATTTTATATCTACATTTTATATCTTTATATTTTTATATCTATCAATGTGCGGCAATATTTACTGTTTAAGTTACGAATTACATTCAGTTAAGCAGTGATACATTCGGTTAAGACGTGCAAGTTACAGATTCTTAAATTGTGTGAAGGCACAATGCATTTAGAAAGTGGTCAAATGTAACACATGTTATATTTAGGATTACACTTTCTAAGTAAAGTACAGATTCTAGCACTTTTGTTAGGTTGAATCCCATCCGGGATTCGAACCCACACGTTCAGAGTCAGGAACTGATTAGTGGAAGCTGAGCTGGCTGAGTGGGTTAGATGTCTGACTTTGTGTGTGGGTTCGAATCGCGGATAGGACTCAAAAGTACTAGAATCTGTACTTCACTGAGAAAGTGTAATCCCAAATATATCGTGTTACATTTGACCACTTCCTCAAAGGCATCGTGTATTCATAGCTTTCGGCGGTGGGAACTGTGCCAATTTACACTTGTCAGAGGGGTCCGTGATCTAGACAGACTACCAGTTGTCCGACTTCCATTTTTGTTGAAGCCGCGGAAAGTTGAAGGGGATATTGAAGGAAAAGTTGCCTATTGATAAGTTGAAGTCACGGCTCTTCCCCAATCGCCTTGTGGAGAGTTTTATGTCGCTCTGAATCTTAATACATGCAATAAATAAAACAACTCTAGTGGAACCCTTTTAAAGAGGGCCTTCTCTCGTGTTCATGGAGATACCTACTTCTTGCCAAACCTCAAGTTGGGTCGGAATTTCACGTATTGCTTTCTGAGTAATTTGTTTTAATCCCATGAACCTTTGACCATAGAGATGTAGATTTGTCTATGGTCACCACGTTTAGGAATCAATTTCCCAACAGATTAAGGACGATTATCAGTCTTGGAGAGTTGTATTGGATGTGAATATAAAGACCCGTACATGCCCCCTCTCCAAGACATGTACGGGTGTTGGGAAATTGATTCTTCACATCCATCCCAAATCTACTCTACTATCATGTTCAAAATCACTCCCCCAGCCCATGTATCTCTATAATGTGAAAGAATAAATGACATATAAATTAATATAAATGACCATAAATTAATATTTATGACTGTACATGGGCAAATGTGAGGAGCCTTATATTCCACTCAACCTTCCCGACACCCTCCAAAAACGTGTATAACTGGCATAAACACGTGGAGATTATTGTATAAAAGCCGGCAGACATATCGTGCCGATTTAGAAGCTGTATCAACCTGACGAAATCCCGACCATGATGATGTTGATAGTGCTGGCCCTGGTGGTGGGTGAGTAGACAGGGCACCCTGGTATAGCGATATCCTGTTACTCTGGACAGTATTGTTCTCAGCTAATTCCTCCAGGTCAACTAATTTCTGACATATGCATCATACATACGAAATGTGGTTGGTTGGTGGGTTTGGTTGGTTGGTTGGTTAGTTAATTCCACACGCATGTCTATGATGGCAACCTATAAGAAATGGAGTATGGACCAGACAATCCATTGATTGATCTACAGCCTCTACGGAGAATCACAGACTGCATTACTGACCTCAAAACCAAAACGAACTTCCATAAACTGAATGACAAAACTGATACTTCCCAATAAGCAGCTTGGGAACAGTATTATTTAAAAAGCGGTCAGGCCAGAAACGCTGGCGTGATCTTGATTCAACCTTCAGATCGGGAAATCAGAGAAAGGAAATTCAACCAGAGGCAGTGGAACAGGACTGTCTCCAGGAGCTTCATGTGCTAATGGCCGATCTCAAGTGATTGTCGTCTAGGGAAATCTTACTGTCATACAGTATTGGTACCAAGTTTTGACCTGTGTCCTTCTGTCATTCATGCAGCTACATGGTCCTGGACCGACATTTTAACCACGACCCATACTGCAGTTCTTATGTAACGCAGATGATGATGCCATGGACTGCCCTTACCGTTTCCCAGACTCGAACCGGATCGAAAACAGTTGGGATGAAAGCAAATGAACAACCCCAGACATTGACAAAACTCAGGAAAGCACTCGCTGATCGATGGTGACGACATCCGGTTAGAGTGCTCCAACAGGTTCCCCAGTCCACGAGCAGCGTTCGAAATTAACGTCGGTCCTTAATTAGGCCCGAGGCCGACTGAAAATCCTATCGGACCCACAGCTCTTGTTTCCTGCAGGTCCTTATGGCCGACAGCATTTTCATCCCCAGTAACCAAGAATATTATTTCCATATTATAATATAGGCCTACACATTCTGATCAGGACCCACAACTTTTTATGGTTCTGGGTCCTTAGCGCCTGCAGCTTGTCAGGGTTAAGAGCAAACACTGTCCACGAGGACTGTGCAGTGTAAATGTCGCGTTTGGGGGTTATGGGACGTTATGTATTATTCTTCCAATAAAATTATTCCACAATCCACTTTTCACCGACTGTATTGTTACATGGATGATAGCAGTATGACACACGTCTGTTTTCATGATGTTGCACAAATTACTTCCATGCTGGGATTCAATTTGGTTTAGTAGAAATTGAATGTAATTCCCTGCATAACGGAGGATGTCCTGAGATTTGTGTGAAGGAGTACCTAGGTTTTACCTTGTAAAGGGTGAATGTTCTGAGGTACTTGTGAAGAGAGTTAATGTCCTGAGGTACGTGGGAAGGAGTACTTAGGTTTTACCTTGTAGTGAGTGAGTTTAGTTTTACGCTGCACTCAGCAATATTCCAGCTATATGGCGGAGGTCTGTATATAATCGAGTCTGGACCAGACAATCCAGTGATCAACAGCATGCTTACCTTGTAAAGAGTGAACGTGAAATATATGTTATGTTGTAGGCATTGCCCGCTGTTCTATCGTCACCAACTGCACCGACTTCAACCCAGCCATTTGTCAACCCGGACTTCATCTCCTACTGCTTCACCGACGGTACAACAGCACAGGGGTCATGCGCTGCCAACCAAAAAATATGCTTGTGAGATAATATCTTTCGTTTAACATGGTCTCAGATTGATTTAATGCTTAATTAAAGCGGATAACACTAAATCCTGTAACACCAAGCAGCTATTCGCTTAGCACATGTTCGTTGATAAGTCGTGCACAGTGGAGAGAAATCATTGGTCTGTCTTGAACCATACCTGTGCTCGTGGGTGTCAGCAAAGTGCTTAACGTCCACAACTTGGATCACTTGGCGTTGTATTTATAACTAGGCACGTACACACGGTAACAATGTATTCATTACCGGTAACCTTTGTTCCATACATTTGGCCACGACTTTTCATTCATTCTAAGTGCGGTATGAGTCTCCCTGTGGATTCACCTGGCTGTAGGAACCTTCACAGCACCATCTGCGATGACTTTATCTTCGGTGTCTTTATCTTTACAGAACCCCATTCCATGTTCACCGACCTATACAACGCCCAAGCTTGAATCAAGCACGAGATACAAATCAGCGTCAGAAAAATTAACACAAAATTGTTCTTTCAGTGAGAACGGCTCTTTATCGGGTGACGATTCATGTTTCTCCACGATGTCCTCGACGCCCCCAGCGATGACAACACAAGGCGACAATGGCGGAACGTTCCTATCCCCACAGTTGGTGCTAGTGGTGTTGATGCTGCTGGCTGTGTTACTGGGCCTTGACAAGATGGTCTGAGAACGTGGGTGAAGGAATGCAGGTCTTTCTCTGTGTGTGGACGCAACCAGAGCATATGCATTTAAACAGGAACTACAAACTAGCATGGTTTATAAACGCATGCCTTGTAAAATTTCAGTTTTCAACAGACAGATGTTTGGATCTAAATCCCCATCACACCATGATGGAATGCAAGTGTTGGACACAAGATATAATAGCGTCGTATCTACTTTTCATGCGTGTTATCAAGGACGACGTAATGTGTAATCCATTTTGGTCAAACTTAGATTTATGGATATCTTTTTGAAATTGTTAATTGGTCAGATTATTCCGCGAGTGACTGGTCACTGGTTTTCAGGGATGCAATCACGTGGTTTTAATGCCTGTGTTGCCTATTCCCCAAGGACTGATTGTTTTCTAGTGTTAACAAACAGCAAGGGTAAAAAACTTCAGCGGGTACAAATATTAGGAAAAGTATCTCCCTGAACTTATACATAAATGTTGGTTGACATGCATCAGCCTTACATTTGGGGTTGTTCTATTTCCATAATATGTCGGTATTGACATGAGTGTTTTCCAGTTCACACATAAACCATCTGACAACTACGGCAACAATTTCTAAACGCTTTTCTCATTTCCGGAAATGTTGAAACATCCCTGGCCAAAGAGAGACTATAATCTTCCCAGACAAATACATATTTCTACATTATTAACATTTGATTACCTTAATGTCGACACTTTTTTCCACCACACTGAACCTCGTTATACCCTATTCCTTCAGTATACTGGGCTATATTCTAACTGTGTTTAAACATTCATTAATCCACAGCTGTTCAGATCGTGATTTAGTCTTCGTCCATGATTAAAAGGTATTTTAATCAATACTTCTCCGTGTATTGGCCCCGTAACAGTCACAGTATGTGACGACATATATGACTGGTTCAAACCACGAGTCGTCAAAATATTTGTGATAAACTGTGTATCGACATGTATCTCTTTAATGTTGTCAATAAACGCCCAATCAATTTATTTGTCGTTGTACTGGAAGTTGTGTGTGTGGTAGTGTAGTATCGGGCATTGCATATGTAGTAGTGTCAGAGGTGAGAGAAGATCCGGGTTCAGGCATACATGAGGTGAGGGAAGATCCCAGCTCAGACATACATGAGGTGAGGGAAGATTCCAGCTCAGACATACATGAGGTGAGGGAAGATCCCAGCTCAGACATACATGAGGTGAGGGAAGATCCCAGCTCAGACATACATGAGGTGAGGGAAGATCCCAGCTCAGACATACACGAGGTGAGGGAAGATCCCAGCTCAGACATACATGAGGTGAGGGAAGATCCCCGCTCAGACATACATGAGGTGAGGGAAGATCCCAGCTCAGACATACATGAGGTGAGGGAAGATACCAGCTCAGACATACATGAGGTGAGGGAAGATCCCAGCTCAGACATACATGAGGTGAGGGAAGATCCCAGCTCAGACATACATGAGGTGAGGGAAGATCCCAGCTCAGACATACATGAGGTGAGGGAAGATCCCAGCTCAGACATACATGAGGTGATGGAAGATCCCAGCTCAGACATGCATGAGGTGATGGAAGATCCCCGCTCAGACATACATGAGGTGATGGAAGATCCCCGCTCAGACATACATGAGGTGATGGAAGATCCCCGCTCAGACATACATGAGGTGATGGAAGATCCCCGATCAGACATACATGAGGTGATGGAAGATCCCCGATCAGACATACATGAGGTGAGGGAAGATCCCAGCTCAGACATACATGAGGTGATGGAAGATCCCCGCTCAGACATGCATGAGGTGATGGAAGATCCCAGCTCAGACATACATGAGGTGAAGGAAGATCCCCGCTCAGACATACATGAGGTGAGGGAAGATCCCAGCTCAGACATACACGAGGTGAGGGAAGATCCCAGCTCAGACATACATGAGGTGAGGGAAGATACCACCTCAGACACACGTGAAGTGAGGGAAGATACTACCTCAGACATACATGAGGTGAGGGAAGATCCCAGCTCAGACATACATGAGGTGAGGGAAGATCCCAGCTCAGACATACATGAGGTGAGGGAAGATCCCAGCTCAGACATACATGAGGTGAGGGAAGATCCCAGCTCAGACATACATGAGGTGAGGGAAGATCCCAGCTCAGACATACATGAGGTGAGGGAAGATCCCAGCTCAGACATACATGAGGTGAGGGAAGATCCCAGCTCAGACATACACGAGGTGAGGGAAGATCCCAGCTCAGACATACATGAGGTGAGGGAAGATACCACCTCAGACATACATGAGGTGAGGGAAGATACTACCTCAGACATACATGAGGTGAGGGAAGATCCCAGCTCAGACATACATGAGGTGAGGGAAGATCCCAGCTCAGATATACATGAGGTGAGGGAAGATCCCAGCTCAGACATACATGAGGTGAGAGAAGATTCGGGTTCAGGCATACATCAGGTGAGGGAAGATACCACCTCAGACATACATGAGGTGAGGGAAGATCCCCGCTCAGACATACATGAGTTGAGGAAACATTCCAGCTCAGATATGCATGAGGTGAGGGAAGATCCCAGCTCAGACATACATGAAGTGAAGGAAGATCCCCGCTCAGACATACATGAGGTGAGGAAAGATACCACCTCAGACACACGTGAAGTGAGGGAAGATACCACTTCAGACACACGTGAAGTGAGGGAAGATACCACCTCAGACATACCTGAGGTGAAGGAAGATCCCAGCTTAGACACACGTGAAGTGAGGGAAGATTCAAGCTCAGACACATGAGGTGAGGGAAGATCCCAGCTCAGACATACATGAGGTGAGGGAAGATCCCAGCTTAGACACACGTGAAGTGAGGGAAGATTCTAGCTCAGACACATGAGGTGAGGGAAGATCCCAGCTCAGACATACATGAGGTGAGGGAAGATCCCAGCTTAGACATGCATGAGGTGAGGGAAGATCCCAGTTCAGACATACCTGAGGTGAAGGAAGATCCCAGCTCAGACATACCTGAGGTGAGGGAAGATCCCAGCTCAGACATACATGAGGTGAGGGAAGATCCCAGCTCAGACATACCTGAGGTGAGGGAAGATCCCAGCTCAAACATACATGAGGTGAGGAAACATTCCAGCTCAGACATACATGAGGTGAAGGAAGATCCCAGCTCAGACATACATGAGGTGAGGGAAGATACCAGCTCAGACATACCTGAGGTGAGGGAAGATCCCAGCTCAGACATACCTGAGGTGAGGGAAGATCCCAGCTCAGACATGCACGAGGTGAGGGAAGATCCCAGCTCAGACATACCTGAGGTGAGGGAAGATCCCAGCTTAGACATACCTGAGGTGAGGGAAGATCCCAGCTCAGACATACCTGAGGTGAGGGAAGATCCCAGCTCAGACATGCATGAGGTGAGGGAAGATCCAAGCTCAGACATACATGAGGTGAAGGAAGATCCCCGCTCAGACATACATGAGGTGAGGGAAGATCCAAGCTCAGACATACATGAGGTGAGGGAAGATCCCAGCTTAGACATACCTGAGGTGAGGGAAGATTCCAGCTCAGACATACATGAGGTGAGGGAAGATCCCAGCTCAGACATACACGAGGTGAGGGAAGATCCCAGCTCAGACATACCTGAGGTGAGGGAAGATCCCAGCTCAGACATACATGAGGTGAGGGAAGATCCAAGCTCAGACATAGATGAGGTGATGGAAGATCCCAGCTCAGGCATACACGAGGTGAGGGAAGATCCCAGCTCAGGCATACATGAGGTGAGGGAAGATCCCCGCTCAGACATACATGAGGTGAGGGAAGATCCCAGCTCAGACATACATGAGGTGAGGGAAGATCCCAGCTCAGACATACATGAGGTGAGGGAAGGTCCCAGCTCAGACATACATGAGGTGAGGAAAGATTCCAGCTCAGACATGCATGAGGTGAGGGAAGATCCCAGCTCAGACATACACGAGGTGAGGGAAGATCCCAGCTCAGACATACATGAGGTGAGGGAAGATCCCCGCTCAGACATACATGAGGTGAGGGAAGATCCCCGCTCGGACATACATGAGGTGAGAGAAGATTCGGGTTCAGGCATACATCAGGTGAGGAAAGATACCACCTCAGACATACATGAGGTGAAGGAAGATCCCAGCTCAGACATACATGAGGTGAGGAAACATTCCAGCTCAGACATGCATGAGTTGAGGGAAGATTACAGCTCAGACATATATGAGGTGAGGGAGTTGCTATAGGTGGTGTAAAACTAAACTCACTCACCCATTCACTCCCTCACTTCATGAAACAATGATATCCCAGACAGTCTTCATGCCACAATGATATCACAGACAGTCTTCATGCCACAAGGACATCCCACACAGTCTACATGCCACAAGGAGATCCCAGGCAGTCTACATGCCACAAGGACATCCCAGGCAGTCTACATGCGACAAGGACATCCCAGGCAGTGTACATGCCACATTGGCTTCCCAGGCAGTCTACATGCCACAAGGACATCCCAGGCAGTCTACATGCCACAAGGACATCCCAGGCAGTCTACATGCCACTATGATATCCCAGACAGTCTACATGCCACTATGATATCCCAGGCAGTCTTCATGCCCCAATGGCATCCCAGGCAGTCTACATGCCCCAATGGCATCCCAGGCAGTCTACATGCCCCAATGACACCCCAGGCAGTCTACATGCCCCAATGGCATCCCAGGCAGTCTACATGCCCCAATGGCATCCCAGGTAGTCTACATGCCCCAATGACACCCCAGGCAGTCTACATGCCCCAATGGCATCCCAGGCAGTCTTCATGCCCCAATGACACCCCAGGCAGTCTTCATGCCACAAGGACATCCCAGGCAGTCTACATGCCACAAGGACATCCCAGGCAGTGTACATGCCACATTGGCTTCCCAGGCAGTCTACATGCCACAAGGACATCCCAGGCAGTCTACATGCCACAAGGACATCCCAGGCAGTGTACATGCCACATTGGCTTCCCAGGCAGTCTACATGCCACAAGGACATCCCAGGCAGTCTACATGCCACAAGGACATCCCAGGCAGTCTTCATGCCACAAGGACATCCCAGGCAGTCTACATGCCACAAGGACATCCCAGGCAGTCTACATGCCACATTGGCTTTCCAGGCAGTCTACATGCCACAAGGACATCCCAGGCAGTCTACATGCCACAAGGACATCCCAGGCAGTGTACATGCCACATTGGCTTCCCAGGCAGTCTACATGCCCCAATGGCATCCCAGGCAGTCTACATGCCACAATGACATCCCAGGCAGTCTTCATGCCACAAGGACATCCCAGGCAGTCTACATGCCCCAATGGCATCCCAGGCAGTCTACATGCCCCAATGGCATCCCAGGCAGTCTACATGCCCCAATGACACCCCAGGCAGTCTTCATGCCACAAGGACATCCCAGGCAGTCTACATGCCACAAGGACATCCCAGGCAGTCTACATGCCCCAATGGCATCCCAGGCAGTCTACATGCCCCAATGACATCCCAGGCAGTCTACATGCCCCAATGACATCCCAGGCAGTCTACATGCCACAAGGACATCCCAGGCAGTCTACATGCCCCAATGACATCCCAGGCAGTGTACATGCCACAAGGACATCCCAGGCAGTCTACATGCCACAAGGACATCCCAGGCAGTCTACATGCCCCAAGGACATCCCAGGCAGTCTACATGCCCCAATGACATCCCAGGCAGTGTACATGCCACAAGGACATCCCAGGCAGTCTACATGCCCCAATGACATCCCAGGCAGTCTACATGCCACAATGGCTTCCCAGGCAGTGTACATGCATCCCACACAGGACACATGCCACCCAGGCAGTCTACATGCCACATTGGCTTCCCAGACAGTCTACATGCCACAAGGACATCCCGGGCAGTCTACATGCCACAAGAACATCCCAGACAGTCTACATGCCACAAGGATAACGATGACATATACAAACTCTGTCTTCTCCACTAGTTGCATGATGTGTTTGATTGTACCAATAAGAACAAAGTAAACTCATAATTTGAACATTTATTTGTTATGCAAAGTTGCCCTGAGGTTATCTGTGAAAAACATACATTGATTGAGTATAAAAAGATAAAACAAATCACAAAGAATACTGTACATAAAAATAAGTTCATGACGTGTCCATTCCAGCACAAACGTGACAGCACTTTCTTTGTAACAGTGGAAATAACGCAATAAATAATGCAATACATCTTTGTCACAGTAAATACATCACAAATCATATATCAGAGAGGCTATTTGTGTCATCAATTAGACAGATTAGTATTGCACATATAATCATACACTAGAACCAATCACAATGTGCATGTATACTAAAGAAACATATTCTTTGAAACCTTGCTCATTAGACACCTGACATTGTACTGAAACTGTGAACATACTTACTTAACTGAAAGATCCATCAGAAATAGGAAATGATTTTATATATAAATCAATGAAGATTAATGAAGACATGTTAATTCTGGAGTTTTTTATTAAAACGTATAATTTCATCCATGCTCATGTTGTAACTTAACTATAAAAATATCCGAAAGTTGTACACAACAGTAATATTTTCTCTTTAAAAAATAGCTAGTAGTCAGTTGTAAATCACATGCAACAGCACAGTAATGACACCTAAATTAGACTTTTAACAAATGCACATATCTAACTTGAGACAAATGCTAATTTCTTCTCAATAGAATCATTGTCACTGCTCTTATATAAAACTACCACCAAACGCCAACTATGAAACCTCAACATGCTGTCATGAATCATCCATTACACTCAATTCAACAAAATACAAATATAAAAACAAAACCGTCATAATTCATAAGCACTTCTTTCTTAAAAAGCACTAACAGTTATTCATGGTATGCAACTAAATGCATTACAAAAGTTATCTCCCCGTAAAACAGAGATGGTGTCCAGGGGTCTATTAAAAATGAATGACTTCAGATGAAGGAATGGTAGGTTAAAATCTAACCACTGAAAATAATGCCCAAGTTGTAATGTGAGATGCAATACAATATGTATCATGTGTTTCACCAGCAGTTTGAAACGTTGGTACTGTGGAGACTACACAGTTTTGTCTAATATCACAACATTGCTTGACAAAACTAATTGTCACAACGATAAAAGCATATCTAGCTTTGCATCATAACACAGACAGATGTTTTCAAAAATGTCTTGCATTTAAATTGACAAATGCTGCCTTGTAACGATCATTTGCTATGTACATTTTCTATTACCCCGGTATTTACATCGAAGTCTTGTTCCTGGCAAGTGCCATTGTTATGTATATCTACACAGGGCTCAATATTCTCATTAATGAAAGACTGATTGATATTTACACAAAATTACACAATATATTTACTCGTTTTATGCATTTTGTCATGCATTGTTCAACTCACTGTTGTTAGCTGCTGAAAATGTGTGTAAACTGTGCAATATTTATATAAACTATTGAATATGCATGTAAACAGTGCAATATGTATGTAAACTATTCAGTATGCATTTCACTATTGAATATAACAATAATGGACATTTATAATACGCCTGTATCCACCCATTTGTGCATGCTCATGGACTGCTACAATAAAACTCTGAGGGTAATATACACCATAGACTACAGAAAGTTGTTGCACTTTGACTGTCATAACACTTTTGTTTCCCAAAAGATCAATGAAAGTTGTTTCACTACGACTGTCATAAAACCGATGTGTCCAAACGGGTTAATGACAGCTGTTGCACAACAGCTCCTAAGTCTGAACACTGAGTTGCTCTAATCTAGTGGAATCAGTTTCTATACAGAGCTAGGACACGAGCAGCACTACGATTGTTGTAACTCCTTTAGGGACTACTGACTGACAATATTGTTCTATGGAATGGAGCTCGAGTTCAGGCATTGACCTCTTAATAATGTCACTCAATCTAGAGCTTCTTGAAGACCTCGGCCAGCCCTGATTTCTGGATGTCCTCCTGCATCTCTGTGATTTCATCCTTGAAGGAGGCAGAATCAGACGACAGCAGCCCAAACAGATTGTCAAGTTTGGTCAGGTCAGGACGGCTTCCTTCCAGTTTGAACTGGAGTGGCTGGAATCCGGCTTCCTGAAGTTGAGTCACCATTTGCCCCTTTGCATGCTGGGAACGGAGGAATGACACGAAGACCAGCTTGGCAGGAAATACTTCATCATGATACTTCTTGTACAACTCAGCAAAACTGAAATGAAATTGTCGTGAAACTCATCTATCATCAAGCTATAAAAATATCTAACAAAAGCAAGATCAACGTTACCTCCAAATCAGTTTTGAAGGTAATAATTATTAAGAAATTAGTTATGAGTAGTACCACTTCCTTAATCCTCACAAAGATAGGATTACGCCATTTCTCCGATCTCACTTCTATAATTAACGCAGTAATTCGTTGTACTGTGGCTAGGACAAAAATCAAAAGTGATGCAGCTCTTAAAACATTTATGACACTGAAGTAACTGTGCCAACATCCATCCATCCATCCATCTTTAGGACTGGCAACTATAAACAAAATAACATTAATTCAAACGCCTAAACAAAAGATTAACTACATGTTGACACTCAGGATTTGCACTTACACCTAACCCTATATCTTATAAACTTCAGAGTTAATGTTTCAAACATACAAATGCTCATTGTTCCACTCACTTCATATTCTCAACTTTCCCATTCTCCTCTTCGTCTGTCACCATGATGAATGTCTTCACTACCTCTTTCTTCTCGTAGAATGGCCACAAGCTAGCAGCAGGAGTTGTCCCCCCTCCTGCCTTGGTCGTCACCGCCAGCTCCAGCACTTCATCAATGGTCTTGGGCAAGTATGGCTTCCACGATTCTCAGTGTTGAAGAAGACAAGTCTGGCTGAGCAGATGGCGGTGAGCAGACTGGCGATGATAGTGCTGGTTCGGATGGCGACCTGCATGGAGCCAGATGCATCGCCAATCACAACAATCGGGGACTCCAGAGGAAGTCTAAAGAAAAGTACAGATAATGAATAAGTGATTCAATTATATTCTCGAAGCCTAAGGGTTCTGTTCTGTTCTCAACTAAATTGGACTCCCAGCTCTCTCCGGAGTTGAGAGTTGGACTTATCTCAGGACTTGAGAGTTGGACTTTTATCAGTTGAACTCATCTCAGGAGTTGAGAGTTGGACTTATCTCAGGACTTGAGAGTTGGACTTTTATCAGGCGTTAAAAGTTGAACTCATCTCAGGAGTTGAGAGTTGGACTTATCTCAGGACTTGAGAGTTGGACTTTTATCAGGCGTTTAAAGTTGAACTCATCTCAGGAGTTGACAGTTGGACTTATCTCAGGAGCTGTACATCAGTACTACATATATTACTTACTTGATTGATGTCAGTCTTGTTTCAGCCATGGGGATCAGTTTGGGAAGAAAACAGACTTTAGTTGGGTTTGCCTCCCTTGCTGGGGCACTTGTGCTGTAATATGACTGAGTCTGGATGTTCTCACGGATTATCTTCAGGGTCAATAATCTTTCCAACAGTTTCCCATTGGCCAGGTTCACATTATCGCCTGCTTCAAGTCGTTCCGTTATGATCTTATCTACCTCCATGCACTGAAGATCCTCATACCACCTGTAGGAAGACAAACAGAGATATCAGTACAGTTTTCACATTGCATTGGTTGGACATTCAGTCAAAACTGAAAATAGACAGTAGAATATTTCATTTGATTCCCAAGTATAGCAGATTTCATATATCATATAAATATACATCCGCTTAAAATCTGAAGGACTTTAAGTGTGTGGGTCAAATGGGGAATGAATGTTGTTTTACGCTGCTGTAGTCTACACTATTCCATTGATATCAACTTGGTGCGTTAACTGACAGGACTAGACACATGAATGATTGACACCATGAACATAGATGTATACAATGACAGATAATCTGTCAACATTTTAACCACCAGAGCCAACATAGAGTGACCCAGAATCCAGAGTGAGTGAGTCAGTTTACAGCATGTCATGGAGAGAGATACTGTTTATTGCAGTCTCAACACTTTTATGGAATATTTAAATTATATAATTAAAATATTTAAATATATAAACACATCAAAGTGTCAGAAGATATATCCAGTTTCTAAAGAGAGATATATGTTCAAACAATATATTTTTCATGAAATTAGAATAAATAAGAAACTAAATGGTTGATATTAATTATTTCTTGGTTTGGGATAGTTTTAAAATCTTGGTGGATAGGTAGGCGGAAAGAATAAAATAAAAAAATCATGTTATTTTTTCTGAATATATCAATATATTTTCTGAATATGTTGTTTCCAGTTAAGTTAAACTTGTCTCATCACTTAACCTAATGTTTTGACTCTTTTGTGTGAGCACAAATGATTGCAACAATGCATATTTTACCATAAGACTGTGTCCAGTTTTGACTCATATGCAGCTAATCTGGCTTTGGAGTTGTCCGTCAACTTGGCCTTGTGTTCCTTGACATGCGTGTATGGGACATCGTACTCTGTGATGAGGTCATTGACGTTGGCCTCGGTGACGTCCCGACACCTCTCCACCATTGATCCACTAGGGGGATTGTCCCCAAAACAGAACGGCAAGAACCATGGCAACACTTCAAAATCCTGCAACACAAAACATGCATATGAATTACACACAGATCAATAAGTGATATAAGTAAATGAATGCTGTACTCCAACATACAACCAGACCTATCACTGCAGCCTGTCTGGGGATAGACAAACCTGGCAGTCAACTGCACGAATGACAACTCAACACTAGCAGATTTTTTTAAACGTAGGAAGCACTGTATGACATCATCAGCGCAGGATGGAGCACATTTGAAACTTATAAAAATGTGCAGTTAGAAAGTGACATGAAGAACACAGCAAACTAAGATGATTTATGTTTGCTTATAGATAATTGTTTCCTACATGCATATAGGACTGAACACTGTGATTCATATGTAGCTGCAAGACTGAACAATGTGAAAGTGCGTCTAGCATAATACATGTAAACTCTTTTGTCATGTGTACATTAGATTAAAATGACATATTGTATTATGCCTCACTTCAGACCAGGTGACACCCACTGACAGTCAATCTTCATGGCCATGACTGACTGACTGAGTTTGGTTTTACGCCGCATTTAGCAATATTCCAGCAACATCACGGTCGGGGGACACCAGAAATGGGCTTCACACATTGTACCCATGTGGGGATTCCAACCCGGTCTTCAGCGTGACGAGCCAACGCTTTAACCACTAGGCTACCCACCGCCCCTTCATGGCCATGTCGCTCTAAGTACAATATATGATCTACACGTGAAGATCCGGGTTAGAGTTGATCTTCAGTAACTCAGAGACGACTTACAGGATCGGGTGGTCAGACTCGCTGACTTGGTTGACTCATGTCATCGTCATCCCAATTGTGTAGATCGATGCTCATGATGTTGATCGCTGGATTGTCTGGTCCAGACTCGATTATTTACAGACTGCCACCATATAGCTGGAATATTGCTGAGTGCAGCGTAAAACTAAACTCACAATATAATCAGCTGTCAGACTTACTGTTTGGGGGTTGAAGTGGCAGATGTCTGCCAGTTTCTTCCATGGATCTTTAGGGTAGTGGAGAGCGTAGAACTCGAGCTCCTCCTTGGTGAATGTCTTTACCCACGCCTGGACATGTTTGCACACCGCCCCACTTGCTGACCCTTGCTGCAAACAAAATCATCACAAGTATTAATACCATGGTATGGCTCAGTATATGCCAATAATGGTTGTCACACCAGAAGGGGTGACAACCATTATTAATATATTAATCTGACCAGTTGTTTTAAATCATTTTGTACTACCTCACATCGGTTTCAATCTCACTAAGATCTGAAATTGCAGCTCCAGGGCGGGGGTAGCACATGTTCATGTTCACGAAGATTACACTGATTTCAAAGAGATTGCACTTGTTTCAAATTTTGAGTCTATTGTGATTTCGTTATCAGCAAATAATGTAATGGAATTCACTGCTCTTTCATGTTTGTAAGACAAACTGTTAGAATATTATTCTGATTTGCAAATACTTTTCCATCTTATGGAGAGAAGGGAAGCAACTCTAATTAGTTAATTAGGAAACAGCTATCAGTGCTGTTATTTCATTTGCCACACTGAATTAAGAAGAAAGTATATTTTTGATAATAAAATAGAATATATCATGTACATGTTTAATGAAAATTAATATTTTCAATTAGGATCTTTTAATTAGGTCTACTAGCAGTTTAGTGTTGAGACTGTTGCTCGCATTTTCTATTATTGGTGCAACACATCAAGGGAGACAACCCCTGCATTACTTACTGGTGGTTTTATTGCATTGAGGTTGTCAATGTCTGACTTCAACTTTCCGAACTTCGTCTTGCTGATCTTTGACCCTGTGAGCTGCAACCTTTTGAGCTTCTTCTCCAGAACACGCACTCTCCTTCCCGAGTCAAGTAAAGTTAATGTCTTCAAGACCTCAACTAGTCCAAACTGCTCTCTGTTCTGGAGAAAGGCATCAGCAAGCTTGTAGTCATGCCGCGCCCATGCTGCAGTCAAAGCTCGTACACAGGCATCTGCAATTTCACAATGAAAGTTTGCGTTATTAGTTTCATTTAGAATTTTTACAGAAATCTGTGCATATGTTTTCATTCAAAACTTCTAGAAAATCTATATTCATTGAGACACCTTCATAATGCTTGATATTATATATCTGACTTGTCGAATGCCCTGTACAACTTCAGTATAAATATTTGAAGAAAGGACAAATCTCCTTACTCTTTCCCTAAAAATATCTCTGCCATTGATCATTTTTCTCATAACATTTCATCTATATATATCTGCAAGTAGCTTTTCTTTATTTACTGATCTTTTAAAGAGACAACTTGTCAATAAATCTACATTGATATCCTAACAAATTAAAACTTACTTCCGAAATATATATATATTCAATTTGTTACATTAACTTTAACAAATTATATATTTAATGGAGAAATATACAGAATAGATCTTTGATGTAGTACATATTGAAAAAAACCATTCATTTTTAAAAACTATATGCACTCACAAAATTATGCTGATGCATCAAAAATAAAACTTGACGTCAGCAATTTGTACTCACTTTGAGCCACTGCCACTCCATTCTTCCTGAGAACTGCCATTGTGGCAGCGTACCTGTCCAGGTTGTCTGTCTGTCCCTGGATGTGTTGGGCCACCGATGCGGTGCCTGTGAAGTAGTCATTAGGATTCGTCTCGATGTCGAACTGTTTTGGAGCACTGCCTTGCTCATCTTTAACTTGATTCGAGGCGGACGCATATCTCCCTCGTCCTCCTCTACGACTACGACCACGCCCACCTCGAGCACCCCCACGTCCACGTCCACGACCACGGCCTCGTCCTCTCGACATTATGAAATGTGACAACTGTAGAAAACTATACGAGGTGTCTTAATCGGTCATATATGTGGTGCCCGCGTTCTAAGTCTCTCTCGTCAGCGAACTATGGGCTACTACCGCATGCTCGTGTTTATATCGCACCAAGTGCGCCTTGCACAACAACATGTCAACAGCTCGCGTACCTAGCAACACTCGGAACTCCGCACATAAATATAGTTCGGTGAGATAGGTCTGCATTATTCACTCCAATATATATATTCAATAAATATACGTTTAAATGTGATTATATCATACAGAATATTAACACATTTAGAAGCTGTCATGTATTCTAATGCAGAGATTACGCTTCAACTGTACGCGTTTCGATGCGTAGGAATATACATATGCGGGTTCATTCATGAAATTACGTTTAGCTTTCGTCAGTTCGAATTTTACCATGACGTGTTAAAAGAGTCGACAAGAACCTTCTCGAACATCATTACAATGAGAGAAGAAATGTTTTAGATAATATTTGAATTCCCTATGTTACTCGAGTTGAAAAGCTGCAGATAAACATGCAACACTTCAACTATACAGATCGATATATAACTGGTCCATCAAAAATCACACAAAACATTTGCGGCAGGTTAAAAACAAACACCGTTATTATTATGAATTGTTTTAAAAACATTGACCACCATTTTGTAATGAACGAAGACTGCGATGTTTATTACAATGAAATATTATTTAGCAAGCTTGTCCTATCTAGGTCCTATCTAGGTTGTCCTATCCCCGGGCCCCTACTCTTTGTATATGATTGCATATGTAGTTGTAATCGCGGTTAACCGCGCTCAGTCTGCAAGCTATAACAGGTGGAACTCGGCCAAACCTATGGAAGAAATAACATTGTTTATATCTATATCTTAATGGCATTTTAAAGATGTGATGGCATCAATGGAGAAAGAGGCTAATAATATCAGCTTCTTTTTCATTTTGTCAATGCGATGTTTTTAGGTACATATGTCCTTAAATAATAATTTAAGCAAGTGTTGTACCCAGATAGCATTGTGACGTTGGCCCAACGTTGGCAATGTTGGCAAAACCATAGCTAACGTTGGGCCAACGTCTGAATGCTAGCTGGGTATTAGCTTTTCATATCAATACCCATGAAAAACTACAGTTCTTACCGAACATGATGTGTTTTACCTCTCTATTTGTTTGTTTGGGTTTTTTTTCGTTCGTTCGTTTTCTTTCATTCATTTTTTTAACAGACTACAACCAGACATAATTGTGTCGGTATACACATCATAGGTTTTCACAATCTACCTACTTATACAGACAACAACGTGTCGGCGACATGATATTATTTGTATACATTTTCGTTTCTGCTATTTTGTTTCGTGTCACATTTGTGCACATGAAGTAGTTCAACTGTATCTTTTTTTCTTGTCTTTAATAAGAGAACCAAACCATTTACAATCATATGACATTAAACCTTAAACCTCGATGAAAGGCCACAGGAAGTAGTGATGAAACGTCGCAATTACAAACATAGAAACGGTGTAGGATTTTAGTGTGGATGGTTGTTTTTTTTAATAAATCTCAATAATTCTGTGGAATACCGCTTGTTTCGGAATATGGTGTAACATTCATGTAGGGTATACTTACTATTTTACTCATTTGTTTAAAATAGAATCACACTCCCATACCTGATGAAACGTACGAGAAATATAACAGTGACTGGGATACCGTAAACGGATCTCAAATGTTAGCTGCTTCGACGAACGATGAACGGAAGGCAACAAAGACGTAATTAGAACTACATCATATTTGACCCTAGGTCATAGAAGCTCGAGTACGCTGATTGGCTACAGGAAATCTGATCGCTGATTGTGCAAGATACAAATTCGTAGGTTCATATATAAATGTTCTGACGCGTTGAAACAGTCAGTATACTGAAATATGGGAACATAGCTGAATCAACGATTTACCAGCGTGAAAGACACCTCGTGAATTACCGAACAATAACATGAGCGGACGTGGACGAGGCCGCGGAAGGGGTAGACGGGGCGGGGGACATAGAGGTAGGTCCCGAGGTGGGCGGGGCGCCATGCGGGGTGGCATGGGGAGACAGCACGTGGAGGAAGTGACAGATCAAAACAAGGTGGAGGAACATACGGATCTGGATATAGAGAAGGAACCGAAAGACTATTTTGTGGGGACAGTGAGTATGGCAGATCACGTGAAAGGACAGGAGCAAAACAGAACACGTTATGCAGCTGCAATGGCGGTGTTGGCTAACAGCGGAGTGGCGGTATCTCAGAGTGAGTCATCATCGGATTATATATTGTCTATATATAGCCAAATGAAAGCTATAACGCTTAGCTTTAACACTATATTAAATATCCGGGAAGTGTTAGAATGCATATCTAACTGTTTTCCCATTTTCTCCTAATACAAGGTTATGTGCATATGTTGGCTTTAATAGTGTACGTGTGTGTGAACCATAAAACCCAGCCTGTGTAATTTGTTTTTAAAACAATGCACAAAATTCCACATCAGTATACTATCAATATGAGTATAGTTCAAGATTATGGAAAACATTACCAAGCACATGTGCATGAATGCATATAAAGTTGTAATCGCGGTTAACCTCGCACGGCTCATAAAACACACTTAACATCGCTTTTGAGAAATCGGCTTAACTTGAGGGAAAAATTCAGGGGAAAATATATGTGGAATACGATAATATATGTTATGGGTACGTATGCCATTATGGGTTGTACGAAACGAGTTTTGAATACCTCGTGCAGGAGCGAAATATATAATGGAATCCTGATCAGACATAATCTTTTCTCTTCTAAAATGTCCAAGCAGAAAGAAATCTCGACTTTTATATATGCCATATACATGTATCTCACTAGAAGGAGTGCTTGGGTTTTGGTCTAAGGCCTCCGTGACCAGTATTTCAATTTTGAAGGCTTAGGAGGAAAGTTCGAAGTGGACCAAGTCTAGACATTAATAATTAGAGCTGTGGTAACAACAGCCTTTATTTGTGTAGGTGCTGACAAAAATATGATAAGTGTGATCTTGGATTTAAACCCGCGACAATGGGTCCCTCACAAATCGGAACATCGACTCTCCGCCTATTTCACTCAAGTGACAAAAAGGTGTGGTTACCTTGCTGTCCCGTCGACCTTAGTTCGATTCCCATAGGGAACAGCGAAACCCATGGTCCCCTGTCAATAATACTCAGTCATGTTTCACTTTGATTATTCCAGACGCGAGGGTGCGGGCGTTGGCTGCGGCGTGGGCAAGAAGCGACTACGACCTCTCAGACGGCTTTCTCCAGAACAGGGAACAGTTCGGTCTGGTGGAGGTACTAAAGGCCTTGACATTGCTGGACTCGGGGAGACAGATTCGCGTCCTTGAGAAAAGAATGACAAGGTTACTGCTGTCAGGGACAAAGGTCAGCAAAAAGAAGATGGGGAAGATTAAGGCTGACCTAGGAAACCTCAAGGCTATCAAACCCCCAGTAAGTGGAAACGTCGCCATCTTTAAATTGTTTGAAGCTTTCAGTAAACTTAATAACAAAATTGAGATAATGTTAATTATGTTCGATGCAGTGGGTTAATGTACCAGTATTGGATGGGGAAAAACAAAAAGAACATATCCACCACTCGAATCGGGCCTTCTTTATTGTATTTACAGTAGTATATTTACAAACTTTCAAGATCACTTGGATGCGAGTGTTTCCAGACTGTACATAATGCTGACTGCAGCTTATAACAGCATCAACACTTCCTGTATATTATGTACAAAAATACGAAAAGAATTCCGTAATAATCACAATTTGTTTGTTTAATCAAAGACAGGGGTGTATAAACGGATATAACATGTTTGATGACGTGTTGCCAGACAGGCTCCGCCAGTGGCGCCACCTGCAAGCACATCACGAGGTGGGTGAGGAACTTCACCACCCAGGAGCTGGAGTTCTACGCACTGTACTTCCCCAAACAAGGCTGGAAGAAGCTTGCAGACATATGCCATTTTAATCCCAAAGAGGTAGATAAACGCAGCTATGTTCTATTACCAAATAAGTTGATATACACAGACATATTTTTAGAACAAAAGCCAAATATACAGAGATAATATTTAATCCCAAAGCGGTGGATATACGTGGCTTTAAGGTCACAACATACGTAGCTATTTCAACACTACAAACTGTGTGAAGTTTAATTGTCGTATGTACAAACAGCTAACCTTTTAATATTCTGGAAAGGTTGCCCTTAACTTCCTTTCAAACTGGTATTATTTTTTCCCGAAAATGTGAGTTAAAGGTTATAAAGTAACGTATTATATTTTTAAATGGTATTTCGTTGACAATTTGCCTAAACGATATAACGGTTTAATCAGAGAAGCTTGCACTAAAAGCTACTGATGCAATACACTATGAAACAAGACTCAGTGTCGTGCGACATTGACGGGTTTATAATCTTGTGCAGGATTTTCCCGCGTTGCCATGGTTTCTGCCTTTCTGCTATGGTGGGCCTGCTCCAGACAACACGATGGTGGAGAGGTGCCAGAACCTGACGCCAAGCAACGTCGACGACCTTGTGAAGGAGTACGACATCCCGTACAGTGTGATGAAAGCGCACGTCGAAAGCCTTACGCCTGACTCTATGACGAGAGTGGCGGCATACGAGAAGCTGGACACCATTCTCTGGTAGGTGCCATATATAAGCTTCTGGTAAGTGCCATATATAAGCTGTTGGAAATTGGTGTGTGTGTGTGGGTTGGGGGGGTGTGTTGTTGTTGATATAAACGTTAATATAGGTCATAGGTATGAAATACACAATGCCATATTTAGAAAGTGGTCAAATGTAACATATGTTATATTTGGGATTACACCCTATGTTACATAGGTCGTAGGTGCCTGGAGAGCGCAGAATCTCGGGACCTCTCGCAGGCAGACCGTATGCTATACGTGATCATAACCAAACACCATTTTCTTGTATATCTTATGCAATATCTTACCTGGGTATATATAGGGAGAATCTGGACATCATTTCACGTGTTCAGGTATCTTACGTTTTACTGGACGCTAGGTGTTTGAGCTCAGCGACATCATCCTCTTGTAAGCCTGCAAAACCATCTCCAGTTAATATGTCTGTATGACCTGACCAGGGCGATATCACTATCATAACTCTTGTCGATGGTTGTCTTCCAGGTACTACGAGGACCTGCAATGCCTGGAAGTGGACGCCGTGGTGAAGAAGAGGCTTGAGGAGGGCCATAAGGTGTCGCTGCCCAATGGAAAGCTTCTGGAAAGACTACTGACTCTGAAGATGATCAGAGAGAACATACCCTTTGACCCCAGCTACAGCGGGTGGGACGTGCCTCGCATTGAAAACCCCACTAAAGCCTGCTTCCACCCGGCGCTGGTGGCCCTGGCAGAGGACAGGCTTAACAGCATCAAGTAAGCATAGTCCAAGAAACTCATTACATACTATAGGTACCTTTGCCTCTTCGGTCGGGGACGTATCCAGCCTAGGTCTGGATGTAATTAGTGAGTGAGGTGGACACGGTGGAAGGGTATTTAGGGTATTTTTTTTTAGCATTATTTTTTATTTATTTATTATTTATTTTTATAATTATTTTTTATTTTTTTATTTTATTTTGTGTGTGTGTGTGTTTGTTGTTCGGGTTGGGTTAGTGATTTAATATGTGTTTTGGCTGCTGATATCCAAGCGCCCTTACTGCACATTGTAACCCCATGTGGTGAGTCGAGCTCATTTTATCCATGAGACTGCCCTGTAATTAATGTCCAGTGAGACATCGTAACAACTAATCAGCACATTTCCGTATATACGTCTCATGGGTCGTAGGTATCATGTCACTTTAGTATGTATACACATGTTTCCGTATTGACGGAGGATACTTTCCCGGAGTTCCGGTAAAACGGGATTATAATATAACATATATTTCTGTCAACAGATTGAATCTGGAGTCCCCAGTAGTTGTGATGGGGGACGCCTCGGGCTCCATGGACGTCGCAGTGCGGACCAGCACCATCATCGCCAGTCTCCTCACCGCGGCGACGTCTGCCAAGCTCGTCTTCTTCAACGAATGGACCAGGGATGCTCCCTACCTGCCAAAGACCGTAGAGCAGGTGGGTTATACATATTTGTTGTGTTGGTGATAAATGCAGGGAAAAATACCCGGAATGGAGCCATACTTTTGACTGACGTTTGTGAATGACAGGATTTGTTTTGTTGATTTTGCATAAGAAGTTCGTAAGGCTAGGAACGTTTCGAGAATAGCTAGCCAGGAGTATAGTTCCGAAAACTTGAACCTGCAACTGCGAGTGAACGTTCCGCTAACTTTGATTACGGTAGGATAATAATATATGGATGAACAACTTCCATACTGACAAAGATATTTTATGGATTTAAGCTTCTTTATTCTTTCTGACACTACGTTTCGGGATCATTACAGGTCCCTTCATCAGGTGAAGTGACAGTTGACACTATACTACTGTAATAAAGATCGTTCATCCATATATTATCGTTCCTTAGTTCCCAATTCTAAATGCCACTCAAAGAAGTTAGTTTTGGGTTGATGTTGACGAGGTCACATCTAGCATGGTCAGAGAGCGTACCTTGCAGATATACCTCGTTAGTGCTGTATCTGTTGAACAGATACCCGTCGTATCGACTGTTGGTATGGTTGGTTGTTTATTCTATTTAACCCCGCACTCAGCAATATTCGAGCTATATGGCGGCGGTCTGTAAATAATTGAGTCTGGACCAGATAATCCAGTGATTAGCATGAGCATCGATCTACGCATTTGGGATACGATGACATGTGTCAACCAACCATCCGATCTCGTTAGTAGCCTCTTACGACAAGCATGGGTTGCTGAAGATCAATTATAACCCGGATCTTCACGGGTGACTGTTGTATGAAGAACACACCTGTTGTATGGTTGTTGTATGGTATTCGTCTGTAGTATAGGATCCCTGCTCACGCTTTCGCTCTCAGGAAGTCATCACTTGTTGGACCGGGTTGTAACTGTGTTGTTGTCATGTTGCAGTGCCTGGAGTTGGCGGTGACCATACGAGCGGAGGGGGGCACGGCGCCTGCTGCCAGTCTCTACCCGTACTATAAGGAGAAGGAGGTGGTGAAGACGTTCATCGTCGTCACTGATGAGGAAGAGATGGACGAGTACGAGGGATACAGGTACGTCTTGGGCCTCAACCTCAGAGGGAACTGTCTCAAAAGAATCTGTAAATTATTTTTTTACGTCTACAATGCATATATCTGTAATTGAAAACTGGAAAGGAGGATGCAGTATGAGGGCCCTTTCTGGACAATTTGAAATGATAAAGTTAGGGAATCTTTGAAATACTGATGTGACTCTTTATAGCTGGGTGGATTCCTGTTGCAGGTTCTGTCCGCTGTTCAAGAAGTACCACACCGAGGTGTACCCGGCCAAGTTGGTGTTCGTGTCCTTCCTCCAGGGGCAGCACAGAGAAGGACGCATGGTGAAGGAACTGAAGGAAGAAGGCTTCAAGCCACTTCAGTACCGCCTGGAGACCAACAGGCCTGACCTCACCAAGCTGGACAATCTGTTCGGGATGCTTGCATCCAACTCGACTGAGTTCTTCGAGGATGAGATTAAGGAGATGGAATTTCGTATTCAGAAAGACGGACTGAAGTCTGTGTTTAAATCCACTACAGCTGTTTGAGTGTCAGAGCAATCTTTTCTGAAAGGTCAAAAAGTGGTTTACAGATAGCCATTGAGGCTCATTCGATCTAAAATGAGGCTTTGTTTTTTGCTATGGTATCAGCATGGGGTTTCTGCCAGTGAGTTTTTGTTTTGAGACTACGTTAAATGCCAAAATGGGAATTCCATTGTGACGCATGTACCTCACATGTTACGTAAGGGCTTCCAGCTTTTGGATATGACTCCATGTTTCGCTCTGATCCCACTGATTTGAGAACAAATGTGTCAGTGTGCCGGTCATCTGATTTTGCAGAAGTGGTACCTCACCATCGTTATACTTTAGCTATGACTGCAAAGCTTTATATTGTGCAGTGACTGACACTGAACAGTTTGTGAAAAGACACGTGGACTGTAGACCTCAGACAATAGACGTGTGGTTTATGAGGAAGGTTTGGGTCTGGTGTCCACCGTCCGGTAGTGGTACACGTATCATGTACAGGACTGGACGCGTAGCTGACCGATCAAACGTTGCTACCGTACTGGAGAAGATCCATCGTTCTTTGAGGGAGGGGTTCACACATTATCATTTTAATTGTTGGTGAGTGTGCGTCTGTGTGCGTCTGTGTGGTGTGCGTTTGATCCGTGGGAGAAATATGTGTTACATGTGTGCGAGTGTGTGGGCGAGAGAAACGTTTCGTACGTGTATACACGTGTACATGGGTTCATGTTTTCTGGTGCTCGACAGACAGGTCGGAAGGGCCAGTGTTTGGGGGCAGATCGTGTAGTAACACACGTTTACAGTTAACATCACATAACACTGTTTCAGTTACATGTTTATAAGTTTCAGTTTATAGAATTAACGACGACAACCATGTCATCAGTGTTTCCTAGTTAGACAAGTCGGCACCCTGTTTACAGCACAGCAGATTCATGTATGGTCAAGCAGAGTTTGGGTAAATGATACACGTCAAAAGTGCACTGCAAGCCACACCACTTGATTTTCTTCATGAAGGAACATGGTGTAACCACAGAAATCGGCTTAAACAAAAATAAGTTTACATCATTGCCCTTATCCATGAAATAGAAAATGGCTGGCCAATGAGCCACCTGAAACATAAGCTGAGTAGAACCAATCCCTTGTCGACTATCAGTAGGATATGTGGGGCTGATGGACCTGATACTGCTCGCCAGGAACAAGTTGGACTTCAATATATATTAGAATCAGATAAATAAGAAACGACTGTATATATTTGACCAGTGCAACCTCTCATCAAAGCACAACCTGTGATCTGTACATATAAGCTGTCTTCCAGTCCGGCTACAGTGTACTCCAGTTCGACATGTAGGCATGGAGCTGTAGTTTATGTGCTGGCATGTATCTCCAAGGCTAGGGTTTTACCCCGCTGTCTGCAATATTCCTGCAATGTTAGGGTTGTCATGGTTCCCACATGTAACACCCCCAACACACACACACCACCCCCACCCCACCCCCATACTGGGGAACATAGTATCATTCGACTTTAAAATAGACAACAGAAGAACTTGTTCACTGGACGTACTTTGGTCCAGCGTATTTGGTGTCATCTTCCAGTGAAAACACTTGAATGTCTTGAAGTGCTGACTCAAAACCTATTCAGTTTCATTCCCCAAAATCCCAATATGCCCCCTGAAAAACCTACATTATTAATTTGGGGACATAGCTGTATTAGTGGGTGGTCAATAACAGAGTTATGTCCCTTGATCATTTCAGGAACAGATGATTATGGCTGTAGCGTAACAAAACGTCTGTGCAATCTCACTACTCTAAACAATCATCATTCCACGCTTGTTCACCTTCATCTAGAAATGTGCAATGCTCCTATGTATGCATTTACACACTGCTGTTCTTTGTAAACAATTTTGATACTTTTACATTCTCTGCTTTGTACAGTGCCTGTTGTTGAAAACAAATGCAAGTATTAACAATTGTTGTACAATGTTTATATTGTAATAAAGATGAAACAAAGTGTTATTTTTGACTCCTCCATTCCTGCTTGGCAATTATATGTGTAGCTTAACAGTCTTGAAAGTGCAGTCTCAAAAATACATACACGTATTTCCATTTTAAAACAAACTGTTTCCTTTCTAATGTAATCTCTTGCCTTTCTAATGTAAGACCAACATTGGTTACATTCAACTAATGACAAGAGTAGTTCATATAACATGTATTAACTACTACAGTATATGTTCTGAGAAGCAGTTAATTAAATAGACTTACTTCATTTGCTTCAACATAATACCCAATACAATATTTGGTTCACCTTAAATACTTAACTGAACTGATGTACAGAATATAGGGACTTAAATGAATTTCCAGCCAATGGGCACTTGGGTGAAGAGTCAACAAATCGTGCTAAAAGCCACATAGCGGTATCTACAGTGTAGCCCTGGATCCTTTGCCAACCTAAAATGGAAATATCAGGTTTCTTATTGGGGAGGAATATTTTCTCGATGTTCGTATTTAGATGTGAAGTTATATTTGCCAAATAGAATCGGAGGCGGAGGTGTGTCACACTGTGTAGCTTTTAGAATTCTTGCTGACATGGTATCATCCCCAGCCTTTGTGTTGGCAGCAGAGGAGACAGTTGACGTTCCTGGCATGGTGCCTAGGTTGGCCAGTCTGGTGGAAAGCAGTTCCGGCAGGGGAGGCGTGTCTCGGTCTTTTATCTGCTTGCCAAGAAGTACTGGAGCTTCAGGGGGGTTTATGGAGCTGGTCGAGTTGTTGAATCGAAATGATTGCGTCAGTTGGGTAATGTCCTGTTGGGATGGAAAACATGTTCAGAAATTACCATTAATCTGACCTATTGTTATTTCTATTATTGTTTTTCTCATTATATAAATAGGATTGTACCAGAAAATTCAACATAAGATTGTATTGAGGTTGTGCCTGAAAACCTAATGTAAGTGTGAGTTCAGACCCTGGTTGTACCTGAAGACTGAGCGTGAGTTCAGACCCTGGTTGTACCTGTAGACTAAGTGTGAGTTCAGACCCTGGTTGTACCTGATCACAAAGTGTGAGTTCAGACCCTGGTTGTACCCAATCACTTAGTTCAAGTTCAGATCCTGGTTGTACCTAAAGACTAAGTGTGAGTTCAGACCCTGGTTGTACCTAAAGACTAAGTGTGAGTTCAGACCCTGGTTGTACCTAAAGACTAAGTGTGAGTTCAGACCCTGGTTGTACCTGAAGACTAAGTGTGAGCTCAGACCCTGGTTGTACCTAAAGACTAAGTGTGAGTTCAGACCCTGGTTGTACCTAAAGACTAAGTGTGAGTTCAGACCCTGGTTGTACCTTAAGACTAAGTGTGAGTTCAGACCCTGGTTGTACCTAAAGACTAAGTGTGAGAGCTCAGACCCTGGTTGTACCTGAAGACTAAGTGTGAGTTCAGACCCTGGTGTGACTAAGTGTGAGTTCAGACCTGGTTGTACCTAAAGACTAAGTGTGAGTTCAGACCCTGGTTGTACCTAAAGACTAAGTGTGAGTTCAGACCCTGGTTGTACCTTAAGACTAAGTGTGAGTTCAGACCCTGGTTGTACCTAAAGACTAAGTGTGAGTTCAGACCCTGGTTGTACCTGAAGACTAAGTGTGAGTTCAGACCCTGGTTGTACCCAAAGACTAAGTGTGAGTTCAGACCCTGGTTGTACCTAAAGACTAAGTGTGAGTTCAGACCCTGGTTGTACCTGAAGACTAAGTGTGAGCTCAGACCCTGGTTGTACCCTAAAGACTAAGTGTGACTTCAGACCCTGGTTGTACCTAAAAGACTAAGTGTGAGTTCAGACCCTGGTTGTACCTTAAGACTAAGTGTGAGTTCAGACCCTGGTTGTACCTAAAGACTAAGTGTGAGCTCAGACCCTGGTTGTACCTGAAGACTAAGTGTGAGTTCAGACCCTGGTTGTACCCAAAAGACTAAGTGTGAGTTCAGACCCCTGGTTGTACCTAAAGACTAAGTGTGAGTTCAGACCCTGGTTGTACCTAAAGACTAAGTGTGAGTTCAGACCCTGGTTGTACCTTAAGACTAAGTGTGAGTTCAGACCCTGGTTGTACCTGAAGACTAAGTGTGAGTTCAGACCCTGGTTGTACCCTGAAGACTAAGTGTGAGTTCAGACCCTGGTTGTACCTGAAGACTAAGTGTGAGTTCAGACCCTGGTTGTACCTGAAGACTAAGTGTGAGTTCAGACCCTGGTTGTACCTGAAGACTAAGTGTGAGCTCAGACCCTGGTTGTACCTGAAGACTAAGTGTGAGCTCAGACCCTGGTTGTACCTAAAGACTAAGTGTGAGTTCAGACCCTGGTTGTACCCAAAGACTAAGTGTGAGTTCAGACCCTGGTTGTACCTAAAGACTAAGTGTGAGTTCAGACCCTGGTTGTACCTAAAGACTAAGTGTGAGCTCAGACCCTGGTTGTACCTGAAGACTAAGTGTGAGTTCAGACCCTGGTTGTACCCAATCACTTAGTTCAAGTTCAGATCCTGGTTGTACCTGAAGACTACGTGTGAGCTCAGACCCTGGTTGTACCTAAAGACTAAGTGTGAGTTCAGACCCTGGTTGTACCTAAAAACTAAGTGTGAGTTCAGACCCTGGTTGTACCTGAAGACTAAGTGTGAGTTCAGACCCTGGTTGTACCTGATCACAAAGTGTGAGATCAGACCCTGGTTGTACCTGAAGACTAAGTGTGAGCTCAGACCCTGGTTGTACCTGATCACAAAGTGTGAGTTCAGACCCTGGTTGTACCTGATCACAAAGTGTGAGTTCTGACCCTGGTTGTACCTGAAGACTAAGTGTGAGTTCAGACCCTGGTTGTACCCAATCACTAAGTTCAAGTTCAGATCCTGGTTGTACCTGAAGCTTAAGTGTGTGTTCAGACCCTGGTTGTACCTGAAGACTAAGTGTGAGCTCAGACCCTGGTTGTACCTAAAGATTAAGTGTGAGTTCAACCCTGGTTGTACCTGAAGACTGAGCGTGAACTCTGGCATCTCCGGCTCCTTGTCCCAGGAAGAAGCTGGCACCGGGACAGATGGGGCCTTCATGTCAGTGACAGACTTCTGGATCTGCTTGACCCCCGGGGTCATCAGCACTGGCACCATGGGACTGTCATTGTCTGGCTTGCTGCTGAGGGTGCTGACCTTAGGGGCAGTGATGGTTTTACTGATCTGCTTCATCCCTGGCGTCATCAGAAGAGGAGGAATGGGGCTGTCTTTGTCCTGAAGGACCAATCAAGCATGAAATACTCTCCAGCCAAAACAGTCTGATAAAGGACATGAAGGTTGATGGCACTGAACGAAATCTTTTCAGGGTTCTAGTTCCCTTTAACCAGTGGCAAGGACACAGTAAAAATCCAAGGTAGAGTCCCTGTCAGGCACAGTCCAAATAAGGTAGAAATCATAAATTTTATGACAAATATCTTGTGACTAAACTTGAGGGATGAAATGATTTTGATACCATATGTACCAACTGAAAATGTTCCAAACTGTGTAATAGTAAGTTAGTGCATGGTGAATTTAAACCAGTTACACACTGTGAGATGACGATTTCGAGTTTGGTGATATATGCCCATCCAAGACCAGAGAAAGAAATGCAAGCACTTTCTTCTCATTGGTGTTAAGGGGTCTTTTTGTTTCATTGACATTTTACATGAACTTGCCACCTGAGCTTTGTTGTGAGCCAAACTTAAATCACATGATCATGATGCTTCAAATAGGTGTCCAAAATCAACACATCACAAAAATGTGACGTCATTTACAAAACACAGGGTATTCATCAAAAGAGAATGGGAATTTGATGCACCAGATAATCAAGGAACACTACCTCTGTGAAGGCAGGTTTTTTGACATTCTCTCTATACAGCTGTTTGTTGATCTGTTTGGCCCCAGGGGTGTTCAGCACGGGCGGAACAGGACTCCCCTTGGTGTCATAGTTGGGTCGCACATCCAGTCGTCTCCATCCCCCCTTGTCTGCAGGGGTCACGAAGGGGGCAGGGCTATCCTCTGTGAACATGGGCTGTGGTAGGTGATAACCTGCAACGATATTGCATGTGTAAGGCCAATGGTATCTTTCAGGGGGATAGGGAATCTCTGGCCCTAAATCAAAAAGGGGGGAAGTTTATGGATGTCATACTCTGTATTATGAGGAACACATTTCGGAGCATATTCTCAATCCTTCATCAGGTAGATGACAGCCTGGAAGCAGACAGCTTATATATGTATATGTGACGACAACCAAAGTGATAAGATACATAATATATGCCACGTCCTTCCCAACATAATACATAAGCTGACATCCATAAATGTCCTCCGCCTTATATCTTTCACTTCCAAATGCCATTCTAAGATCTATTTGGTTATCAATAACATGTACAGTAAAAAATTAAATGTTTCATTTTATCAATAAAATGTTTAACTGATTGTAGTGTGACCATTGTCATGTATTAACATAACAGGTGCCAAATTTTTATGCCAGCAACCACCCACTTGTCAGATGCTTGTAGTCTGCCTTTTTTAAAAGGAAGTTATGACAACACCATGATCAGTGCCTATCCTACCCATTCTGTTACAGTCCGGTGTCTGCTGGGGAATATATCGGCCACCCATGAGGCTCGGAGTCACCAATAAACCATTGTGTTTGAAGAGAGCTGGAGTTGGAGAGTCTTCAGACAGACCTTGGTGTGGTGCATACAGTGAACTGAAACATGAAGACTAAATTACAGACCTTACCTGTATATATCTTGCTGTGTTATAACATGGTATATCCCACCTGGGATATCTGAGGATCAGCAGTAAACATTTGCAGAGAATGAGTTTGGATTTCCACCTCTTTTGAACATATGTGAATTATATTACATGTCAGTAGTCAATGAAAGTCTATTATTTGAACTATGAATCATGTATAGCTTGACCCCTTGTTTTTAAAACATTTCACTCATATCACCACATGTCAGCTATGGTAAACAGCCCGAAGTGAACCAAGTTTCAACATCATTACACTTTGGTGATTCTCGTACCAATGAAGATAGACCCTGGATCATACTCTGTATGAAACTGGCTTGAACAAATGAACATCTGATCCTATCATGCGTAATGGACTGACTCTGAACAGTAAACTGACGTTGTAGCTCACTAGACCTCTCAAGTCCCCAAACAGCATAAACATAGTACACCTGGGCTGTGAGACATGCTGTGTGGGGGCAATAGCTCACCTGGGCTGTGGGACATGCTGTGTGGAGGCAATAGCTCACCTAGACTGTGGTACATGCTGTGTGGGGGCATAGCTCACCTGGGCTGTGGGACATGCTGTTTGGGGGCATAGCTCACCTGGGCTGTGGGACATGATGTTTGGGGGCATAGCTCACCTGGGCTGTGGGACATGCTGTTTGGGGGTGTAGCTCACCTGGGCTGTGGGACATGATGTGTTGGGACATAGCTCACCTAGGCTGTGGGAGATGCTGTGTGGGGGCAATAGCTCACCTGGGCTGTGGGACATGATGTGTTGGGACATAGCTCACCTAGGCTGTGGGACATGCTGTGTGGGGGCAATAGCTCACCTTGGCTGTGGGACATGCCAAGTTGGGGCATAGCTCACCTAGGCTGTGGGACATGCTTTGTGGGGGCAATAGCTCACCTTGGCTGTGGGACATGCTTTGTGGGGGCAATAGCTCATCTGGGCTGTGGGACATGCTGTGTGGGGGCAATAGCTCACCTGGGCTGTGGGACATGCTGTTTGGGGGCATAGCTCACCTGGGCTGTGGGACATGCTGTTTGGGGGCATAGCTCACGTAGGCTGTGGGACATGCTGTGTGGGGGCATAGCTTACCTAGGCTGTGGGACATGCTGTGTGGGGGCAATAGCTCACCTGGGCTGTGGGACATGCTGTTTGGGGGCGTAGCTTACCTAGGCTGTGGGACATGCTGTGTGGGGGCATAGCTCACCTGGGCTGTGGGACATGCTGTTTGGGGGCATAGCTCATCTGGGCTGTGAGACATGCTGTGTGGGGGCATAGCTCACCTGGGTTGTGGGACATGCTGTGTGGGGGCATAGCTCCTGCCTTTCTGTAGAATATTGAGTGTGAAGTCACTGAGTCCGAAGTCCTCCAGGCGTGGAGTCTTACATTCACTTGGCTTCGTCCGTGTAGGTGGGGTACAGGGTCTGGTTAAGGAGAGCAACTACCTACATTGTGACTGTAGAAGTGCACTTCCATAAGTAGTACTGTTTATAAGATTTCACTACCAAAAGTTGGACTGACAAGATTGCACTTCCAGACAGAGGATATGTTTTCACTTTCATGCGTAGAACTGTTGTTTCTTTATTTGCACTTTCAAAAGTAGTACTGACTTCTAGAGTCAGCATAACCTTTCACATCCAGTAGATAGGACTGACTACCTGTTCGCACACAAATAAGTAGCACTGACTGTAAGATAATCGAATCTGACACCTTAGTTTCGATTTTCAAATAACCATTATCACTATTTTGATTCGATATGTGAATATCTGTTTAAATTGTTTCCACACAGCGAGAACATATTTTTTTCTCCAACTTGAGCAGTTTCGAGCACTGAAATAAGGCAAAATGTGATTGGTTGAAGCCGGGCTAATTATCCAATGAGAATTGTTGTTAGTAAACATCACCAAGTTGACGATGGATTTCACACTAAAAAAGCCGACTCTGGGAGTTAAATGAAATCTGATGTTTTTACTTGCATGAAGAATCGAATTGAAAATGATCGTACTGAGGGTCCAATATTGAAAATCAAATCGAATCAAGGTCTGGGTGAATCGTTGCAGCCCTAGTGACTACAAACACAAAGTTACTGGAGTTTGTGGTCAACACACTTGATATGATTAACACTGACATTATCATTTTGGTGTCTCCTCTACAAGGCTTGACTGTAGGAAGGGAGACAACTCTATTGGGCTCTTACAGAGGCTGGAAAGGTTTCAGCCCTTCATACTTGTCATCAAAGGCAGTTGAATGCAGGGTCATGAGTGAATGAGTGAGTGAGTGTTGCTATGTGCCACGGAACCGTGACCTGTAATTCATCCAGTCAGAAGAACAAGTGATATACCACATCATGTACATACAACCAAACAAGTCACTTGAGAGCAGAGTCCACAAAACCATCTTAGTGTTATGACTATGTGACAGTATGCAAGTTATGATCATGCTAGCTCTAAACAGCTTTGCAGCACAGGGTGATGGTTATTTGATTACAGTAAGTTTCCTGTTTCAGCCCAGGATAAGCAAGTAGGATTTGTTTTGTTCATAATTTGCTATCAGGAGATCAACAATAATTGGCAGTCACTACCATGATAACAAGCCTGCATTCAACATAGTGTGAACCCAGCTGCTATCTAGTGTGTAGACTTACAGCATCCTCACTTGACTACACCGCACATCGACGTCGGTTGAGGGGTAATAGGGATACTTGAATCCAAACATAGGAACATGGTAAAGATTGGACAAAGTCATTTAACACATACAACAATCTGCAAGCTCTCACAAAAAGGATACGCAGTCTCATGCGTGGCTTCATCATTGACAGTTTCAGGTTCTTCCTTGTTGCTGTCATCACCTTCTCCATCACTGTTGTCATGGACAACGACTGTCGTCACTTCTGGTTTCAAAACCGCGTCTGTTGGTATTGTCTTCTTAACTGAAAATGTTAGCCAAGAAGTGAAGTCATTGTTTTCATAATAACAAAGATTACATCATAAATGTTTGGAGAAAAATATACAAGACTTTTGGACAATCATGAGCAGAAAGAATACAAATAATGTTAAACAAATAATGTTAAACTTGAGCTGTTGTGGCTGTTGTTGTTGGGATATGGGGGCTGTACTGCTTCCATCATATCAACGATACTGAGGTGAGGGGGAAGTGGTGTGGGTGAAGTAAGGTGAGGGTGAAGTCAAGTGAGGGTGAAGTAAGGTGTGGGTGAAGTAAGGTGTGGGTGAAGTAAGGTGAGGGTGAAGTAAGGTGAGGGTGAAGTAAGGTGAGGGCAAAGTAAGGTGTGGCCAAAGTAAGGTGTGGGTGAAGTAAGATGTGGGCAAAGTAAGGTGAGGGTGAAGTAAGTTGTGGGCAAAGTAAGGTGAGGGTGAAGTAAGGTGAGGGCAAAGTAAGGTGTGGCCAAAGTAAGGTGTGGCCAAAGTAAGGTGTGGGGAAAGTAAGGTGAGGGTGAAGTAAGATGTGGGCAAAGTAAGGTGGGGGTGAAGTAAGGTGAGGGCAAAGTAAGGTGTGGGTAAAGTAAGGTGTGGGCAAGGTAAGGTGAGGGTGAAGTAAGGTGTGGGTGAAGTAAGGTGAGGGCACAGTAAGGTGTGGGGAAAGTTAGGTGAGGGTGAAGTAAGATGTGGGGAAAGTAAGGTGAGGGTGAAGTAAGGTGAGGGCAAAGTAAGGTGAGGGTGAAGTAAAGTGTGGGTGAAGTGAGGTGAGGGCAAGTAAGGTGTGGGCAAAGTAAGGTGAGGTTGAAGTACGGTGAGGGTGAAGTAAGGTGTGGGCAAAGTAAGGTGAGGGTGAAGTGAGGTGAGGGCAAAGTAAGGTGAGGGTGAAGTAAGGTGTGGGCAAAGTAAGGTGAGGGTGAAGTAAGGTGAGGGCACAGTAAAGTGTGGCCAAAGTAAGGTGTGGGGAAAGTAAGGTGAGGGTGAAGTAAGATGTGGGCAAAGTAAGGTGAGGGTGAAGTAAGGTGTGGGCAAAGTAAGGTGTGGGCAATCTTAGAATATGTCAGATGGTGAGATGTGGAAAAAAGATATGGAAAACCTAGATTAACTTTGCCCAATTGGACCGCCATAGGCTACATAGTTCTAGTACTCAGAATACACAGGGACTCCATCCATTTCTATACTGACTGTGGCAGTTAACCACAAACATTCAGATCTCGAAGGTGTAAAAAGTAAAATGACAGCCCATGTATTTGGTTTACAAGTTTATGTCAGGAGACTTATATGTGGCTGACAAAGTGCTGAGAGATGAGGTCACCTTGCTTCACATAGCCGTACTGTTCCAGGTAGTCCTCAGTTCCTGTGAGAGTGCGCCTCTGTGATTCAATGAGCCGAGGAAGGAGGTCCAGCACCTGCTGCAGCCTGTATGTACTGATCTGCTGACTAGCCAGCTTATCCTGGGCCTCTTCCTGATAATCACACACGATTTCACAGCCATTAACATAAACATTACTTAAATTACATTTGTGACGTCATTCCATTGTCTGTTCGCTCCATTACTTTTCAGGAATGGAGCGATGTGTACCAGTTTCAAAATAAAACCTTCATTTTGTCATTTTGACATTTAATTTTGATAACAGAAATATTCCCAATACTTCGAATGTAATTTAAGTAGGGTAATATCCTCGTAACTCTCCATTCCTTAAAAATAATGTGCCTCGGCCCCTCTGGGGCCTCGGCTCCATTATTTTTAAGGAATGGAGAGTTACTCGGACATTACCCTCTACTGAATGACTTTTTTAGTAAAATTAATAAACTGAACTATGAACACTACAGATATGCAAGTAACATGTTTTATTATGAGATAGTGTCACAACAGGTATACTTATAGAGAATACTACACGAGGTCTCATTACATACGAATTATATGAAACGAGTGTCCTTCCTGTGGTATCTGACCGAGCGAAAGCGAGGTCAGATAACATAGGAAGGTCACGAAGTCATTATAATTCGTATGTAATGAGACCGAGTGTGGTATTTTATTTATTACCCACTTCTTACATGCATTAAATTGACAAAATAGCGTATTTTTGTTATTTTTTGGTTTCAAACCGAAACCGGTTTCATAAAGAGGTTGCGGAAGAGTTTTGAACTGTAGTACAATATTTGCATTAGGTCAAACTGTAATGACGTCACTGCCTTGGTAACCAACGTCACGATGCATGTCAGTTGTCATCGCCTCGTACAGCCTCCTACAGTAAACTACTCCGTAGCACCCCATTTCTTGGTTTGCAGTTGCTTCATTCGGCTAACATCACTGGTGGAAACATTGTGTTTATGTTTTTCGACAGATATAATGTCTCAGTTCGACTCACAATTAAACAGCAGCACGGCAACGTTCGCAATGTTTACATTCCCACAATGCATTTAAGTTGTAGAATGAATGAATTCATGTGTTTGTTATGAATGAAAAAATAGTTACGTCAGAATGTGACCTAATTGAGAGGTCATCGGTTATCAAATCAAATCGTTAAAATCTCAGGTCAAGTCGTTACGACACAGGTCAACGTGATACGACACTCGTGTGATGTACGAGATTAGTATGCAACTACCCATACGTTGACCACGTGGGTAATAAAATGATTTATGAAATTCAATATGGATTTGTTGACACTATTTCCAAAGACTGATCACGACGAGAAGATGAACAAAGGTTGGTGATTCGGCTTATGTACCGAACAAGCCATTTTGATACTGAAGGGTAATGTTAGGACATTGGCTTACCTACAGTTACATAAGGTAATCACGATAATACTTGTCAAGAAACATGTTACATTCTGACCATATTTCATCATCAACACAGCTGCATTTGTCTATTAGGGACCGTTCATAATTTATGGCTAGGGGGGGGGGGTGGAGGGTGGGGTGTGTGATGATGATTTTTATGGAGAAGCATGTACAATGTGAATGACACCCCCTAAAATTTATGTGCAAAATAAGTGACCCCCCTGCATGTCATGTACAAAATCAATGACCCCGCCTCCCCTTCCCATAATTTCTAAGCATAATATTAAACATTTTTATATGTACAAAATTGCTGACCCTCCCTTAGAACATGTGTACAAAATTGCTGAACACCCCAACAAAATGGGTGACAAAATCATCACACACACACACACACAACCATAATTTATGAACGGTCCCTTACACCATTAAAATATTCAAGTCCAGTCACAAGCATTTCAATGTTATTTACCTATCAAGTTAAAGACAATCTTTTGCTATGGGATGTTCTCGTGAAATTCCAGAACAATATATGCTTTTAACATACAATAGAGTTAATTATGTTAATGACAGTTCAGTGTTAGCCATGGCCTCTTTTGAAAAAATTTCAAGGTGAGACTGCCTTTCTTAGCTCTGTTGAAATTTGCACTCATTTTCTGGGCTGCTTAAAAGATGGATAACGGCAAAAAGAATAATACTAGTGTAGCAGGGCGTGAAATATCACACGGCTACACTAGGTACAGAGCAACTGCTTCTTGAATTCACCTTCAGAGCATGGACATCCTTCTTCACATCCTGAAGATGCTTGTATGCATGTGCGTAGCTACTGTCTCTGTCCGAATGTTTTCCTGGATCAGTCACTTTCTTCTGTATGTCAACCACACCCTGGTCAAGGCGCCTGGCAAGGTTCCGGAGCTGACAAAACACACTGGTTGCCTCCATTCTTAATTCTGAAACTGAACAAAACACATGTATGCTAAGTATAATGTGTCACAACCAGCTGATTCCAGTGGATCACTCTGGTCATCAGATACCAGTTACAGTCAGTTGTCCTTTTTGTTTGTCTTTTGCAGGAACTGTATGTCAAATAAGTGACTTATTTTTAAGAATCTGTAATGCTATCCCCCATTTTAAATGAAAACTGATAAGTCATGATCTTGTGATAGTCAAAGGTAGTTTTGGTATTTTGCTATACTCAGCAATAATCCATTAATATCTTAGCAGGAAAATTATCGAGTTTGATTGATATCGCGAGACGTTTTTCACACACATCTTTGTAGAAAGTCATCACTTACGACCACCACATTTGTTGCAGTAGATCATTCCAAACCCAGAATCACCACAGGTGCAATGCTCATTGCAACAACATAACTGGAACATTCACAGAATGAGTCCCTAATCAATGTCATGTGGTAACAACTCATAGTTGGTACATTCTTTTATCATTTGCGATCGAGGTTTTGTTTACAATAGTGTCGATGACATTTTAATCAATACATGCATGACGCACAGTACTGAATATGGGTCTCGTTCTACGGAGAGGTCCTAGCACTATATCGTACCAGAGGCAGAGACCAAGTTACAAGCTAGGAATGCTATGTCAGTATGTGATGATCTGATATTGTCTTGAAATAGCATGATCACCTGAGAGTAAGTCAGTGATTTCGTGGGAGTACTGCACTTTACCGGGCGCACTTTTTCAGATTAATTAGCGCTGCTGGGGTTCCCTAAGCCTAACCCAAAGGATCGTATAGCGTGCCTAACCCTAAGGATCGTAAAGGGTGCCTAACCGTAAACCCTAACCCTAAGGATCGTAAAGGGTGGCATACCCTAACCCTAAGGATCGTAAAGGGAGCAGCGAGTGCATTCTAGACGATTTCGTCACCGTTGAACACTTGAACAGTGTGACAGCAGCCAGCGAAAGTTTTGGTGACGAGAACCGTGTCAACCAACTATCTTGACTCTCTTTCTGCACCGGTCCGTTTTGACGAGTATATCCTTCTCATTTACACTGTTCACGGGCGAACGAAGGTCGTTTTGTAATTCAAAAGGCTAGTGAGACGAATGTATAGTTCAGTTATAACACAATCCTTTTTTTTGAAATTGGATAAACAATAAAAGAGAGATTGTAAACATTTGGCGGCGAGAACATGACAATGTTTACCTTTTCAAAAATGGCGCTGGTTATGACGTCATCGGGAATCTCTTCCGCCCACGTGACCACTGGGGAAACACCCCCCTCGACTGAGCGACTTGAAGCAATGCTCCTCACCTGGACAACCCGAGCATATCAAAAGTGAGTACATGATTTTACGGTGATCTTTTCATCCTTATCGATTATAGCGTCCCTGACAGACATAAGTGTTATTTTCCCTGTTTCACCAATCATTTCATATATTAAAAGGGTAACGATGAAAGGGTCAAGTGCCCAGGAAACGCCCCCTTTTATTTTGTACATTTTCACGTTGGTCAAACTTAAATGAGATAATGTTCATACGCTTTGCTTTATAAAATGTGTAAATTCTTGTGATTTAACATTGCGTGTAGGAATATTCTGTATTAGTAAATCAATTGCTGATCGATATCTATTTTTACCCGGTCGCATAGGTGCAAATAAATATTTAACCACTCATTATACATAACGATCGAATATTTCCAACAGACTTGTATATCTAATTGTAGTTAAACGCATTCATGTAATATCAAACCAGGATTTTCTTTGTATACACAGTATGTAGTATTTTCAGGTTGTATGTTTGTGCATTCTTAAACCAGTACTAACGAACTGTGAGTAACCTTTGTCTCTGTATGTAGGCGTTGACACTGAGACACATAAGACATGTCAACGAGGCCCGTCTAGCTGTGAGATAGTTCATACATAATCATCTGTATTGTACCTGTCGTTACTTTTGTCTTCTGTCACAGTCCGCGATATATGGACGACAGAGATAGATTTACCAATGACATTTGATTGAGGCTTGGAAGTAAAACGCTTATTGATTATGCATTCGGTACCTGTACATTCCTTGCTGCATGCGATCAATATATATCAGGGGAATTACCAATACATGTATGATCAGAGTCTATTATTCCCCGCCGTGTCGTGACTTACAGCCGTACTCTATCAAACGCCTATTTATCTCCCCAACACAGGTTTGTGATACTAAAGCCGAGATAACATGTAAGTATTATCCCAATCCGTGTGACATATTGTTTCATTATCGCAGTCAGCATTGTTAAACAATGTTACAGATGACCCAGCGTGCCCATTATCAGCGTGATGTCAACACCGTGACGGAATGAAACTGAGAGAGATTAAAGGGGGAGGGGCAGCCATGATTCCACTGAATAAAGTCATGATTGTATATAAATATAAACCTGACTGATATTGTTTGCATTATCAGCATTCGACACAGGTCACTAATTCAGCTACAATAGCCTTGACCTCACAGCTGACGTTCCTCTGAACGAACCAGTAGATGCACGGTAGTATATACTTCCGTTAGAAGTATGTACAAATCAATACCTCGCACAGTGCAATATAATAGATTTTCTAAATTATTTCCTCATATTATAAAACAGAGGACTAATAGACAAATATTTCTGTTTACAATAAACTGATTTCATCTCCATGGCTATATCAAAACAATTCGTGACATCGTCTCCAAGCAATCAGTCATATTCAGACCCAGCATGAGCAAATACGATATCCCCTAATAAAAGTTGAGCAGTATATGGATATCTGTGCATGCATGGTGACATGTTTACGCCCATGCAGGAGTATCAGTATCATGCAGTGATGTAACCAGTACATGTTTCATGCTGGATGTTTGTGTATGTTTAGAAAACCTCGATTGCTCTTTCATTCCTTATCACGAATTTGTAATTTGACTTCCTGGTGAAAGATATTTTATTAGACGTAAAGTATTTAAGTCCTGGTTGATATCAGCTGACACCTGGTTGTTACTTATACAGTGTTTCAGGCACGTTCATTTTCTGCTATATTCACTTAATGCCATCTAATAATCATTCCTCAGATTTTAAGATCGGTAAAGATATGTAAGCGTGTTTAATATAATATTTAGGATTACTCTGAAATGGAGATTAAATATTTGTTATTATGCAGAAAACTCGCATGATTTGAAAAGGGCGAATGGGATCAGGCGATTCTCAATAGCTTGGGTTAATATACATTGTGAAACGTGTTATACCATGTTAACGGTTTAAATGCCGTAGATACCTAGACGGGTGGATGGTTTGGGGGTGGATGGATGGGTACATCAGCCAATGCAAATCGTTCTTATATTTCGTTCCAGATATAGATGGAAGGGTAGATGGAACAATGATATCTGAAGTCCAGTACAAAGCCACTGACCACCCTTGTACAGTGTCCACCTGGACAGCTAGGGGTGTCAGCTCAACGCTACCTGTAATCAATCACCTGCTTCACCTGTGAACCTACTTCCCTGACAAATCAGCTGATTACATGACGTCACCATGACCTCAGCGGGTCACGGAGCTGTGTTCGTGTTAACTGTTCTGATTCAGTCCGCCGTATATATTCATACATCTGACGTCACTCCATCTTGTAATTACACCCTCACGACCACCCGGGGGGTGATCCGCTCCCCAAACTACCCCCACCCCTACCCTGGCGGGGTAACATGCCAGTGGCACATTACTGTAGGTAATTATGTAAACGTCAGCGGCCTAACGATAGCCATTAAACACTACTCCACGCAAGAAACGAACTCAGGAAGGCTGTTTGAGGAGGAACTTCTAATATATGAAGAAAACCCTTCTTTCCCTAACGCGACTCCTGTTGTTTACACGGAGACCGATGATGTTTACCAGTCACAACAACACGAACTCTGGCTGAGGTTTTCATCTGCTCCAAACATCGGCACAAAAAGACAAGGGCCGAACGTCCTCGGCTTTGACATACTGTACAGCGCTGTTATCCCCGGAGACAGCTGCCCATCTCGCGACATCCCCGACACTCCCTTAAATGCATCCGTTGTTGGCAATAGTACAGTGGGGTCGTTCATCTCCTACAGCTGCAGCCCTGGTTTTAGACTTGACGGGGCTCGTGTGACTGTATGTGTGTTGGGCGAGTCGGGCCAACCAACGTGGTCCGACCCCGCCCCTTTGTGTTTGGACACGTGTAAACTGCCAACTATACCAAACGGGAACACGCAGTATTTAGATTTAAAAGTAAATTCAACTTTAACATTTTTCTGTGATTCTCCATACGTCGTTAAAGGAGGAGATACGATCAAATGCATTCTTGATAACAGAGAAGTGCCAGCCTGGAACAGATCTTCTATACAATGTGTAATTCCTGATTGTTCTAAGCGGATGGTTCTAACACAATTGAGTGGCGCTGTAGTGAACCCGGGTTACGCCACAAGTGTTATCAACGCCGCCGTGAGCTGCAGTTGGCAGGTCGTTGTTGAGGTCGGTCGGATCATTCACCTTTCATTTCTATACTTCGACCTGCCCGCCGGTAGCACGCTAGAAGTGACAGACACAGGGCGCGAGAGGAGACTGATTGTACGGTTAGTTGGTGGAGAGGCACCTCGAAATGTCACCAGTCAAACAAATGTAGTGGAGATAGAGTACCATGGTCCAGCGAGGAACTCCACCGCTCATCAAGGCTTCTACATACAGTATCAGATGGGCTCTCTCCCGATCCTCTTAGATGACGAGCACAGGCGCTCCAGAACCCCCAATCTACCTCCGGTAAGTAAAACAATAAAACTATACATTAGTTGTAGTGCTTTCAGTTCACGTCATTATACAATATCACAGACACGCACGCTCGCACACAGCCACAGAAACACAGACGCACGTGTGTATGTGCGAGTGCGTGCGTGGAGGGGTGGGCGGAAACTGTCTGAATATCAACCTCTGTTGTCTTGTAAATCCCACTGTGAACACTATGATTACAATGCCTTCTTTTCTATACTTGTATACACGAGGTATTTTGGTATGTTTAGACATGACAGATATGTGATGATAGATGATGGAAGTTGGCCATCGATTATAAGTGAAACTATAGGGAGATGTATTTCATTCCTGACATCATTTGCCCCCAAGGTGAATATACACCAATTTCAACTTGGTATTTTCTTGATAGGTAGTCTTACCACAAGGATTGAAATGAAAACCTGATTATATCACGAATAGTCTGAAAAACAGTTATATTGACGTACGTTTTAATTATTTCTGTTAGACGGGATTATTTTATTGCATGTTATCGATGTTAACTTTCTGGAGCAATACAGTATTTCACCAGTAACCATATATGTTTATACACATGTATATGCATGACAAGATACATTGACCTGAGCATTGTTTAAAGGCGCACATTACTGTGACACATAAATATGGAACCCTCCTCCAGACAAACATTTTGTCACTTGGATATGCGATCAGCATGATATACGACGTTTGTATCCCCCAGGGTATAATGGTTTATACATCCCCTCTCTTGTAAATACGTTCAGGCGCTGACAGCTGATGCCTATCAATAAATCACTGAAGCTGTCATGTATTTTAATAGCATTTACACTCACTGATATTAGTGATAACTACATACTACAGGCAGTGTAGGGTCGTCCTGGATCGTTATATTAATGCAATAGTAGACAGTATTACATATGCTGGCATGTTTAATATTATCCCTGAATTTCTTTACAAAAGTATTGAAGAACTGGATATAGAGCAGTATAAATCTCCGCCCCATATAATCGTCAGGGATTGGGGGCGGATTTATTTATTTATTTATTTATTTATTTATTTATTTATTTATTTATTTATTTATTTATTTGTTTTTTTGTTTGTTTGTTTGTTTGTTTGTTTGCTTATCCATTCATCCATTCATTCATTTACCATAGGGCAATCAAGGCACATCGTACGTAAACCTAGTACACATATTTCTAAGAGATTATATCAATGTAGAGGCATTTTGGTGTTGGTATTGCACAACGACCTCTGTTTAGATAACATCATGTAATAGTATACCTTGTTTTCTGTTGATTTTCCTTGTAATATTATCCATGGGGATAAATTATTTTAATTTAAAGGGGTGATGGGGGAAGGGTGGGGAGTGAATGATGGAGTTTTATGTACATATAATCAATCATTTTTAAAACCTTTAGCGTGATATCGACGTAATATTTCAGTATAGACATGTCATTGTTCTCAAGGACTGCAAGTACGAAGCCATGTATTATGTCTTTACGTTGAGCATCTGAAGCTTTCATTGTTCGTGACCCTATTATCGGAGTTTTTGTGTCTTTTGGGGGTTTGACGCGGCGCCAGCAGGTAGAGGGTTGTATTTGACCAAGTGGAAACCGGGGGATGTTAATTCTTATAGACAACACCTGTACACTCACACGGAACAACCTGCCAATACCTCAGTACAACACGCGACATTGAAAGCCAGCCTTTATTAACACCACGTTGAGTCGTGTTCAGCTCCATTAGAATTACTGCCTTCACAAGAATGACTTTTCTAGAGGTAACAGGAACTTCAATCGGGATATGTTTGGTCATATTCTCGTGTAGTTTCCAGGATGTAAAAGAAAATGCTGAATTTTTATTGATAATATTCAAATTCCAGGTTACCCACAATATGTCACAACACATACAGATATAATAGACAAAAGTGACTGATCACGTTCCTTTAAGGCTAGAAAATCCGTATTTACTTGAAGATTTTTTAATTTTTATTTGAATAATTTGGCTAGACAGCGAAAACATGGATAAACCTTTCTAGAGATTTATTTTATTTTGTAAACTGCGAATTCAACACATATTTTGATTAGTGTTATTTTCAGACGTGCCTCAGTTTGAACGTCACTTTCATTGTTAACCTCATATCTGCATGGTCTTCCTGACAAGCGTTTCATTGAATTAACAATCACACGACTGATCTGATCTGTAGAAACAGATGCTTCATATCACCATACCAAATACCAGCTCTAAGCTCAATAGATCACGGTTATTTTGCCTGGGTGTATATTATATGCTATTAACTCTCTTATTTGGTAAAGTCGAGTTATATTGTCGATGAACATCTATTAGGAATAACAGAGACCATATACCGGCACATGTGAGAATAACACGTGGAATGTTTGTGTGTTTAATCCTATATTAACACGTCGCTTGCCAGTGTTCGTTATGAGAAGTTAGCAGGGAGATGTATTGTGTTATAACACAATTAATTAACTCCCTCTACAGTATGAGTACAGCCAGTAGAGCTTATATTACCACTTCACATGTCAGCACACCGCACCGTTATACCGCTTCCGCACACACGGGCAGATCTGGCTTTAAAAGGAGGGCTATAATCTTGACATAAATGACAGCCCCAGCTGGTTTGAGTCAACCATTCCATGATACATTTTTTGTCTGTTAACTCAGGTTTTTACGTAGAGACAGTATCTCAGTATCAAACAAACATGAACGCTGGTTGAGACACCTTAGACTAGACAATTGGCTCTGAAGGTTTGCGTCCCTTCAAGGGGCGTAGATACCATAAAAAAAGCCCGGGCTTACACGTGATTGTTGCTAAAAATGCTGGGCAAGCCCTCAATCTATCTAAATATAAAGCTTTGCAACCTATCGTGCTTACACGAAAAAATTGACTTGCTACGCGCCTGCCTTCCGCAATATCCGAAAGGACGATCGTGGGTTCGAATCCTTCATACGCGCTGCTTACGTTTCGAGGTTTGTCAGCAGCATCATGGGGTTTTGTCATAACCTTCAAAACCGTGGGCTTTCCTCGCACCTTCAGCTGACACTTTATGGTATAACTAGAAGTACGTACTATTACTGTTGACAGCGCTGCTACACCAAACCGATTCAGTCACGGAAGTCAGTGTTTCCAACATCGAGACCAGAAACGTGCAATAAATGTTGAGCGCAGTTCCCTTTTCAGTGTTGGAAGAAAGATTTGAAGCTATCGTTAATCTAGCCCTGATCGTAAATCCCATACTTTAACCCTGACTTCCGACAGTGGAACTGGGATGTGTCAACCAAGTAGTAGTAGTAGTAGTAGTAGTAGTAGTAGTAGTAGAACCCGGGTCTTCGGCAGCAACCAGCAGCAGCAAAGTAGTAGTAGTTTGAAAACGTTACAGGCTGGTTAGTAGTGGCTTTTTGAACGTTGTGATTATGGGTACTTTAACAGTAAATCAAATTTGCTAGGACTGCCAGTTTGGCAAGTCGTAGTCCCCCTTTAAGAGTACAGCCAACCGAGATTGCTGTAGTGTATTGTATATATTCCTTCTCATTAACGAGGACGTAAAGAGGTCACAAGCTTCCTATAAATTCCAACCAAATACTCGTAATTGTGTAAACTTTCCTCGTTCCCGTTGTTTTGACAATTTGTTATTCAGTCACGTGTTCAGTTGAACTGCTCCTGGTATGCACGCGACCCGTGCTGTACATTAACACACAATAGGGGGAATCCGCATCCTCGTGACCTCAATTACGTATAATGCACTGTATTCAAACCACGTGACCTAACTCAGATCACGGACGACGTGCAATAACCCGGCAATTGATTTTACCTTTGAAGTTCAATGTTTATTGAAAATAGAGAGTCTTAACCATGTTAACAACAAATCCGCAAATATGTCCTCCTATTGTTTCACAAACATAATGTTTGTACATGGATATGAACGTTTGTACGACGTTGGACATTCTTGAGTTTGACCATAACGCTATTGTATCCTTGTTGACAGAGTGACATGTTCAGATGCCTGGAGTGGGTTTAAATAGTTAGGGAATCGATACGAGCCATAGCTGATGAGCCAGCCCGTTTTGTTTAATTAGGACGTATTAACTTGTCCTGTCCGATCAGCGTATGCGGACCGTGAGTAACTTGAGCCAGAGATCGTGAGAAAGACGCAACTCGACGACAGCGTTAGTCATATAGGTGTGTGAAAGGAGTTTAGATAGTTTTATAGGTTGGGCTGTTAATCTGCAGATACGACACCTGTAAAATTGTTTTATTATGTGAGTGAGATGTGTTTTACGCCGCGTCGTAAGAAATACTGCGCGTAAAGGTGAAAGACAAGCACCAAAGTTGTTTACCAACGCCCGAGGATGGCAATGTGATTCACAGGCCAGGGTCGATAATCGGATAAACGGGATTGGAACCCACGATCAGTGCATTCTGACATAAGGCTTGTGTAACGACCGATTATGAAGTCTTTCGGGATTGATCGCAATAGAATGAAGATGAAATAGATAATCGAGGCTGGTGACATGACTAATGTCACACGTTGTGAGCATATATTGAATGAATGAATGACAATGGAATGAATGAATAAATGAGTGAGTGAGTGAGTGAATTCTCATACTATACACACAATACAATGGGTTGTTTGTCTGGCGTGGTGACTTGGTTGGTTGGTGTGGCATCCTACCCCGACATCGTTCCTCAGGTCAATCACTGGTTTGTCTGGTCCAAAGTCGAATATCTACTAGCCGTGATCCAGTTAAAGTAGCGGAGTACATCGTTAGTAGAAACGCTAGGTTATCGTAGCTACTGTTGTAATCACGATTTCATCATCATCACAATAATTATCATCATCGTCGTTGTCGTCGTCGTCGTCGCTGTTGTACTAGTACTTCATAGACGACCATTCAGTTCAGATGAAGCCCGCACGTGTATATATCTAGAGATTACACAGCCGATAGATGGCCGTGCAGAGTTGTACTGCGCCGTGAGATGAAAGCTGACCCCCCGTCATGCCACTGACCCATGTCACCTGATAGCTGGAGACATGGGCGTGTTGCTGCATGTCACCTGATAGCTGGAGACATGGGCGTGTTGCTGCATGTCACCCTGATAGCTGGAGACATGGGCGTGTTGCTGCATGTCACCTGATAGCTGGAGACATGGGCGTGTTGCTGCATGTCACCTGATAGCTGGAGACATGGGCGTGTTGCTGGAGACATGGGCGTCACCCTGATAGCTGTCACCTGATGAGACATGGGCGTGTTGCACCTGATAGCTGGATGTCACCCGATAGCTGGAGACATGGGCGTGTTGCTGCATGTCACCTGATAGCTGGAGACATGGGCGTGTTGCTGCATGTCACCTGATAGCTGGAGACATGGGCGTGTTGCTGCATGTCACCTGATAGCTGCTGCATGTCACCCGATAGCTGGAGACATGGGCGTGTTGCTGCATGTCACCCGATAGCTGGAGACATGGGCGTGTTGCTGCATGTCACCCGATAGCTGGAGACCGATAGCTGGAGACATGGGCGATAGCTGCATGGGCGTGTTGCTGCATGTCACCTGATAGCTGGAGACATGGGCGTGTTATGCTAGCTGGAGACATGTGCACACTGATAGCTGGAGACATGGGCGTGTTGCTGCATGTCACCTGATAGCTGGAGACATGGGCGTGTTGCTGCATGTCACCTGATAGCTGGAGACATGGGCGTGTTGCTGCATGTCACCTGATAGCTGGAGACATGGGCGTGTTGCTGCATCAGCCTGCATGTCACCTGATGATAGCAACAGCAGACTTGTGTGTGCAGTTATCAGATTTCAATGTATAGGGCGGGTACATTATTGAAGTTGTGTGGATATTGCATGGCTTGGATAGACAGACAGACAGGTTTATTAAAGTCTCACTGTAGTACATATAAAAAGATAACATTTCATATACATATACAGTATAAATAAAATATGTTACCACCAGTCGTTCAGCGACTTATGAGAGACATCTTAAACATACTTGGATATTGCATCGAGTTGGTTAGGGCCTGTTTAAAATAACATTACTCATGACTTAATTTTCAATATTCACTGGGCAGGGGGGGAGGATATGTTGTTGATCTTATTTATTATATATTTAGTAGGTTACCAATCCTATGCCGCCTGTACATCTTTGTGAATTTCAGTGAACAAGCTGTGAGCGTCTCTGTTGTGTAGGAAGGACTGGTATTTCAGTTCCATGATTCGTCTTACCCTGGAATGACCTTTCTGGTCTATATGATATTTCAGAAAAATAAATAGTAGTTACTGAGCCCTATATTTGGGGGCTTTAATACACAAACACAGAGGTAGGACTAAAGTGTATGAGCACTGAATAAACCTGAATCTGCATACATGTGCGCTTCATCTTTTATCATCATAATTCATCTCCTGGGAGGCTGACCCGTGAAGATCCGGGTCAGAATTGGTCTTCAGCTTGTCGTAAGAGGCGATTAACGGGTTCGGATTGTCAGGCTCGCTGACTTGGTTGACACATGTCATCGTATCCCAATTGCGTAGATCGATGCTCATGTTGTTGTTCACTGGATTGCCTGGTCCAGACTCGATTATCTAGGGACCGCCGCCATAAAACTTGAATAGTGCGACGTTACACAACAAACAAACAAACAATCCTGGGGAGGTCACCATGAGTCAGCACGTTCCCGCCAGACCGCGACCCTGTTATAAACGCTTATGTAAGCCGTCAGTTTTAATCCAGAAACTTCAGAACAGTTTTTTCCAAACTCTTCTCGAAATCCATCACAGGTTCTTATCATGCCTCATCTCCTCACCCACGCCACGCCAACCCATCCATTTGTTAAGTTCAGAAAACCAGAAACCAAAAATGTCTCCAACTTGACATTCCAGATCCCTTTCCAGCTCCATCCACTCACGGAAACTTTCTGTTACAGATCACCACAACGCCGCCGGTGACGACCCAAAAGCCGGTGACGACGTACGTTGACGACGGCAGTGGGACAGTGAAGATTGCCGTCGGGGTAGGTGTACCCGTGTTCATCTGTCTGGTTGTCCTGTTGGGCTTGTATCTCTGGTACAGGAAGAAATATCCCGTGAGGATGATTATAGGCCGAGAGTTCGGCAAGTTCTACAATCCCGAATACGCTACAAAGACCACGTCCACTCTTACGCTTGTCAGAGACGATGCTGAAGACTTCTTCCAGACTGCTTCGCGGCCTACGTCAAGCGTGAGTTTGGTGATGGACAAAAAATCCGGTCCTCATTATGAGAATGTGGCCTTTACAAACGACCATGATGGGGTGACGTCCCGCGAACTGGATGACTTGGAGCACCAGCCAGTGGACCAGGATGCTGAAGACAGGGAGTTGATGAAACGGAAGAGCTATTTGTTCAGTCACATGGATATATTCGACGGGGTTGAGGATAGCAGGAAGGAAGAGGATTCTTCCAGCGACTCAGATTCTGCGTCCCACAGCGATAAAAGTCAGACGTCCAGAAGGACTCAGGATGTTGTTGTTACCGTTGAACAAGAACAGGAACAGGAACATGTTGCGGCTGAAAAGACAGAGTTTAATACTTCTCAGTCAGATGATTCTAGTACAGGTGGTTCACGGTTAAATAACAATTTTCCACTCAGGAAACTGTCTCTGTCGGCTTTGATGGAAAGATCTAGAGACAGACGAGCATTCACGAACGAGGAGCCGAAATCTAGACGTCTTTCCTATGATGCTAGCATGTCCGTAAGAGGTAGGTCACTATCGGCGAAAACGCCAGGCGAGGTGACCTTGGAGGCAGAGAAGCTTACTGCTTTACTGAATATGTCGAAAGGTAGCTGTTGGAGTCGCTCACTTGCCGACGATGAGGAGGAACACGCGTCTGAGGCAGCTGACAACACACCTGGCCATACACGCGAAAAACTAAACAGATTAAGCGACAATGAGGAAAATCAGGTTGAAAACCAGAATCTAGGAGCTATGGATGGTGACAGTGTTGACAATATGGAGGAGAGGAATGTTCTTCAGATGTGAAAATGTGTATGTTTCTCCCGAATCTACGGTGGTAACTACCGAAGAGGACAGACATGAACGGACAAACACAGATGGAGAGACTGATGACGTAGTAAATACTCAAAATGGTGTGTATGAACATATAATAGTGAAAGAGGGGCGATCTGGCGATGGGGGGTTGCTAGTGGGAGACGCACCGGTGGGAGGTTCAGACACTGAAGAGCGTATCACTGGACGTGAAGATGAATCGGGTGCAGATTCTCCTGGAAAGGAGGAAACGGATTCAATGACATCTGACACCAAGGATGCACAGCAATATCCAAGTGTTTCTGATTCCGAGAGGGATTCTGTTGTGAAGGATGAAATAGATTCAGTGACATCTCAGCCGAAGAATGATTCTGAGAAGGAATCTTTCATGAAGGATGATGAAGACTTAGTTGATCCAAATGACACAGGTTATTCTGTTGCGCCTCCAGGACAAGTCTCTGGCCTAACTGAAGGAAGCAGCCAAGGGACGTCCGACATAATGTCAGGGAAGGGCATAGATTCATCAGACGAGGACGATCAGTTAGGGGTGGAGGTTAATGTGAAGACGGCATCGGGGACAGATCCAACTCCCTCGGAGTCTGTATTGTTTCGGGAGTTTGACGGAGCAGATGTAACAAATGAAGGTGTCTCTCATACTCATCCGGAATATGTAAGCGACAGTTCTGAATCTGATAAACCTTTTCCTTCATCCGCTGGTGTAGGTCATGCCAACAATGAGAAGGTCCAGCCATGCGCAGAAAGTGTGACGTTAGTGTCAAGTTCATTCCATGCTGGGGAGGAAAGTGATGTTGATTATAGACCAGCGTCCAGCAGTTTGAAAGAAGGTGATTCAGAAGATGGCAGTGTTAGCGAGTCCTCGGCTTCTAGTGATGTTTCTGGGCGTTATGATTTTGGTAACCCCGTTCAGAAGTCAGACGATGAAGATGATGGGGGTGGAGGGGGAGGGAGGAAGTGGGGAGTGATAAGGACATCACTCATCAAACACACAGTCCTGATCCACCAGATGGTGTTGTAGTCTTCAAGCAACAGGAGGACGACGAGGATCGGTCAAGTGTTGTGTCTGGTTTCGAACCAAAGAAAGAAGCTGGAATAAATCTGGATACAAGTTCCATATCCTCCCTGGATCCGTCCCTGTTAGATACATCAGTAGAGTTGTCCAGTTCATCAACAGAGAGTCCTGTTCCCCAGAAGCGCATCTCACATCCCTCTACCTCATCCGACCAGCCCAAGAAGCTGTCGGCGCCAGTGTTTACTATCGGGGACGACGACGACGACTCCCACAGCGACACTTCAAGCGACTCCGAGGACGAGGACAAGCCCAGGGCCTCTATCAGCAGCATCATCAACTCCATCAACCCGATGCCGGGCATTGAGGAAGAGTCGGACAGCGATGAGGGGCGGTCAAGATCTTACAACATCAGCGGTGTGGGTGATGACGAGGGTGAGTCTGAAGAGGAGGAGGATGGGCTGAAATTCACGGACGATGACCTGCTAGCTGAGCTGTCTGACGGCTCAAGTAAAGACGAAAGGAGTGATAGTTCACACAATGTCAAGGTCACGTCAGGCACGTTTGTTTTCGGGGACCCTGACGATGATATTGATGTGTAGGAGTGTAGTCAGTTATGACACATGCGTGCAGTGTCCTATGATTAGTATTCTTCGTTTGTGGACAAGAGTGCAAGTTCGTTGGACGTCTGTGGATATCACTTGCAACATGCCTTAAGGATGAAGGGAACAACATGGTACCAACTGGATGAAAGTGCCTTATTTAACACTGGTATGTTTTAATTTCATGGGGGTGAATGAACGTACCATACTTGAGTGTGTTGTAGCTCCCAGTTCTGTATGTGGAACGCAACAGACATGAATGAACGTACCATAACGGAGTGTGTTATAGCTCTGAATCATCTGTGTAAAACAACACGAATGCATATAGCGGTAAGCACAGTCAGAAATCAACTAGTCACACAAATCAAAGTTCTATATTCCGATCCTAGTAAACCTTGGAAGGAGACTGGAGATTTGTATAATTAGTTCTGATAAACATACCTGGCCCAAGGTTTTACAGTCTACAAAGCATCCGTCAATGTTGTATGTCCCATGAAAATAGTCTGTTTTGGCCCAACAACTGTCTGGCTCGTTTTGGATAAACTGAAAAGGATAAATACGATGTACTAAACAGTAGCACTGGATAAAATGTTAATGTTTCAAATGTTCACTGAATAATAAGTACCCACTAAAATTCATGCTTCTCTTTAAATATGATCCCTTAGTTATTTCCATGAGTATATAACATAATAACGAACATCTTATTGATCTACCGTATTGCCTCGTGCCAAATGTGTTAATCTAATGTGTGTTTCGTATAATCAGTACTTTTTCACTGACAAAATATTAGTAGCTATTTTCACATGTGATATATTGCTTTAAAGGCGTTTCAGGTTGAGATGGAATCCTGTTATCGATAGTGTCATGTAAAAGATACGACACACAGTTGGATATTTACAAACGTGATCAATATGTAGAACTGACACGCCCAGTGCTGTATGTACAGTATACCAGTCTAGTCTAGCTGTATGTGATTTATATGGAAGCTGTGTATGAAGTATTACCTATGTTATGAATAATTACAGAATAACCAACTAGCCACGATGAATTGCCATGAATCTGATCTGGGGAATATTAGCAAATATTGACTTGAAAATTTGAAGTGATAGGTTATATTACGTCATTGTTGAAAACAAGACTATGTGGTGTCACTTTTGTTGATAACATCCAATAATATTGTTTTC